>NC_138293.1:94545000-94740000 GCF_965601325.2 Salmo salar | reverse complement strand
ATAGGAGAGGAGAAGAGAGAAGAGGAGAGGTGAAGAGAAGAGAGGAGAAGAGAAGAGAGAAGAGGAAGGGAGAGGAGAGGATAGGAGAGGAGAAGAGGAGAGGAGGCGAGTAGAGAAGGTGAGGAGGAGAGGAGAGGGGAGGAGAGGAGAGGAGGAGAGTGGAGGAGAGGAGAGTATGAGAGGCGGGGAGAATAGAGTGGGAGAGGAGGCGAGTAGAGGAGATGAGGAGAGGAAGAGAGGAGGGAGGAGAGGAGGAGAGCGGAGGAGAGGAGAGGATGAGAGGAGGGGAGGGGAGAGTAAAGTAGAGGAGGAGAGGAGAGGATGAGAGGAGGGGAGAGTAGAGAAGAGGAGGAGAGGAGAGGAGAGGATGTGAGAGGGGAGAGTAGAGAAGAGGAGGAGGCGAGTAGAGGAGACGAGGAGAAGAGGGAGGAGAGGAGGAGAGCGGAGGAGAGGAGAGGATGAGAGGAGGGGAGAGTATAGAAGAGGAGGAGAGGAGGGGAGAGTAGAGAAGAGGAGGAGAGGAGAGGATGTGAGGAGGGGAGAATAGAGTAGGAGAGGAGGCGAGTAGAGGAGACGAGGAGAGGAGGAGAGGGGAGGAGAGGAGGAGAGGAGAGGAGAAGAGAGAAGAGGAGGGGAGAGGATAGGAGAGGAGAAGAGAGAAGAGGAGGGGAGAGGAGAGTAGAGGAGAAGAGAGGAGAGGAGACGAGAGGAGAGGAGAAGAGAGGAGAGGAGAGGAGAGGAGAGGAGAGGAGAGAAGAGAGGAGAGGAGAGGAGGGGAGAGGAGAGGAGGGAAACAGTTACAACATTCCTATAATTTTCTTGAACATTTTTGTTCAATTGAACAAGTTTTAACAATAAAGTCATGTTAATGATAAGGTGTCTTGTCCTCCTGGTTTCTGTTGACTTACATTAAATCCATCCAGGATATCCAATAAGTATTTTATTTCCAAGGTTTAGTCTCATTGAGACTAGTGCAGAGTAATGGACTGCATCAGATAGAGACAGAGAGAGGGATTTCTTCACAATTCACCTAATGCTTTAATCATCTATCATTTATCTCCATGGTCCAGCAGTATGTCAAACGGACGTGAAGACTTCAGACATTTACACACAATGATATTCCCTCAACCTGACCACTGTCAGGAGAACTGATAGGTGGTTCTTTACCTAGTTTTACCAGCATGAGGAGAAACTCCCAAATGAGTGTGTGTGTGTGTTTGTGTTTGTGTGCGTGTGTGTGTGTGTGTGTGTGTGTGTGTGTGTGTGTGTGTGTGTGTGTGTGTGTGTGTGTGTGTGTGTGTGTGTGTGTGTGTGTGTGTGTGTGTGTACCTAGAACATGTAGGTAGGCCCCTGCGTTGACCGATGGCACAGTGCTGCTGCGGAGGGTGGCCTCACATTCATAGTAACCACTGTCACTGACCGCTGGGAGGCTGATGGTCAGCCTGCGGCCAAAGTCACGTATCCCTGTACTGACCACAACACCATCCTTACGCCAGGTTATAACCATCTTGATCAGAGGTCTGGAGGAGAGGAGAGAGAGAGATAGATACAGAGGGAGGGAGACAGAGATAGAAAGAGAGAGAGAAGGGGAGAGAAATAGAGAGAGAGAGAGAGAGAGAGAGAGAGAGAGAGAAGGGGAGAGAAAGAGAGACAGAGAGAGAGAAGGGGGTGAGAAGGAGGAGAGAGATAGATACAGAGGGAGGGAGGCAGAGATAGAAAGAGAGAGAGAGAAGGGGAGAGAAATAGAGAGAGAGAAGGGGGAGAGAAGGGGAGAGAGAGACACAGAGAGAGGGAGGGAGACAGAGAGAGAGAGAGGGAGGGGGAGAAAGCGAGAGAGAAGGGGGAGAAAAGGGGAGAGAGCGAGAGAGAGAGGGGGGAGGGAGACAGAGAGAGAGGGAGGGGGAGAAAGAGAGCGAGAGAAGGGGAAGAGAAGGGGAGAGAGAGACACAGAGAGAGGGAGGGAGACAGAGAGAGAGAGAGGGAGGGGGAGAAAGAGAGAGAGAGAAGGGGGAGAGAAGGGGAGAGAGAGACACAGAGAGGGGGGGAGGGAGACAGAGAGAGAGAGAGAGTGGGTATTAATATGATTCAAATTCTGTTTCAAGGTTGTGAGGCATTGACAGAGCACTGTAATACATCTGTCATACTGATCAAGTCTTTGAATTGGCCATAATAGTTTGGATTCAGAGCAGAGATAAGGAGAGAAGGAGAAGAATGGAGAGAGAGAAAAGACTGAGAGAGGATGAGGAGGAGGAGGGGAGGAGAGGAGAAAAGCATTGAATAGGACGGATGAACAATTTTCTAAAAGAGACCCAAACAAAAGACATTAGGTGACAGTGAAATGTGACAGACTTGGTCTCCTGTGTGTGTGTGTGTGTGTGTGTGTGTGTGTTCACTCACCTAGCATTGGCCACACACTCCATAATGACATCATTCCTCCCCGCGTTCACACTGGTGTTCTTAGGAGGGATGATGATGGTGGGGGTGATGGGGTCCACAGGCCCCCCCACGTCTACACACACACACACACACACACACACACACACACACACACACACACACACACACACACACACACACACACACACACACACACACACACACACACACAAGCATGGTTAGAAAAGCATATGGGTCATGGCCAGTTCTCCCTTGTAAAATAGATTGTATATCTCAGTCAGACTTCCTGTTTAAATAATAGATATGGGTGAACAACAACAGCTCCTGCCAAGATTGTCCATACTGCACTCTCACCATAATCAACATATAATTCCTATACTCTCACCATTAATCACCAGATAGTTCCTATACTCTCACCATAATCAACATATAATTCCTATACTCTCACCATTAATCAACAGATAGTTCCTATACTCTCACCATTAATCACCAGATAGTTCCTATACTCTCACCATTAATCACCAGATAGTTCCTATACTCTCACCATTAATCAACAGATAGTTCCTATACTCTCACCATTAATCACCAGATAGTTCATATACTCTCACCATTAATCAACAGATAGTTCCTATACTCTCACCATTAATCACCAGATAGTTCCTATACTCTCACAATTAATCACCAGATAGTTCCTATACTCTCACCATTAATCAACAGATAGTTATTATACTCTCACCATTACTCACCAGATAGTTCCTATACTCTCACCATTAATCAACAGATAGTTCCTATACTCTCACCATTAATCAACAGATAATTAATCAACTATCACCATGGAGATGCAGCTAGGATGCTATCACCATGGAGATACAGCTAGGATGCTATCACCATGGAGATGCAGCTAGGATGCTATCACCATGGAGATGCAGCACTATCCTCCTGTATCTCTCTATAGTCTCTCTGTGTTCCCCTCCTCCACTATAGTCTCTCTGTGTTCCCCTCCTCCTCTATAGTCTCTCTGTGTTCCCCTCCTCCTCTATAGTCTCTGTGTGTTCCCCTCCTCATCTATCTCTCTATAGTCTCTCTGTGTTCTCCTCCTCATCTATCTCTCTATAGTCTCTCGGTGTTCCCCTCCTCATCTATAGTCTCTCTGTGTTCCCCTCCTCCTCTATAGTCTCTCTGTGTTCCCCTCCTCCTCTATAGTCTCTCTGTGTTCCCCTCCTCATCTATCTCTCTATAGTCTCTCTGTGTTCCCCTCCTCCTCTATAGTCTCTCTGTGTTCCCCTCCTCCTCTATAGTCTCTCTGTGTTCCCCTCCTCCTCTATAGTCTCTCTGTGTTCCCCTCCTCCTCTATAGTCTCTCTGTGTTCCCCTCCTCCTCTATTGTCTCTCTGTGTTCCACTCCTCCTCTATAGCCTCTCTGTGTTCCCCTCCTCCTCTATAGTCTCTCTGTGTTCCCCTCCTCCTCTATAGTCTCTCTGTGTTCCCCTCCTCATCTATCTCTCTATATTCTCTCTGTGTTCCCCTCCTTATCTATCTCTCTATAGTCTCTGTGTTCCCCTCCTCATCTATCTCTTTATAGTCTCTCTGTGTTCCCCTCCTCCTCTATAGTCTCTCTGTGTTCCCCTCCTCATCTATCTCTATATAGTCTCTCTGTGTTCCCCTCCTCCTCTATAGTCTCTCTGTGTACCCCTCCTCCTCTATAGTCTCTCTGTGTACCCCTCCTCCTCTATAGTCTCTGTGTTCCCCTCCTCCTCTATAGTCTCTCTGTGTTCCCCTCCTCATCCATCTCTCTATAGTCTCTCTGTGTTCCCCTCCTCCTCTATAGTCTCTCTGTGTACCCCTCCTCCTCTATAGTCTCTCTGTGTTCCCCTCCTCCTCTATAGTCTCTCTGTGTTCCCCTCTTCCTCTATAGTCTCTCTGTGTTCCCCTCCTCCTCTAGTCTCTCTGTGTCCCACTCCTCCTCTATAGTCTCTCTGTGTACCCCTCCTCCTCTATAGTCTCTGTGTTCCCCTCCTCCTCTATAGTCTCTCTGTGTTCCCCTCCTCATCTATCTCTCTATAGTCTCTCTGTGTTCCCCTCCTCCTCTATAGTCTCTCTGTGTACCCCTCCTCCTCTATAGTCTCTCTGTGTTCCCCTCCTCCTCTATAGTCTCTCTGTGTTCCCCTCTTCCTCTATAGTCTCTCTGTGTTCCCCTCCTCATCTATCTCTGTATAGTCTCTCTGTGTTCCCCTCCTCCTCTATAGTCTCTCTGTGTTCCCCTCCTCATCTATCTCTCTATAGTCTCTCTGTGTTCCCCTCCTCCTCTACAGTCTCTCTGTGTTCCCCTCCTCCTCTATAGTCTCTCTGTGTTCCCCTCCTCCTCTACAGTCTCTCTGTGTTACCCTCCTCCTCTATAGTCTCTCTGTGTTCCCCTCCTCCTCTATAGTCTCTCTGTGTTCCCCTCCTCCTCTATAGTCTCTCTGTGTTCCCCTCCTCCTCTATAGTCTCTCTGTGTTCCCCTCCTCATCTATCTCTCTATAGTCTCTCTGTGTTCCCCTCCTCATCTATCTCTCTATAGTCTCTCTGTGTTCCCCTCCTCATCTATCTCTCTATAGTCTCTCTGTGTTCCCCTCCTCCTCTATAGTCTCTCTGTGTACCCCTCCTCCTCTATAGTCTCTCTGTGTTCCCCTCCTCCTCTATAGTCTCTCTGTGTTCCCCTCTTCCTCTATAGTCTCTCTGTGTTCCCCTCCTCATCTATCTCTGTATAGTCTCTCTGTGTTCCCCTCCTCCTCTATAGTCTCTCTGTGTTCCCCTCCTCATCTATCTCTCTATAGTCTCTCTGTGTTCCCCTCCTCCTCTACAGTCTCTCTGTGTTCCCCTCCTCCTCTATAGTCTCTCTGTGTTCCCCTCCTCCTCTACAGTCTCTCTGTGTTACCCTCCTCCTCTATAGTCTCTCTGTGTTCCCCTCCTCCTCTATAGTCTCTCTGTGTTCCCCTCCTCCTCTATAGTCTCTCTGTGTTCCCCTCCTCCTCTATAGTCTCTCTGTGTTCCCCTCCTCATCTATCTCTCTATAGTCTCTCTGTGTTCCCCTCCTCATCTATCTCTCTATAGTCTCTCTGTGTTCCCCTCCTCATCTATCTCTCTATAGTCTCTCTGTGTTCCCCTCCTCCTCTATAGTCTCTCTGTGTTCCCCTTCTCCTCTATAGTCTCTCTGTGTTACCCTCCTCCTCTATAGTCTCTCTGTGTACCCCTCCTCCTCTATAGTCTCTCTGTGTTCCCCTCCTCCTCTATAGTCTCTCTGTGTTCCCCTCCTTCTCTATAGTCTCTCTGTGTTCCCCTCCTCATCTATCTCTCTATAGTCTCTCTGTGTTCCCCTCCTCCTCTATAGTCTCTCTGTGTTCCCCTCCTCCTCTATAGTCTCTCTGTGTTCCCCTCCTCCTCTATAGTCTCTGTGTTCCCCTCCTCATCTATCTCTCTATAGTCTCTCTGTGTTCCCCTCCTCCTCTATAGTCTCTCTGTGTTCCCCTCCTCCTCTATAGTCTCTCTGTGTTCCCCTCCTCCTCTATAGTCTCTCTGTGTTCCCCTCCTCATCTATAGTCTCTGTGTTCCCCTCCTCCTCTATAGTCTCTCTGTGTTCCCCTCCTCCTCTATAGTCTCTCTGTGTTCCCCTCCTCATCTATAGTCTCTCTGTGTTCCCCTCCTCCTCTATAGTCTCTCTGTGTTCCCCTCCTCCTCTATAGTCTCTCTGTGTTCCCCTCCTCATCTATGTCTCTATAGTCTCTCTGTGTTCCCCTCCTCCTCTATAGTCTCTCTGTGTTCCCCTCTTCCTCTATAGTCTCTCTGTGTTCCCCTCTTCCTCTATAGTCTCTCTGTGTTCCCCTCCTCATCTATCTCTGTATAGTCTCTCTGTGTTCCCCTCCTCCTCTATAGTCTCTCTGTGTTCCCCTCCTCATCTATCTCTCTATAGTCTCTCTGTGTTCCCCTCCTCCTCTATAGTCTCTCTGTGTTCCCCTCCTCATCTATCTCTCTATAGTCTCTCTGTGTTCCCCTCCTACTCTACAGTCTCTCTGTGTTCCCCTCCTCCTCTATAGTCTCTCTGTGTTCCCCTCCTCCTCTACAGTCTCTCTGTGTTCCCCTCCTCCTCTATAGTCTCTCTGTGTTACCCTCCTCCTCTATAGTCTCTCTGTGTTCCCCTCCTCCTCTATAGTCTCTCTGTGTTCCCCTCCTCCTCTATAGTCTCTCTGTGTTCCCCTCCTCATCTATCTCTCTATAGTCTCTCTGTGTTCCCCTCCTCATCTATCTCTCTATAGTCTCTCTGTGTTCCCCTCCTCCTCTATAGTCTCTCTGTGTTCCCCTTCTCCTCTATAGTCTCTCTGTGTTCCCCTCCTCCTCTATAGTCTCTCTGTGTACCCCTCCTCCTCTATAGTCTCTCTGTGTTCCCCTCCTCCTCTATAGTCTCTCTGTGTTCCCCTCCTCCTCTATAGTCTCTCTGTGTTCCCCTCCTCATCTATCTCTCTATAGTCTCTCTGTGTTCCCCTCCTCCTCTATAGTCTCTCTGTGTTCCCCTCCTCCTCTATAGTCTCTCTGTGTTCCCCTCCTCCTCTATAGTCTCTGTGTTCCCCTCCTCATCTATCTCTCTATAGTCTCTCTGTGTTCCCCTCCTCCTCTATAGTCTCTCTGTGTTCCCCTCCTCCTCTATAGTCTCTCTGTGTTCCCCTCCTCCTCTATAGTCTCTCTGTGTTCCCCTCCTCATCTATAGTCTCTGTGCTCCCCTCCTCCTCTATAGTCTCTCTGTGTTCCCCTCCTCCTCTATAGTCTCTCTGTGTTCCCCTCCTCATCTATAGTCTCTCTGTGTTCCCCTCCTCCTCTATAGTCTCTCTGTGTTCCCCTCCTCCTCTATAGTCTCTCTGTGTTCCCCTCCTCATCTATGTCTCTATAGTCTCTCTGTGTTCCCCTCCTCCTCTATAGTCTCTCTGTGTTCCCCTCCTCATCTATCTCTCTATAGTCTCTGTGTTCCCCTCCTCATCTATCTCTCTATAGTCTCTCTGTGTTCCCCTCCTCCTCTATAGTCTCTCTGTGTTCCCCTTCTCCTCTATAGTCTCTCTGTGTTCCCCTCCTCCTCTATAGTCTCTCTGTGTTCCCCTCCTCCTCTATAGTCTCTCTGTGTTCCCCTCCTCCTCTATAGTCTCTCTGTGTTCCCCTCCTCCTCTATAGTCTCTCTGTGTTCCCCTCCTCCTCTATAGTCTCTCTGTGTTCTCCTCCTCATCTATCTCTCTATAGTCTCTCTGTGTTCCCCTCCTCCTCTATAGTCTCTCTGTGTTCCCCTCCTCATCTATCCCTCTATAGTCTATCTGTGTTCCCCTCCTCATCTATAGTCTCTCTGTGTCCCCCTCCTCCTCTATAGTCTCTCTGTGTTCCCCTCCTCCTCTATAGTCTCTCTGTGTACCCCTCCTCCTCTATAGTCTCTCTGTGTTCCCCTCCTCCTCTATAGTCTCTCTGTGTTCCCCTCCTCCTCTATAGTCTCTCTGTGTTCCCCTCCTCATCTATCTCTCTATAGTCTCTCTGTGTTCCCCTCCTCCTCTATAGTCTCTCTGTGTTCCCCTCCTCCTCTATAGTCTCTCTGTGTTCCCCTCCTCATCTATCTCTCTATAGTCTCTCTGTGTTCCCCTCCTCCTCTATAGTCTCTGTGTTCCCCTCCTCATCTATCTCTCTATAGTCTCTCTGTGTTCCCCTCCTCCTCTATAGTCTCTCTGTGTTCCCCTCCTCCTCTATAGTCTCTCTGTGTTCTCCTCCTCATCTATCTCTCTATAGTCTCTCTGTGTTCCCCTCCTCCTCTATAGTCTCTCTGTGTTCCCCTCCTCCTCTATAGTCTCTCTGTGTTCCCCTCCTCCTCTATAGTCTCTCTGTGTTCCCCTCCTCCTCTATAGTCTCTGTGTTCCCCTCCTCATCTATCTCTCTATAGTCTCTCTGTGTTCCCCTCCTCCTCTATAGTCTCTCTGTGTTCCCCTCCTCCTCTATAGTCTCTCTGTGTTCCCCTCCTCCTCTATAGTCTCTCTGTGTTCCCCTCCTCATCTATAGTCTCTGTGTTCCCCTCCTCCTCTATAGTCTCTCTGTGTTCCCCTCCTCCTCTATAGTCTCTCTGTGTTCCCCTCCTCATCTATAGTCTCTCTGTGTTCCCCTCCTCCTCTATAGTCTCTCTGTGTTCCCCTCCTCCTCTATAGTCTCTCTGTGTTCCCCTCCTCATCTATGTCTCTATAGTCTCTCTGTGTTCCCCTCCTCCTCTATAGTCTCTCTGTGTTCCCCTCCTCATCTATCTCTCTATAGTCTCTGTGTTCCCCTCCTCATCTATCTCTCTATAGTCTCTCTGTGTTCCCCTCCTCCTCTATAGTCTCTCTGTGTTCCCCTTCTCCTCTATAGTCTCTCTGTGTTCCCCTCCTCCTCTATAGTCTCTCTGTGTACCCCGCCTCCTCTATAGTCTCTCTGTGTTCCCCTCCTCCTCTATAGTCTCTCTGTGTTCCCCTCCTCATCTATCTCTCTATAGTCTCTCTGTGTTCCCCTCCTCCTCTATAGTCTCTCTGTGTTCCCCTCCTCCTCTATAGTCTCTCTGTGTTCCCCTCCTCCTCTATAGTCTCTCTGTGTTCCCCTCCTCATCTATCTCTCTATAGTCTCTCTGTGTTCCCCTCCTCTATAGTCTCTCTGTGTTCCCCTCCTCCTCTATAGTCTCTCTGTGTTCCCCTCCTCCTCTATAGTCTCTGTGTTCCCCTCCTCATCTATCTCTCTATAGTCTCTCTGTGTTCCCCTCCTCCTCTATAGTCTCTCTGTGTTCCCCTCCTCCTCTATAGTCTCTCTGTGTTCTCCTCCTCATCTATCTCTCTATAGTCTCTCTGTGTTCCCCTCCTCCTCTATAGTCTCTCTGTGTTCCCCTCCTCATCTATCTCTCTATAGTCTCTCTGTGTTCCCCTCCTCCTGTATAGTCTCTCTGTGTTCCCCTCCTCATCTATCCCTCTATAGTCGCTCTGTGTTCCCCTCCTCCTCTATAGTCTCTCTGTGTTCCCCTCCTCCTCTATAGTCTCTCTGTGTTCCCCTCCTCCTCTATAGTCTCTGTGTTCCCCTCCTCATCTATCTCTCTATAGTCTCTCTGTGTTCCCCTCCTCCTCTATAGTCTCTCTGTGTTCCCCTCCTCCTCTATAGTCTCTCTGTGTTCCCCTCCTCCTCTATAGTCTCTCTGTGTTCCCCTCCTCATCTATAGTCTCTGTGTTCCCCTCCTCCTCTATAGTCTCTCTGTGTTCCCCTCCTCCTCTATAGTCTCTCTGTGTTCCCCTCCTCATCTATAGTCTCTCTGTGTTCCCCTCCTCCTCTATAGTCTCTCTGTGTTCCCCTCCTCCTCTATAGTCTCTCTGTGTTCCCCTCCTCATCTATGTCTCTATAGTCTCTCTGTGTTCCCCTCCTCCTCTATAGTCTCTCTGTGTTCCCCTCCTCATCTATCTCTCTATAGTCTCTGTGTTCCCCTCCTCATCTATCTCTCTATAGTCTCTCTGTGTTCCCCTCCTCCTCTATAGTCTCTCTGTGTTCCCATTCTCCTCTATAGTCTCTCTGTGTTCCCCTCCTCCTCTATAGTCTCTCTGTCTACCCCTCCTCCTCTATAGTCTCTCTGTGTTCCCCTCCTCCTCTATAGTCTCTCTGTGTTCCCCTCCTCCTCTATAGTCTCTCTGTGTTCCCCTCCTCCTCTATAGTCTCTCTGTGTTCCCCTCCTCATCTATCTCTCTATAGTCTCTCTGTGTTCCCCTCCTCTATAGTCTCTCTGTGTTCCCCTCCTCCTCTATAGTCTCTCTGTGTTCCCCTCCTCCTCTATAGTCTCTGTGTTCCCCTCCTCATCTATCTCTCTATAGTCTCTCTGTGTTCCCCTCCTCCTCTATAGTCTCTCTGTGTTCCCCTCCTCCTCTATAGTCTCTCTGTGTTCTCCTCCTCATCTATCTCTCTATAGTCTCTCTGTGTTCCCCTCCTCCTCTATAGTCTCTCTGTGTTCCCCTCCTCCTCTATAGTCTCTCTGTGTTCCCCTCCTCCTCTATAGTCTCTCTGTGTTCCCCTCCTCCTCTATAGTCTCTGTGTTCCCCTCCTCATCTATCTCTCTATAGTCTCTCTGTGTTCCCCTCCTCCTCTATAGTCTCTCTGTGTTCCCCTCCTCCTCTATAGTCTCTCTGTGTTCCCCTCCTCCTCTATAGTCTCTCTGTGTTCCCCTCCTCATCTATAGTCTCTGTGTTCCCCTCCTCCTCTATAGTCTCTCTGTGTTCCCCTCCTCCTCTATAGTCTCTCTGTGTTCCCCTCCTCATCTATAGTCTCTCTGTGTTCCCCTCCTCCTCTATAGTCTCTCTGTGTTCCCCTCCTCCTCTATAGTCTCTCTGTGTTCCCCTCCTCATCTATGTCTCTATAGTCTCTCTGTGTTCCCCTCCTCCTCTATAGTCTCTCTGTGTTCCCCTCCTCATCTATCTCTCTATAGTCTCTGTGTTCCCCTCCTCATCTATCTCTCTATAGTCTCTCTGTGTTCCCCTCCTCCTCTATAGTCTCTCTGTGTTCCCCTTCTCCTCTATAGTCTCTCTGTGTTCCCCTCCTCCTCTATAGTCTCTCTGTGTACCTCTCCTCCTCTATAGTCTCTCTGTGTTCCCCTCCTCCTCTATAGTCTCTCTGTGTTCCCCTCCTCATCTATCTCTCTATAGTCTCTCTGTGTTCCCCTCCTCCTCTATAGTCTCTCTGTGTTCCCCTCCTCCTCTATAGTCTCTCTGTGTTCCCCTCCTCCTCTATAGTCTCTCTGTGTTCCCCTCCTCATCTATCTCTCTATAGTCTCTCTGTGTTCCCCTCCTCTATAGTCTCTCTGTGTTCTCTCCTCCTCTATAGTCTCTCTGTGTTCCCCTCCTCCTCTATAGTCTCTGTGTTCCCCTCCTCATCTATCTCTCTATAGTCTCTCTGTGTTCCCGTCCTCCTCTATAGTCTCTCTGTGTTCCCCTCCTCCTCTATAGTCTCTCTGTGTTCCCCTCCTCCTCTATAGTCTCTCTGTGTTCTCCTCCTCATCTATCTCTCTATAGTCTCTCTGTGTTCCCCTCCTCCTCTATAGTCTCTCTGTGTTCCCCTCCTCATCTATCTCTCTATAGTCTCTCTGTGTTCCCCTCCTCCTGTATAGTCTCTCTGTGTTCCCCTCCTCATCTATCCCTCTATAGTCGCTCTGTGTTCCTTTCCTCATCTATAGTCTCTCTGTGTTCCCCTCCTCCTCTATAGTCTCTCTGTGTTCCCCTCCTCCTCTATAGTCTCTCTGTGTTCCCCTCCTCCTCTATAGTCTCTCTGTGTTCCCCTCCTCCTCTATAGTCTCTCTGTGTTCCCCTCTTCCTCTATAGTCTCTCTGTGTTCCCCTCCTCATCTATAGTCTCTCTGTGTTCCCCTCCTCATCTATAGTCTCTCTGTGTACCCCTCCTCCTCTATAGTCTCTCTGTGTTCCCCTCCTCATCTATGTCTCTATAGTCTCTCTGTGTTCCCCTCCTCCTCTATAGTCTCTCTGTGTTCCCCTCCTCATCTATCTCTCTATAGTCTCTGTGTTCCCCTCCTCATCTATCTCTCTATAGTCTCTCTGTGTTCCCCTCCTCCTCTATAGTCTCTCTGTGTTCCCCTTCTCCTCTATAGTCTCTCTGTGTTCCCCTCCTCCTCTATAGTCTCTCTGTGTTCCCCTCCTCATCTATCCCTCTATAGTCTCTCTGTGTTCCCCTCCTCCTCTATAGTCTCTCTGTGTTCTCCTCCTCATCTATCTCTCTATAGTCTCTGTGTTCCCCTCCTCCTCTATAGTCTCTCTGTGTTCCCCTCCTCATCTATCCCTCTATAGTCTCGCTGTGTTCCCCTCCTCATCTATAGTCTCTCTGTGTTCCCCTCCTCCTCTACAGTCTCTCTGTGTTCCCCTCCTCCTCTATAGTCTCTCTGTGTTCCCCTCCTCCTCTATAGTCTCTCTGTGTTCCCCTCCTCCTCTATAGTCTCTCTGTGTTCCCCTCCTCCTCTATAGTCTCTCTGTGTTCCCCTCCTCATCTATAGTCTCTCTGTGTACCCCTCCTCCTCTATAGTCTCTCTGTGTTCCCCTCCTCATCTATGTCTCTATAGTCTCTCTGTGTTCCCCTCCTCCTCTATAATCTCTCTGTCTTCCCCTCCTCATCTATCTCTCTATAGTCTCTGTGTTCCCCTCCTCATCTATCTCTCTATAGTCTCTCTGTGTTCCCCTCTTCCTCTATAGTCTCTCTGTGTTCCCCTCCTCATCTATAGTCTCTCTGTGTTCCCCTCCTCATCTATAGTCTCTCTGTGTTCCCCTCCTCCTCTATAGTCTCTCTGTGTTCCCCTCCTCCTCTATAGTCTCTCTGTGTTCCCCTCCTCATCTATCCCTCTATAGTCTATCTGTGTTCCCCTCCTCATCTATAGTCTCTCTGTGTTCCCCTCCTCCTATATAGTCTCTCTGTGTTCCCCTCCTCCTCTATAGTCTCTCTGTGTTCCCCTCCTCCTCTATAGTCTCTCTGTGTTCCCCTCCTCCTCTATAGTCTCTCTGTGTTCCCCTCCTCCTCTATAGTCTCTCTGTGTTCCCCTCCTCCTCTATAGTCTCTCTGTGTTCTCCTCCTCATCTATCTCTCTATAGTCTCTCTGTGTTCCCCTCCTCCTCTATAGTCTCTCTGTGTTCCCCTCCTCCTCTATAGTCTCTCTGTGTTCCCCTCCTCCTCTATAGTCTCTCTGTGTTCCCCTCCTCATCTATCTCTCTATAGTCTCTCTGTGTTCCCCTCCTCTATAGTCTCTCTGTGTTCTCTCCTCCTCTATAGTCTCTCTGTGTTCCCCTCCTCCTCTATAGTCTCTGTGTTCCCCTCCTCATCTATCTCTCTATAGTCTCTCTGTGTTCCCGTCCTCCTCTATAGTCTCTCTGTGTTCCCCTTCTCCTCTATAGTCTCTCTGTGTTCCCCTCCTCCTCTATAGTCTCTCTGTCTACCCCTCCTCCTCTATAGTCTCTCTGTGTTCCCCTCCTCCTCTATAGTCTCTCTGTGTTCCCCTCCTCCTCTATAGTCTCTCTGTGTTCCCCTCCTCCTCTATAGTCTCTCTGTGTTCCCCTCCTCATCTATCTCTCTATAGTCTCTCTGTGTTCCCCTCCTCTATAGTCTCTCTGTGTTCCCCTCCTCCTCTATAGTCTCTCTGTGTTCCCCTCCTCCTCTATAGTCTCTGTGTTCCCCTCCTCATCTATCTCTCTATAGTCTCTCTGTGTTCCCCTCCTCCTCTATAGTCTCTCTGTGTTCCCCTCCTCCTCTATAGTCTCTGTGTTCCCCTCCTCCTCTATAGTCTCTCTGTGTTCCCCTCCTCCTCTATAGTCTCTGTGTTCCCCTCCTCATCTATCTCTCTATAGTCTCTCTGTGTTCCCCTCCTCCTCTATAGTCTCTCTGTGTTCCCCTCCTCCTCTATAGTCTCTGTGTTCCCCTCCTCATCTATCTCTCTATAGTCTCTCTGTGTTCCCCTCCTCCTCTATAGTCTCTCTGTGTTCCCCTCCTCCTCTATAGTCTCTCTGTGTTCCCCTCCTCCTCTATAGTCTCTCTGTGTTCCCCTCCTCATCTATAGTCTCTGTGTTCCCCTCCTCCTCTATAGTCTCTCTGTGTTCCCCTCCTCCTCTATAGTCTCTCTGTGTTCCCCTCCTCATCTATAGTCTCTCTGTGTTCCCCTCCTCCTCTATAGTCTCTCTGTGTTCCCCTCCTCCTCTATAGTCTCTCTGTGTTCCCCTCCTCATCTATGTCTCTATAGTCTCTCTGTGTTCCCCTCCTCCTCTATAGTCTCTCTGTGTTCCCCTCCTCATCTATCTCTCTATAGTCTCTGTGTTCCCCTCCTCATCTATCTCTCTATAGTCTCTCTGTGTTCCCCTCCTCCTCTATAGTCTCTCTGTGTTCCCCTCCTCCTCTATAGTCTCTCTGTGTTCCCCTCCTCATCTATCTCTCTATAGTCTCTCTGTGTTCCCCTCCTCTATAGTCTCTCTGTGTTCTCTCCTCCTCTATAGTCTCTCTGTGTTCCCCTCCTCCTCTATAGTCTCTGTGTTCCCCTCCTCATCTATCTCTCTATAGTCTCTCTGTGTTCCCGTCCTCCTCTATAGTCTCTCTGTGTTCCCCTCCTCCTCTATAGTCTCTCTGTGTTCCCCTCCTCCTCTATAGTCTCTCTGTGTTCTCCTCCTCATCTATCTCTCTATAGTCTCTCTGTGTTCCCCTCCTCCTCTATAGTCTCTCTGTGTTCCCCTCCTCATCTATCTCTCTATAGTCTCTCTGTGTTCCCCTCCTCCTGTATAGTCTCTCTGTGTTCCCCTCCTCATCTATCCCTCTATAGTCGCTCTGTGTTCCTTTCCTCATCTATAGTCTCTCTGTGTTCCCCTCCTCCTCTATAGTCTCTCTGTGTTCCCCTCCTCCTCTATAGTCTCTCTGTGTTCCCCTCCTCCTCTATAGTCTCTCTGTGTTCCCCTCCTCCTCTATAGTCTCTCTGTGTTCCCCTCTTCCTCTATAGTCTCTCTGTGTTCCCCTCCTCATCTATAGTCTCTCTGTGTTCCCCTCCTCATCTATAGTCTCTCTGTGTACCCCTCCTCCTCTATAGTCTCTCTGTGTTCCCCTCCTCATCTATGTCTCTATAGTCTCTCTGTGTTCCCCTCCTCCTCTATAGTCTCTCTGTGTTCCCCTCCTCATCTATCTCTCTATAGTCTCTGTGTTCCCCTCCTCATCTATCTCTCTATAGTCTCTCTGTGTTCCCCTCCTCCTCTATAGTCTCTCTGTGTTCCCCTTCTCCTCTATAGTCTCTCTGTGTTCCCCTCCTCCTCTATAGTCTCTCTGTGTTCCCCTCCTCATCTATCCCTCTATAGTCTCTCTGTGTTCCCCTCCTCCTCTATAGTCTCTCTGTGTTCCCCTCCTCATCTATCTCTCTATAGTCTCTGTGTTCCCCTCCTCCTCTATAGTCTCTCTGTGTTCCCCTCCTCATCTATCCCTCTATAGTCTCGCTGTGTTCCCCTCCTCATCTATAGTCTCTCTGTGTTCCCCTCCTCCTCTACAGTCTCTCTGTGTTCCCCTCCTCCTCTATAGTCTCTCTGTGTTCCCCTCCTCCTCTATAGTCTCTCTGTGTTCCCCTCCTCCTCTATAGTCTCTCTGTGTTCCCCTCCTCCTCTATAGTCTCTCTGTGTTCCCCTCCTCATCTATAGTCTCTCTGTGTACCCCTCCTCCTCTATAGTCTCTCTGTGTTCCCCTCCTCATCTATGTCTCTATAGTCTCTCTGTGTTCCCCTCCTCCTCTATAATCTCTCTGTCTTCCCCTCCTCATCTATCTCTCTATAGTCTCTGTGTTCCCCTCCTCATCTATCTCTCTATAGTCTCTCTGTGTTCCCCTCTTCCTCTATAGTCTCTCTGTGTTCCCCTCCTCATCTATAGTCTCTCTGTGTTCCCCTCCTCATCTATAGTCTCTCTGTGTTCCCCTCCTCCTCTATAGTCTCTCTGTGTTCCCCTCCTCCTCTATAGTCTCTCTGTGTTCCCCTCCTCATCTATCCCTCTATAGTCTCTCTGTGTTCCCCTCCTCATCTATAGTCTCTCTGTGTTCCCCTCCTCCTCTATAGTCTCTCTGTGTTCCCCTCCTCCTCTATAGTCTCTCTGTGTTCCCCTCCTCCTCTATAGTCTCTCTGTGTTCCCCTCCTCCTCTATAGTCTCTCTGTGTTCCCCTCCTCCTCTATAGTCTCTCTGTGTTCCCCTCCTCCTCTATAGTCTCTCTGTGTTCTCCTCCTCATCTATCTCTCTATAGTCTCTCTGTGTTCCCCTCCTCCTCTATAGTCTCTCTGTGTTCCCCTCCTCCTCTATAGTCTCTCTGTGTTCCCCTCCTCCTCTATAGTCTCTCTGTGTTCCCCTCCTCATCTATCTCTCTATAGTCTCTCTGTGTTCCCCTCCTCTATAGTCTCTCTGTGTTCTCTCCTCCTCTATAGTCTCTCTGTGTTCCCCTCCTCCTCTATAGTCTCTGTGTTCCCCTCCTCATCTATCTCTCTATAGTCTCTCTGTGTTCCCGTCCTCCTCTATAGTCTCTCTGTGTTCCCCTTCTCCTCTATAGTCTCTCTGTGTTCCCCTCCTCCTCTATAGTCTCTCTGTCTACCCCTCCTCCTCTATAGTCTCTCTGTGTTCCCCTCCTCCTCTATAGTCTCTCTGTGTTCCCCTCCTCCTCTATAGTCTCTCTGTGTTCCCCTCCTCCTCTATAGTCTCTCTGTGTTCCCCTCCTCATCTATCTCTCTATAGTCTCTCTGTGTTCCCCTCCTCTATAGTCTCTCTGTGTTCCCCTCCTCCTCTATAGTCTCTCTGTGTTCCCCTCCTCCTCTATAGTCTCTGTGTTCCCCTCCTCATCTATCTCTCTATAGTCTCTCTGTGTTCCCCTCCTCCTCTATAGTCTCTCTGTGTTCCCCTCCTCCTCTATAGTCTCTGTGTTCCCCTCCTCCTCTATAGTCTCTCTGTGTTCCCCTCCTCCTCTATAGTCTCTGTGTTCCCCTCCTCATCTATCTCTCTATAGTCTCTCTGTGTTCCCCTCCTCCTCTATAGTCTCTCTGTGTTCCCCTCCTCCTCTATAGTCTCTGTGTTCCCCTCCTCATCTATCTCTCTATAGTCTCTCTGTGTTCCCCTCCTCCTCTATAGTCTCTCTGTGTTCCCCTCCTCCTCTATAGTCTCTCTGTGTTCCCCTCCTCCTCTATAGTCTCTCTGTGTTCCCCTCCTCATCTATAGTCTCTGTGTTCCCCTCCTCCTCTATAGTCTCTCTGTGTTCCCCTCCTCCTCTATAGTCTCTCTGTGTTCCCCTCCTCATCTATAGTCTCTCTGTGTTCCCCTCCTCCTCTATAGTCTCTCTGTGTTCCCCTCCTCCTCTATAGTCTCTCTGTGTTCCCCTCCTCATCTATGTCTCTATAGTCTCTCTGTGTTCCCCTCCTCCTCTATAGTCTCTCTGTGTTCCCCTCCTCATCTATCTCTCTATAGTCTCTGTGTTCCCCTCCTCATCTATCTCTCTATAGTCTCTCTGTGTTCCCCTCCTCCTCTATAGTCTCTCTGTGTTCCCCTTCTCCTCTATAGTCTCTCTGTGTTCCCCTCCTCCTCTATAGTCTCTCTGTGTACCCCTCCTCCTCTATAGTCTCTCTGTGTTCCCCTCCTCCTCTATAGTCTCTCTGTGTTCCCCTCCTCATCTATCTCTCTATAGTCTCTCTGTGTTCCCCTCCTCCTCTATAGTCTCTCTGTGTTCCCCTCCTCCTCTATAGTCTCTCTGTGTTCCCCTCCTCCTCTATAGTCTCTCTGTGTTCCCCTCCTCATCTATCTCTCTATAGTCTCTCTGTGTTCCCCTCCTCTATAGTCTCTCTGTGTTCTCTCCTCCTCTATAGTCTCTCTGTGTTCCCCTCCTCCTCTATAGTCTCTGTGTTCCCCTCCTCATCTATCTCTCTATAGTCTCTCTGTGTTCCCGTCCTCCTCTATAGTCTCTCTGTGTTCCCCTCCTCCTCTATAGTCTCTCTGTGTTCCCCTCCTCCTCTATAGTCTCTCTGTGTTCTCCTCCTCATCTATCTCTCTATAGTCTCTCTGTGTTCCCCTCCTCCTCTATAGTCTCTCTGTGTTCTCCTCCTCATCTATCTCTCTATAGTCTCTCTGTGTTCCCCTCCTCCTCTATAGTCTCTCTGTGTTCCCCTCCTCATCTATCCCTCTATAGTCGCTCTGTGTTCCTTTCCTCATCTATAGTCTCTCTGTGTTCCCCTCCTCCTCTATAGTCTCTCTGTGTTCCCCTCCTCCTCTATAGTCTCTCTGTGTTCACCTCCTCCTCTATAGTCTCTCTGTGTTCCCCTCCTCCTCTATAGTCTCTCTGTGTTCCCCTCTTCCTCTATAGTCTCTCTGTGTTCCCCTCCTCATCTATAGTCTCTCTGTGTTCCCCTCCTCATCTATAGTCTCTCTGTGTACCCCTCCTCCTCTATAGTCTCTCTGTGTTCCCCTCCTCATCTATGTCTCTATAGTCTCTCTGTGTTCCCCTCCTCCTCTATAGTCTCTCTGTGTTCCCCTCCTCATCTATCTCTCTATAGTCTCTGTGTTCCCCTCCTCATCTATCTCTCTATAGTCTCTCTGTGTTCCCCTCCTCCTCTATAGTCTCTCTGTGTTCCCCTTCTCCTCTATAGTCTCTCTGTGTTCCCCTCCTCCTCTATAGTCTCTCTGTGTTCCCCTCCTCATCTATCCCTCTATAGTCTCTCTGTGTTCCCCTCCTCCTCTATAGTCTCTCTGTGTTCTCCTCCTCATCTATCTCTCTATAGTCTCTGTGTTCCCCTCCTCCTCTATAGTCTCTCTGTGTTCCCCTCCTCATCTATCCCTCTATAGTCTCTCTGTGTTCCCCTCCTCATCTATAGTCTCTCTGTGTTCCCCTCCTCCTCTACAGTCTCTCTGTGTTCCCCTCCTCCTCTATAGTCTCTCTGTGTTCCCCTCCTCCTCTATAGTCTCTCTGTGTTCCCCTCCTCCTCTATAGTCTCTCTGTGTTCCCCTCCTCCTCTATAGTCTCTCTGTGTTCCCCTCCTCATCTATAGTCTCTCTGTGTACCCCTCCTCCTCTATAGTCTCTCTGTGTTCCCCTCCTCATCTATGTCTCTATAGTCTCTCTGTGTTCCCCTCCTCCTCTATAGTCTCTCTGTCTTCCCCTCCTCATCTATCTCTCTATAGTCTCTGTGTTCCCCTCCTCATCTATCTCTCTATAGTCTCTCTGTGTTCCCCTCTTCCTCTATAGTCTCTCTGTGTTCCCCTCCTCATCTATAGTCTCTCTGTGTTCCCCTCCTCATCTATAGTCTCTCTGTGTTCCCCTCCTCCTCTATAGTCTCTCTGTGTTCCCCTCCTCCTCTATAGTCTCTCTGTGTTCCCCTCCTCATCTATCCCTCTATAGTCTATCTGTGTTCCCCTCCTCATCTATAGTCTCTCTGTGTTCCCCTCCTCCTATATAGTCTCTCTGTGTTCCCCTCCTCCTCTATAGTCTCTCTGTGTTCCCCTCCTCCTCTATAGTCTCTCTGTGTTCCCCTCCTCCTCTATAGTCTCTCTGTGTTCCCCTCCTCCTCTATAGTCTCTCTGTGTTCTCCTCCTCATCTATCTCTCTATAGTCTCTCTGTGTTCCCCTCCTCCTCTATAGTCTCTCTGTGTTCCCCTCCTCCTCTATAGTCTCTCTGTGTTCCCCTCCTCCTCTATAGTCTCTGTGTTCCCCTCCTCATCTATCTCTCTATAGTCTCTCTGTGTTCCCGTCCTCCTCTATAGTCTCTCTGTGTTCCCCTCCTCCTCTATAGTCTCTCTGTGTTCCCCTCCTCCTCTATAGTCTCTCTGTGTTCTCCTCCTCATCTATCTCTCTATAGTCTCTCTGTGTTCCCCTCCTCCTCTATAGTCTCTCTGTGTTCCCCTCCTCATCTATCTCTCTATAGTCTCTCTGTGTTCCCCTCCTCCTGTATAGTCTCTCTGTGTTCCCCTCCTCATCTATCCCTCTATAGTCGCTCTGTGTTCCTTTCCTCATCTATAGTCTCTCTGTGTTCCACTCCTCCTCTATAGTCTCTCTGTGTTCCCCTCCTCCTCTATAGTCTCTCTGTGTTCCCCTCCTCCTCTATAGTCTCTCTGTGTTCCCCTCCTCCTCTATAGTCTCTCTGTGTTCCCCTCCTCATCTATGTCTCTATAGTCTCTCTGTGTTCCCCTCCTCCTCTATAGTCTCTCTGTGTTCCCCTCCTCATCTATCTCTCTATAGTCTCTGTGTTCCCCTCCTCATTTATCTCTCTATAGTCTCTCTGTGTTCCCCTCCTCCTCTATAGTCTCTCTGTGTTCCCCTCCTCATCTATCCCTCTATAGTCTCTCTGTGTTCCCCTCCTCATCTATAGTCTCTCTGTGTTCCCCTCCTCCTCTACAGTCTCTCTGTGTTCCCCTCCTCCTCTATAGTCTCTCTGTGTTCCCCTCCTCCTCTATAGTCTCTCTGTGTTCCCCTCCTCCTCTATAGTCTCTCTGTGTTCTCCTCCTCATCTATCTCTCTATAGTCTCTCTGTGTTCCCCTCCTCCTCTATAGTCTCTCTGTGTTCCCCTCCTCATCTATCCCTCTATAGTCTATCTGTGTTCCCCTCCTCATCTATAGTCTCTCTGTGTCCCCCTCCTCCTCTATAGTCTCTCTGTGTTCCCCTCCTCCTCTATAGTCTCTCTGTGTACCCCTCCTCCTCTATAGTCTCTCTGTGTTCCCCTCCTCCTCTATAGTCTCTCTGTGTTCCCCTCCTCCTCTATAGTCTCTCTGTGTTCCCCTCCTCATCTATCTCTCTATAGTCTCTCTGTGTTCCCCTCCTCCTCTATAGTCTCTCTGTGTTCCCCTCCTCCTCTATAGTCTCTCTGTGTTCCCCTCCTCCTCTATAGTCTCTCTGTGTTCCCCTCCTCATCTATAGTCTCTGTGTTCCCCTCCTCCTCTATAGTCTCTCTGTGTTCCCCTCCTCCTCTATAGTCTCTCTGTGTTCCCCTCCTCATCTATAGTCTCTCTGTGTTCCCCTCCTCCTCTATAGTCTCTCTGTGTTCCCCTCCTCCTCTATAGTCTCTCTGTGTTCCCCTCCTCATCTATGTCTCTATAGTCTCTCTGTGTTCCCCTCCTCCTCTATAGTCTCTCTGTGTTCCCCTCCTCCTCTACAGTCTCTCTGTGTTCCCCTCTTCCTCTATAGTCTCTCTGTGTTCCCCTCCTCATCTATCTCTGTATAGTCTCTCTGTGTTCCCCTCCTCCTCTATAGTCTCTCTGTGTTCCCCTCCTCATCTATCTCTCTATAGTCTCTCTGTGTTCCCCTCCTCCTCTATAGTCTCTCTGTGTTCCCCTCCTCATCTATCTCTCTATAGTCTCTCTGTGTTCCCCTCCTCCTCTACAGTCTCTCTGTGTTCCCCTCCTCCTCTATAGTCTCTCTGTGTTCCCCTCCTCCTCTACAGTCTCTCTGTGTTCCCCTCCTCCTCTATAGTCTCTCTGTGTTCCCCTCCTCCTCTATAGTCTCTCTGTGTTCCCCTCCTCCTCTATAGTCTCTCTGTGTTCCCCTCCTCCTCTATAGTCTCTCTGTGTTCCCCTCCTCATCTATCTCTCTATAGTCTCTCTGTGTTCCCCTCCTCATCTATCTCTCTATAGTCTCTCTGTGTTCCCCTCCTCATCTATCTCTCTATAGTCTCTCTGTGTTCCCCTCCTCCTCTATAGTCTCTCTGTGTTCCCCTTCTCCTCTATAGTCTCTCTGTGTTCCCCTCCTCCTCTATAGTCTCTCTGTGTACCCCTCCTCCTCTAAAGTCTCTCTGTGTTCCCCTCCTCCTCTATAGTCTCTCTGTGTTCCCCTCCTCCTCTATAGTCTCTCTGTGTTCCCCTCCTCATCTATCTCTCTATAGTCTCTCTGTGTTCCCCTCCTCCTCTATAGTCTCTCTGTGTTCCCCTCCTCCTCTATAGTCTCTCTGTGTTCCCCTCCTCCTCTATAGTCTCTGTGTTCCCCTCCTCATCTATCTCTCTATAGTCTCTCTGTGTTCCCCTCCTCCTCTATAGTCTCTCTGTGTTCCCCTCCTCCTCTATAGTCTCTCTGTGTTCCCCTCCTCCTCTATAGTCTCTCTGTGTTCTCCTCCTCATCTATCTCTCTATAGTCTCTCTGTGTTCCCCTCCTCCTCTATAGTCTCTCTGTGTTCCCCTCCTCATCTATCCCTCTATAGTCTATCTGTGTTCCCCTCCTCATCTATAGTCTCTCTGTGTTCCCCTCCTCCTCTATAGTCTCTCTGTGTTCCCCTCCTCCTCTATAGTCTCTCTGTGTTCCCCTCCTCCTCTATAGTCTCTCTGTGTTCCCCTCCTCCTCTATAGTCTCTCTGTGTTCCCCTCCTCTATAGTCTCTCTGTGTTCCCGTCCTCCTCTATAGTCTCTCTGTGTTCTCCTCCTCATCTATCTCTCTATAGTCTCTCTGTGTTCCCCTCCTCCTCTATAGTCTCTCTGTGTTCCCCTCCTCCTCTATAGTCTCTCTGTGTTCCCCTCCTCCTCTATAGTCTCTCTGTGTACCCCTCCTCCTCTATAGTCTCTCTGTGTTCCCCTCCTCATCTATCTCTCTATAGTCTCTCTGTGTACCCCTCCTCCTCTATAGTCTCTCTGTGTCCCCCTCCTCCTCTATAGTCTCTCTGTGTTCCCCTCCTCCTCTATAGTCTCTCTGTGTTCCCCTCCTCCTCTATAGTCTCTCTGTGTTCCCCTCCTCATCTATCTCTCTATAGTCTCTCTGTGTTCCCCTCCTCATCTATCTCTCTATAGTCTCTCTGTGTTCCCCTCCTCATCTATCTCTCTATAGTCTCTCTGTGTTCCCCTCCTCCTCTATAGTCTCTCTGTGTTCCCCTTCTCCTCTATAGTCTCTCTGTGTTCCCCTCCTCCTCTATAGTCTCTCTGTGTACCCCTCCTCCTCTATAGTCTCTCTGTGTTCCCCTCCTCCTCTATAGTCTCTCTGTGTTCCCCTCCTCCTCTATAGTCTCTCTGTGTTCCCCTCCTCATCTATCTCTCTATAGTCTCTCTGTGTTCCCCTCCTCCTCTATAGTCTCTCTGTGTTCCCCTCCTCTATAGTCTCTCTGTGTTCCCCTCCTCCTCTATAGTCTCTGTGTTCCCCTCCTCATCTATCTCTCTATAGTCTCTCTGTGTTCCCCTCCTCCTCTATAGTCTCTCTGTGTTCCCCTCCTCCTCTATAGTCTCTCTGTGTTCCCCTCCTCCTCTATAGTCTCTCTGTGTTCTCCTCCTCATCTATCTCTCTATAGTCTCTCTGTGTTCCCCTCCTCCTCTATAGTCTCTCTGTGTTCCCCTCCTCATCTATCCCTCTATAGTCTATCTGTGTTCCCCTCCTCATCTATAGTCTCTCTGTGTTCCCCTCCTCCTCTATAGTCTCTCTGTGTTCCCCTCCTCCTCTATAGTCTCTCTGTGTTCCCCTCCTCCTCTATAGTCTCTCTGTGTTCCCCTCCTCCTCTATAGTCTCTCTGTGTTCCCCTCCTCCTCTATAGTCTCTCTGTGTTCCCGTCCTCCTCTATAGTCTCTCTGTGTTCTCCTCCTCATCTATCTCTCTATAGTCTCTCTGTGTTCCCCTCCTCCTCTATAGTCTCTCTGTGTTCCCCTCCTCCTCTATAGTCTCTCTGTGTTCCCCTCCTCCTCTATAGTCTCTCTGTGTACCCCTCCTCCTCTATAGTCTCTCTGTGTTCCCCTCCTCATCTATCTCTCTATAGTCTCTCTGTGTACCCCTCCTCCTCTATAGTCTCTCTGTGTCCCCCTCCTCCTCTATAGTCTCTCTGTGTTCCCCTCCTCCTCTATAGTCTCTCTGTGTTCTCCTCCTCATCTATCTCTCTATAGTCTCTCTGTGTTCCCCTCCTCCTCTATAGTCTCTCTGTGTCCCCTTCCTCCTCTATAGTCTCTCTGTGTTCCCCTCCTCATCTATAGTCTCTCTGTGTTCCCCTCCTCCTCTATAGTCTCTCTGTGTTCCCCTCCTCCTCTATAGTCTCTCTGTGTTCCCCTCCTCATCTATGTCTCTATAGTCTCTCTGTGTTCCCCTCCTCCTCTATAGTCTCTCTGTGTTCCCCTCCTCATCTATCTCTCTATAGTCTCTGTGTTCCCCTCCTCATCTATCTCTCTATAGTCTCTCTGTGTTCCCCTCCTCCTCTATAGTCTCTCTGTGTTCCCCTTCTCCTCTATAGTCTCTCTGTGTTCCCCTCCTCCTCTATAGTCTCTCTGTGTACCCCTCCTCCTCTATAGTCTCTCTGTGTTCCCCTCCTCCTCTATAGTCTCTCTGTGTTCCCCTCCTCATCTATCTCTCTATAGTCTCTCTGTGTTCCCCTCCTCCTCTATAGTCTCTCTGTGTTCCCCTCCTCCTCTATAGTCTCTCTGTGTTCCCCTCCTCCTCTATAGTCTCTCTGTGTTCCCCTCCTCATCTATCTCTCTATAGTCTCTCTGTGTTCCCCTCCTCTATAGTCTCTCTGTGTTCTCTCCTCCTCTATAGTCTCTCTGTGTTCCCCTCCTCCTCTATAGTCTCTGTGTTCCCCTCCTCATCTATCTCTCTATAGTCTCTCTGTGTTCCCGTCCTCCTCTATAGTCTCTCTGTGTTCCCCTCCTCCTCTATAGTCTCTCTGTGTTCCCCTCCTCCTCTATAGTCTCTCTGTGTTCTCCTCCTCATCTATCTCTCTATAGTCTCTCTGTGTTCCCCTCCTCCTCTATAGTCTCTCTGTGTTCTCCTCCTCATCTATCTCTCTATAGTCTCTCTGTGTTCCCCTCCTCCTCTATAGTCTCTCTGTGTTCCCCTCCTCATCTATCCCTCTATAGTCGCTCTGTGTTCCTTTCCTCATCTATAGTCTCTCTGTGTTCCCCTCCTCCTCTATAGTCTCTCTGTGTTCCCCTCCTCCTCTATAGTCTCTCTGTGTTCCCCTCCTCCTCTATAGTCTCTCTGTGTTCCCCTCCTCCTCTATAGTCTCTCTGTGTTCCCCTCTTCCTCTATAGTCTCTCTGTGTTCCCCTCCTCATCTATAGTCTCTCTGTGTTCCCCTCCTCATCTATAGTCTCTCTGTGTACCCCTCCTCCTCTATAGTCTCTCTGTGTTCCCCTCCTCATCTATGTCTCTATAGTCTCTCTGTGTTCCCCTCCTCCTCTATAGTCTCTCTGTGTTCCCCTCCTCATCTATCTCTCTATAGTCTCTGTGTTCCCCTCCTCATCTATCTCTCTATAGTCTCTCTGTGTTCCCCTCCTCCTCTATAGTCTCTCTGTGTTCCCCTTCTCCTCTATAGTCTCTCTGTGTTCCCCTCCTCCTCTATAGTCTCTCTGTGTTCCCCTCCTCATCTATCCCTCTATAGTCTCTCTGTGTTCCCCTCCTCCTCTATAGTCTCTCTGTGTTCTCCTCCTCATCTATCTCTCTATAGTCTCTGTGTTCCCCTCCTCCTCTATAGTCTCTCTGTGTTCCCCTCCTCATCTATCCCTCTATAGTCTCTCTGTGTTCCCCTCCTCATCTATAGTCTCTCTGTGTTCCCCTCCTCCTCTACAGTCTCTCTGTGTTCCCCTCCTCCTCTATAGTCTCTCTGTGTTCCCCTCCTCCTCTATAGTCTCTCTGTGTTCCCCTCCTCCTCTATAGTCTCTCTGTGTTCCCCTCCTCCTCTATAGTCTCTCTGTGTTCCCCTCCTCATCTATAGTCTCTCTGTGTACCCCTCCTCCTCTATAGTCTCTCTGTGTTCCCCTCCTCATCTATGTCTCTATAGTCTCTCTGTGTTCCCCTCCTCCTCTATAGTCTCTCTGTCTTCCCCTCCTCATCTATCTCTCTATAGTCTCTGTGTTCCCCTCCTCATCTATCTCTCTATAGTCTCTCTGTGTTCCCCTCTTCCTCTATAGTCTCTCTGTGTTCCCCTCCTCATCTATAGTCTCTCTGTGTTCCCCTCCTCATCTATAGTCTCTCTGTGTTCCCCTCCTCCTCTATAGTCTCTCTGTGTTCCCCTCCTCCTCTATAGTCTCTCTGTGTTCCCCTCCTCATCTATCCCTCTATAGTCTATCTGTGTTCCCCTCCTCATCTATAGTCTCTCTGTGTTCCCCTCCTCCTATATAGTCTCTCTGTGTTCCCCTCCTCCTCTATAGTCTCTCTGTGTTCCCCTCCTCCTCTATAGTCTCTCTGTGTTCCCCTCCTCCTCTATAGTCTCTCTGTGTTCCCCTCCTCCTCTATAGTCTCTCTGTGTTCTCCTCCTCATCTATCTCTCTATAGTCTCTCTGTGTTCCCCTCCTCCTCTATAGTCTCTCTGTGTTCCCCTCCTCCTCTATAGTCTCTCTGTGTTCCCCTCCTCCTCTATAGTCTCTGTGTTCCCCTCCTCATCTATCTCTCTATAGTCTCTCTGTGTTCCCGTCCTCCTCTATAGTCTCTCTGTGTTCCCCTCCTCCTCTATAGTCTCTCTGTGTTCCCCTCCTCCTCTATAGTCTCTCTGTGTTCTCCTCCTCATCTATCTCTCTATAGTCTCTCTGTGTTCCCCTCCTCCTCTATAGTCTCTCTGTGTTCCCCTCCTCATCTATCTCTCTATAGTCTCTCTGTGTTCCCCTCCTCCTGTATAGTCTCTCTGTGTTCCCCTCCTCATCTATCCCTCTATAGTCGCTCTGTGTTCCTTTCCTCATCTATAGTCTCTCTGTGTTCCACTCCTCCTCTATAGTCTCTCTGTGTTCCCCTCCTCCTCTATAGTCTCTCTGTGTTCCCCTCCTCCTCTATAGTCTCTCTGTGTTCCCCTCCTCCTCTATAGTCTCTCTGTGTTCCCCTCCTCATCTATGTCTCTATAGTCTCTCTGTGTTCCCCTCCTCCTCTATAGTCTCTCTGTGTTCCCCTCCTCATCTATCTCTCTATAGTCTCTGTGTTCCCCTCCTCATCTATCTCTCTATAGTCTCTCTGTGTTCCCCTCCTCCTCTATAGTCTCTCTGTGTTCCCCTCCTCATCTATCCCTCTATAGTCTCTCTGTGTTCCCCTCCTCATCTATAGTCTCTCTGTGTTCCCCTCCTCCTCTACAGTCTCTCTGTGTTCCCCTCCTCCTCTATAGTCTCTCTGTGTTCCCCTCCTCCTCTATAGTCTCTCTGTGTTCCCCTCCTCCTCTATAGTCTCTCTGTGTTCTCCTCCTCATCTATCTCTCTATAGTCTCTCTGTGTTCCCCTCCTCCTCTATAGTCTCTCTGTGTTCCCCTCCTCATCTATCCCTCTATAGTCTATCTGTGTTCCCCTCCTCATCTATAGTCTCTCTGTGTCCCCCTCCTCCTCTATAGTCTCTCTGTGTTCCCCTCCTCCTCTATAGTCTCTCTGTGTACCCCTCCTCCTCTATAGTCTCTCTGTGTTCCCCTCCTCCTCTATAGTCTCTCTGTGTTCCCCTCCTCCTCTATAGTCTCTCTGTGTTCCCCTCCTCATCTATCTCTCTATAGTCTCTCTGTGTTCCCCTCCTCCTCTATAGTCTCTCTGTGTTCCCCTCCTCCTCTATAGTCTCTCTGTGTTCCCCTCCTCCTCTATAGTCTCTCTGTGTTCCCCTCCTCATCTATAGTCTCTGTGTTCCCCTCCTCCTCTATAGTCTCTCTGTGTTCCCCTCCTCCTCTATAGTCTCTCTGTGTTCCCCTCCTCATCTATAGTCTCTCTGTGTTCCCCTCCTCCTCTATAGTCTCTCTGTGTTCCCCTCCTCCTCTATAGTCTCTCTGTGTTCCCCTCCTCATCTATGTCTCTATAGTCTCTCTGTGTTCCCCTCCTCCTCTATAGTCTCTCTGTGTTCCCCTCCTCCTCTACAGTCTCTCTGTGTTCCCCTCTTCCTCTATAGTCTCTCTGTGTTCCCCTCCTCATCTATCTCTGTATAGTCTCTCTGTGTTCCCCTCCTCCTCTATAGTCTCTCTGTGTTCCCCTCCTCATCTATCTCTCTATAGTCTCTCTGTGTTCCCCTCCTCCTCTATAGTCTCTCTGTGTTCCCCTCCTCATCTATCTCTCTATAGTCTCTCTGTGTTCCCCTCCTCCTCTACAGTCTCTCTGTGTTCCCCTCCTCCTCTATAGTCTCTCTGTGTTCCCCTCCTCCTCTACAGTCTCTCTGTGTTCCCCTCCTCCTCTATAGTCTCTCTGTGTTCCCCTCCTCCTCTATAGTCTCTCTGTGTTCCCCTCCTCCTCTATAGTCTCTCTGTGTTCCCCTCCTCCTCTATAGTCTCTCTGTGTTCCCCTCCTCATCTATCTCTCTATAGTCTCTCTGTGTTCCCCTCCTCATCTATCTCTCTATAGTCTCTCTGTGTTCCCCTCCTCATCTATCTCTCTATAGTCTCTCTGTGTTCCCCTCCTCCTCTATAGTCTCTCTGTGTTCCCCTTCTCCTCTATAGTCTCTCTGTGTTCCCCTCCTCCTCTATAGTCTCTCTGTGTACCCCTCCTCCTCTAAAGTCTCTCTGTGTTCCCCTCCTCCTCTATAGTCTCTCTGTGTTCCCCTCCTCCTCTATAGTCTCTCTGTGTTCCCCTCCTCATCTATCTCTCTATAGTCTCTCTGTGTTCCCCTCCTCCTCTATAGTCTCTCTGTGTTCCCCTCCTCCTCTATAGTCTCTCTGTGTTCCCCTCCTCCTCTATAGTCTCTGTGTTCCCCTCCTCATCTATCTCTCTATAGTCTCTCTGTGTTCCCCTCCTCCTCTATAGTCTCTCTGTGTTCCCCTCCTCCTCTATAGTCTCTCTGTGTTCCCCTCCTCCTCTATAGTCTCTCTGTGTTCTCCTCCTCATCTATCTCTCTATAGTCTCTCTGTGTTCCCCTCCTCCTCTATAGTCTCTCTGTGTTCCCCTCCTCATCTATCCCTCTATAGTCTATCTGTGTTCCCCTCCTCATCTATAGTCTCTCTGTGTTCCCCTCCTCCTCTATAGTCTCTCTGTGTTCCCCTCCTCCTCTATAGTCTCTCTGTGTTCCCCTCCTCCTCTATAGTCTCTCTGTGTTCCCCTCCTCCTCTATAGTCTCTCTGTGTTCCCCTCCTCTATAGTCTCTCTGTGTTCCCGTCCTCCTCTATAGTCTCTCTGTGTTCTCCTCCTCATCTATCTCTCTATAGTCTCTCTGTGTTCCCCTCCTCCTCTATAGTCTCTCTGTGTTCCCCTCCTCCTCTATAGTCTCTCTGTGTTCCCCTCCTCCTCTATAGTCTCTCTGTGTACCCCTCCTCCTCTATAGTCTCTCTGTGTTCCCCTCCTCATCTATCTCTCTATAGTCTCTCTGTGTACCCCTCCTCCTCTATAGTCTCTCTGTGTCCCCCTCCTCCTCTATAGTCTCTCTGTGTTCCCCTCCTCCTCTATAGTCTCTCTGTGTTCCCCTCCTCCTCTATAGTCTCTCTGTGTTCCCCTCCTCATCTATCTCTCTATAGTCTCTCTGTGTTCCCCTCCTCATCTATCTCTCTATAGTCTCTCTGTGTTCCCCTCCTCACCTATCTCTCTATAGTCTCTCTGTGTTCCCCTCCTCCTCTATAGTCTCTCTGTGTTCCCCTTCTCCTCTATAGTCTCTCTGTGTTCCCCTCCTCCTCTATAGTCTCTCTGTGTACCCCTCCTCCTCTATAGTCTCTCTGTGTTCCCCTCCTCCTCTATAGTCTCTCTGTGTTCCCCTCCTCCTCTATAGTCTCTCTGTGTTCCCCTCCTCATCTATCTCTCTATAGTCTCTCTGTGTTCCCCTCCTCCTCTATAGTCTCTCTGTGTTCCCCTCCTCCTCTATAGTCTCTCTGTGTTCCCCTCCTCCTCTATAGTCTCTGTGTTCCCCTCCTCATCTATCTCTCTATAGTCTCTCTGTGTTCCCCTCCTCCTCTATAGTCTCTCTGTGTTCCCCTCCTCCTCTATAGTCTCTCTGTGTTCCCCTCCTCCTCTATAGTCTCTCTGTGTTCTCCTCCTCATCTATCTCTCTATAGTCTCTCTGTGTTCCCCTCCTCCTCTATAGTCTCTCTGTGTTCCCCTCCTCATCTATCCCTCTATAGTCTATCTGTGTTCCCCTCCTCATCTATAGTCTCTCTGTGTTCCCCTCCTCCTCTATAGTCTCTCTGTGTTCCCCTCCTCCTCTATAGTCTCTCTGTGTTCCCCTCCTCCTCTATAGTCTCTCTGTGTTCCCCTCCTCCTCTATAGTCTCTCTGTGTTCCCCTCCTCCTCTATAGTCTCTCTGTGTTCCCGTCCTCCTCTATAGTCTCTCTGTGTTCTCCTCCTCATCTATCTCTCTATAGTCTCTCTGTGTTCCCCTCCTCCTCTATAGTCTCTCTGTGTTCCCCTCCTCCTCTATAGTCTCTCTGTGTTCCCCTCCTCCTCTATAGTCTCTCTGTGTACCCCTCCTCCTCTATAGTCTCTCTGTGTTCCCCTCCTCATCTATCTCTCTATAGTCTCTCTGTGTACCCCTCCTCCTCTATAGTCTCTCTGTGTCCCCCTCCTCCTCTATAGTCTCTCTGTGTTCCCCTCCTCCTCTATAGTCTCTCTGTGTTCTCCTCCTCATCTATCTCTCTATAGTCTCTCTGTGTTCCCCTCCTCCTCTATAGTCTCTCTGTGTCCCCCTCCTCCTCTATAGTCTCTCTGTGTTCCCCTCCTCATCTATCCCTCTATAGTCGCTCTGTGTTCCTTTCCTCATCTATAGTCTCTCTGTGTTCCCCTCCTCCTCTATAGTCTCTCTGTGTTCCCCTCCTCCTCTATAGTCTCTCTGTGTTCCCCTCCTCCTCTATAGTCTCTCTGTGTTCCCCTCCTCCTCTATAGTCTCTCTGTGTTCCCCTCTTCCTCTATAGTCTCTCTGTGTTCCCCTCCTCATCTATAGTCTCTCTGTGTTCCCCTCCTCATCTATAGTCTCTCTGTGTACCCCTCCTCCTCTATAGTCTCTCTGTGTTCCCCTCCTCATCTATGTCTCTATAGTCTCTCTGTGTTCCCCTCCTCCTCTATAGTCTCTCTGTGTTCCCCTCCTCATCTATCTCTCTATAGTCTCTGTGTTCCCCTCCTCATCTATCTCTCTATAGTCTCTCTGTGTTCCCCTCCTCCTCTATAGTCTCTCTGTGTTCTCCTCCTCAACTATCTCTCTATAGTCTCTGTGTTCCCCTCCTCCTCTATAGTCTCTCTGTGTTCCCCTCCTCATCTATCCCTCTATAGTCTCTCTGTGTTCCCCTCCTCATCTATAGTCTCTCTGTGTTCCCCTCCTCCTCTACAGTCTCTCTGTGTTCCCCTCCTCCTCTATAGTCTCTCTGTGTTCCCCTCCTCCTCTATAGTCTCTCTGTGTTCCCCTCCTCCTCTATAGTCTCTCTGTGTTCCCCTCCTCCTCTATAGTCTCTCTGTGTTCCCCTCCTCCTCTACAGTCTCTCTGTGTTCCCCTCCTCCTCTATAGTCTCTCTGTGTTCCCCTCCTCCTCTATAGTCTCTCTGTGTTCCCCTCCTCCTCTATAGTCTCTCTGTGTTCCCCTCCTCCTCTATAGTCTCTCTGTGTTCCCCTCCTCATCTATCTCTCTATAGTCTCTCTGTGTTCCCCTCCTCATCTATCTCTCTATAGTCTCTCTGTGTTCCCCTCCTCATCTATCTCTCTATAGTCTCTCTGTGTTCCCCTCCTCCTCTATAGTCTCTCTGTGTTCCCCTTCTCCTCTATAGTCTCTCTGTGTTCCCCTCCTCCTCTATAGTCTCTCTGTGTACCCCTCCTCCTCTATAGTCTCTCTGTGTTCCCCTCCTCCTCTATAGTCTCTCTGTGTTCCCCTCCTCCTCTATAGTCTCTCTGTGTTCCCCTCCTCATCTATCTCTCTATAGTCTCTCTGTGTTCCCCTCCTCCTCTATAGTCTCTCTGTGTTCCCCTCCTCCTCTATAGTCTCTCTGTGTTCCCCTCCTCCTCTATAGTCTCTGTGTTCCCCTCCTCATCTATCTCTCTATAGTCTCTCTGTGTTCCCCTCCTCCTCTATAGTCTCTCTGTGTTCCCCTCCTCCTCTATAGTCTCTCTGTGTTCCCCTCCTCCTCTATAGTCTCTCTGTGTTCTCCTCCTCATCTATCTCTCTATAGTCTCTCTGTGTTCCCCTCCTCCTCTATAGTCTCTCTGTGTTCCCCTCCTCATCTATCCCTCTATAGTCTATCTGTGTTCCCCTCCTCATCTATAGTCTCTCTGTGTTCCCCTCCTCCTCTATAGTCTCTCTGTGTTCCCCTCCTCCTCTATAGTCTCTCTGTGTTCCCCTCCTCCTCTATAGTCTCTCTGTGTTCCCCTCCTCCTCTATAGTCTCTCTGTGTTCCCCTCCTCCTCTATAGTCTCTCTGTGTTCCCGTCCTCCTCTATAGTCTCTCTGTGTTCTCCTCCTCATCTATCTCTCTATAGTCTCTCTGTGTTCCCCTCCTCCTCTATAGTCTCTCTGTGTTCCCCTCCTCCTCTATAGTCTCTCTGTGTTCCCCTCCTCCTCTATAGTCTCTCTGTGTACCCCTCCTCCTCTATAGTCTCTCTGTGTTCCCCTCCTCATCTATCTCTCTATAGTCTCTCTGTGTACCCCTCCTCCTCTATAGTCTCTCTGTGTCCCCCTCCTCCTCTATAGTCTCTCTGTGTTCCCCTCCTCCTCTATAGTCTCTCTGTGTTCTCCTCCTCATCTATCTCTCTATAGTCTCTCTGTGTTCCCCTCCTCCTCTATAGTCTCTCTGTGTCCCCCTCCTCCTCTATAGTCTCTCTGTGTTCCCCTCCTCATCTATCCCTCTATAGTCGCTCTGTGTTCCTTTCCTCATCTATAGTCTCTCTGTGTTCCCCTCCTCCTCTATAGTCTCTCTGTGTTCCCCTCCTCCTCTATAGTCTCTCTGTGTTCCCCTCCTCCTCTATAGTCTCTCTGTGTTCCCCTCCTCCTCTATAGTCTCTCTGTGTTCCCCTCTTCCTCTATAGTCTCTCTGTGTTCCCCTCCTCATCTATAGTCTCTCTGTGTTCCCCTCCTCATCTATAGTCTCTCTGTGTACCCCTCCTCCTCTATAGTCTCTCTGTGTTCCCCTCCTCATCTATGTCTCTATAGTCTCTCTGTGTTCCCCTCCTCCTCTATAGTCTCTCTGTGTTCCCCTCCTCATCTATCTCTCTATAGTCTCTGTGTTCCCCTCCTCATCTATCTCTCTATAGTCTCTCTGTGTTCCCCTCCTCCTCTATAGTCTCTCTGTGTTCTCCTCCTCATCTATCTCTCTATAGTCTCTGTGTTCCCCTCCTCCTCTATAGTCTCTCTGTGTTCCCCTCCTCCTCTATAGTCTCTCTGTGTTCCCCTCCTCCTCTATAGTCTCTCTGTGTTCCCCTCCTCCTCTATAGTCTCTCTGTGTTCCCCTCCTCATCTATAGTCTCTCTGTTTACCCCTCCTCCTCTATAGTCTCTCTGTGTTCCCCTCCTCATCTATGTCTCTATAGTCTCTCTGTGTTCCCCTCCTCCTCTATAGTCTCTCTGTCTTCCCCTCCTCATCTATCTCTCTATAGTCTCTGTGTTCCCCTCCTCATCTATCTCTCTATAGTCTCTCTGTGTTCCCCTCCTCCTCTATAGTCTCTCTGTGTTCCCCTCCTCATCTATAGTCTCTCTGTGTTCCCCTCCTCATCTATAGTCTCTCTGTGTTCCCCTCCTCCTCTATAGTCTCTCTGTGTTCCCCTCCTCCTCTATAGTCTCTCTGTGTTCTCCTCCTCATCTATCTCTCTATAGTCTCTCTGTGTTCCCCTCCTCCTCTATAGTCTCTCTGTGTTCCCATCCTCATCTATCCCTCTATAGTCTATCTGTGTTCCCCTCCTCATCTATAGTCTCTCTGTGTTCCCCTCCTCCTCTATAGTCTCTCTGTGTTCCCCTCCTCCTCTATAGTCTCTCTGTGTTCCCCTCCTCCTCTATAGTCTCTCTGTGTTCCCCTCCTCCTCTATAGTCTCTCTGTGTTCCCCTCCTCATCTATAGTCTCTGTGTTCCCCTCCTCCTCTATAGTCTCTCTGTGTTCCCCTCCTCCTCTATAGTCTCTCTGTGTTCCCCTCCTCATCTATAGTCTCTCTGTGTTCCCCTCCTCCTCTATAGTCTCTCTGTGTTCCCCTCCTCCTCTATAGTCTCTCTGTGTTCCCCTCCTCATCTATGTCTCTATAGTCTCTCTGTGTTCCCCTCCTCCTCTATAGTCTCTCTGTGTTCCCCTCCTCATCTATCTCTCTATAGTCTCTGTGTTCCCCTCCTCATCTATCTCTCTATAGTCTCTCTGTGTTCCCCTCCTCCTCTATAGTCTCTCTGTGTTCCCCTTCTCCTCTATAGTCTCTCTGTGTTCCCCTCCTCCTCTATAGTCTCTCTGTCTACCCCTCCTCCTCTATAGTCTCTCTGTGTTCCCCTCCTCCTCTATAGTCTCTCTGTGTTCCCCTCCTCCTCTATAGTCTCTCTGTGTTCCCCTCCTCCTCTATAGTCTCTCTGTGTTCCCCTCCTCATCTATCTCTCTATAGTCTCTCTGTGTTCCCCTCCTCTATAGTCTCTCTGTGTTCCCCTCCTCCTCTATAGTCTCTCTGTGTTCCCCTCCTCCTCTATAGTCTCTCTGTGTTCCCCTCCTCATCTATCTCTCTATAGTCTCTCTGTGTTCCCCTCCTCTATAGTCTCTCTGTGTTCCCCTCCTCCTCTATAGTCTCTCTGTGTTCCCCTCCTCCTCTATAGTCTCTGTGTTCCCCTCCTCATCTATCTCTCTATAGTCTCTCTGTGTTCCCCTCCTCCTCTATAGTCTCTCTGTGTTCCCCTCCTCCTCTATAGTCTCTCTGTGTTCTCCTCCTCATCTATCTCTCTATAGTCTCTCTGTGTTCCCCTCCTCCTCTATAGTCTCTCTGTGTTCCCCTCCTCCTCTATAGTCTCTCTGTGTTCCCCTCCTCCTCTATAGTCTCTGTGTTCCCCTCCTCATCTATCTCTCTATAGTCTCTCTGTGTTCCCCTCCTCCTCTATAGTCTCTCTGTGTTCCCCTCCTCCTCTATAGTCTCTCTGTGTTCCCCTCCTCCTCTATAGTCTCTCTGTGTTCCCCTCCTCATCTATAGTCTCTGTGTTCCCCTCCTCCTCTATAGTCTCTCTGTGTTCCCCTCCTCCTCTATAGTCTCTCTGTGTTCCCCTCCTCATCTATAGTCTCTCTGTGTTCCCCTCCTCATCTATGTCTCTATAGTCTCTCTGTGTTCCCCTCCTCCTCTATAGTCTCTCTGTGTTCCCCTCCTCATCTATCTCTCTATAGTCTCTGTGTTCCCCTCCTCATCTATCTCTCTATAGTCTCTCTGTGTTCCCCTCCTCCTCTATAGTCTCTCTGTGTTCCCCTTCTCCTCTATAGTCTCTCTGTGTTCCCCTCCTCCTCTATAGTCTCTCTGTGTACCCCGCCTCCTCTATAGTCTCTCTGTGTTCCCCTCCTCCTCTATAGTCTCTCTGTGTTCCCCTCCTCATCTATCTCTCTATAGTCTCTCTGTGTTCCCCTCCTCCTCTATAGTCTCTCTGTGTTCCCCTCCTCCTCTATAGTCTCTCTGTGTTCCCCTCCTCCTCTATAGTCTCTCTGTGTTCCCCTCCTCCTCTATAGTCTCTCTGTGTTCTCCTCCTCATCTATCTCTCTATAGTCTCTCTGTGTTCCCCTCCTCCTCTATAGTCTCTCTGTGTTCCCCTCCTCATCTATCTCTCTATAGTCTCTCTGTGTTCCCCTCCTCCTGTATAGTCTCTCTGTGTTCCCCTCCTCATCTATCCCTCTATAGTCGCTCTGTGTTCCCCTCCTCCTCTATAGTCTCTCTGTGTTCCCCTCCTCCTCTATAGTCTCTCTGTGTACCCCTCCTCCTCTATAGTCTCTCTGTGTTCCCCTCCTCATCTATCTCTCTATAGTCTCTCTGTGTACCCCTCCTCCTCTATAGTCTCTCTGTGTCCCCCTCCTCCTCTATAGTCTCTCTGTGTTCCCCTCCTCCTCTATAGTCTCTCTGTGTTCTCCTCCTCATCTATCTCTCTATAGTCTCTCTGTGTTCCCCTCCTCCTCTATAGGCTCTCTGTGTTCCCCTCCTCATCTATCTCTCTATAGTCTCTCTGTGTTCCCCTCCTCTATAGTCTCTCTGTGTTCCCCTCCTCCTCTATAGTCTCTCTGTGTTCCCCTCCTCCTCTATAGTCTCTGTGTTCCCCTCCTCATCTATCTCTCTATAGTCTCTCTGTGTTCCCCTCCTCCTCTATAGTCTCTCTGTGTTCCCCTCCTCCTCTATAGTCTCTCTGTGTTCTCCTCCTCATCTATCTCTCTATAGTCTCTCTGTGTTCCCCTCCTCCTCTATAGTCTCTCTGTGTTCCCCTCCTCCTCTATAGTCTCTCTGTGTTCCCCTCCTCCTCTATAGTCTCTGTGTTCCCCTCCTCATCTATCTCTCTATAGTCTCTCTGTGTTCCCCTCCTCCTCTATAGTCTCTCTGTGTTCCCCTCCTCCTCTATAGTCTCTCTGTGTTCCCCTCCTCCTCTATAGTCTCTCTGTGTTCCCCTCCTCATCTATAGTCTCTGTGTTCCCCTCCTCCTCTATAGTCTCTCTGTGTTCCCCTCCTCCTCTATAGTCTCTCTGTGTTCCCCTCCTCATCTATAGTCTCTCTGTGTTCCCCTCCTCATCTATGTCTCTATAGTCTCTCTGTGTTCCCCTCCTCCTCTATAGTCTCTCTGTGTTCCCCTCCTCATCTATCTCTCTATAGTCTCTGTGTTCCCCTCCTCATCTATCTCTCTATAGTCTCTCTGTGTTCCCCTCCTCCTCTATAGTCTCTCTGTGTTCCCCTTCTCCTCTATAGTCTCTCTGTGTTCCCCTCCTCCTCTATAGTCTCTCTGTGTACCCCGCCTCCTCTATAGTCTCTCTGTGTTCCCCTCCTCCTCTATAGTCTCTCTGTGTTCCCCTCCTCATCTATCTCTCTATAGTCTCTCTGTGTTCCCCTCCTCCTCTATAGTCTCTCTGTGTTCCCCTCCTCCTCTATAGTCTCTCTGTGTTCCCCTCCTCCTCTATAGTCTCTCTGTGTTCCCCTCCTCCTCTATAGTCTCTCTGTGTTCTCCTCCTCATCTATCTCTCTATAGTCTCTCTGTGTTCCCCTCCTCCTCTATAGTCTCTCTGTGTTCCCCTCCTCATCTATCTCTCTATAGTCTCTCTGTGTTCCCCTCCTCCTGTATAGTCTCTCTGTGTTCCCCTCCTCATCTATCCCTCTATAGTCGCTCTGTGTTCCCCTCCTCCTCTATAGTCTCTCTGTGTTCCCCTCCTCCTCTATAGTCTCTCTGTGTACCCCTTCTCCTCTATAGTCTCTCTGTGTTCCCCTCCTCATCTATCTCTCTATAGTCTCTCTGTGTACCCCTCCTCCTCTATAGTCTCTCTGTGTCCCCCTCCTCCTCTATAGTCTCTCTGTGTTCCCCTCCTCCTCTATAGTCTCTCTGTGTTCTCCTCCTCATCTATCTCTCTATAGTCTCTCTGTGTTCCCCTCCTCCTCTATAGGCTCTCTGTGTTCCCCTCCTCATCTATCCCTCTATAGTCGCTCTGTGTTCCTTTCCTCATCTATAGTCTCTCTGTGTTCCCCTCCTCCTCTATAGTCTCTCTGTGTTCCCCTCCTCCTCTATAGTCTCTCTGTGTTCCCCTCCTCCTCTATAGTCTCTCTGTGTTCCCCTCCTCCTCTATAGTCTCTCTGTGTTCCCCTCCTCCTCTATAGTCTCTCTGTGTTCCCCTCCTCATCTATAGTCTCTCTGTGTTCCCCTCCTCATCTATGTCTCTATAGTCTCTCTGTGTTCCCCTCCTCCTCTATAGTCTCTCTGTGTTCCCCTCCTCATCTATCTCTCTATAGTCTCTGTGTTCCCCTCCTCATCTATCTCTCTATAGTCTCTCTGTGTTCCCCTCCTCCTCTATAGTCTCTCTGTGTTCCCCTTCTCCTCTATAGTCTCTCTGTGTTCCCCTCCTCCTCTATAGTCTCTCTGTGTACCCCGCCTCCTCTATAGTCTCTCTGTGTTCCCCTCCTCCTCTATAGTCTCTCTGTGTTCCCCTCCTCATCTATCTCTCTATAGTCTCTCTGTGTTCCCCTCCTCCTCTATAGTCTCTCTGTGTTCCCCTCCTCCTCTATAGTCTCTCTGTGTTCCCCTCCTCCTCTATAGTCTCTCTGTGTTCCCCTCCTCCTCTATAGTCTCTCTGTGTTCTCCTCCTCATCTATCTCTCTATAGTCTCTCTGTGTTCCCCTCCTCCTCTATAGTCTCTCTGTGTTCCCCTCCTCATCTATCTCTCTATAGTCTCTCTGTGTTCCCCTCCTCCTGTATAGTCTCTCTGTGTTCCCCTCCTCATCTATCCCTCTATAGTCGCTCTGTGTTCCCCTCCTCCTCTATAGTCTCTCTGTGTTCCCCTCCTCCTCTATAGTCTCTCTGTGTACCCCTCCTCCTCTATAGTCTCTCTGTGTTCCCCTCCTCATCTATCTCTCTATAGTCTCTCTGTGTACCCCTCCTCCTCTATAGTCTCTCTGTGTCCCCCTCCTCCTCTATAGTCTCTCTGTGTTCCCCTCCTCCTCTATAGTCTCTCTGTGTTCTCCTCCTCATCTATCTCTCTATAGTCTCTCTGTGTTCCCCTCCTCCTCTATAGGCTCTCTGTGTTCCCCTCCTCATCTATCCCTCTATAGTCGCTCTGTGTTCCTTTCCTCATCTATAGTCTCTCTGTGTTCCCCTCCTCCTCTATAGTCTCTCTGTGTTCCCCTCCTCCTCTATAGTCTCTCTGTGTTCCCCTCCTCCTCTATAGTCTCTCTGTGTTCCCCTCCTCCTCTATAGTCTCTCTGTGTTCCCCTCTTCCTCTATAGTCTCTCTGTGTTCCCCTCCTCATCTATAGTCTCTCTGTGTTCCCCTCCTCATCTATAGTCTCTCTGTGTACCCCTCCTCCTCTATAGTCTCTCTGTGTTCCCCTCCTCATCTATGTCTCTATAGTCTCTCTGTGTTCCCCTCCTCCTCTATAGTCTCTCTGTGTTCCCCTCCTCATCTATCTCTCTATAGTCTCTGTGTTCCCCTCCTCATCTATCTCTCTATAGTCTCTCTGTGTTCCCCTCCTCCTCTATAGTCTCTCTGTGTTCTCCTCCTCATCTATCTCTCTATAGTCTCTGTGTTCCCCTCCTCCTCTATAGTCTCTCTGTGTTCCCCTCCTCATCTATCCCTCTATAGTCTCTCTGTGTTCCCCTCCTCATCTATAGTCTCTCTGTGTTCCCCTCCTCCTCTACAGTCTCTCTGTGTTCCCCTCCTCCTCTATAGTCTCTCTGTGTTCCCCTCCTCCTCTATAGTCTCTCTGTGTTCCCCTCCTCCTCTATAGTCTCTCTGTGTTCCCCTCCTCCTCTATAGTCTCTCTGTGTTACCCTCCTCATCTATAGTCTCTCTGTGTACCCCTCCTCCTCTATAGTCTCTCTGTGTTCCCCTCCTCATCTATGTCTCTATAGTCTCTCTGTGTTCCCCTCCTCCTCTATAGTCTCTCTGTCTTCCCCTCCTCATCTATCTCTCTATAGTCTCTGTGTTCCCCTCCTCATCTATCTCTCTATAGTCTCTCTGTGTTCCCATCCTCCTCTATAGTCTCTCTGTGTTCCCCTCCTCATCTATAGTCTCTCTGTGTTCCCCTCCTCATCTATAGTCTCTCTGTGTTCCCCTCCTCCTCTATAGTCTCTCTGTGTTCCCCTCCTCCTCTATAGTCTCTCTGTGTTCTCCTCCTCATCTATCTCTCTATAGTCTCTCTGTGTTCCCCTCCTCCTCTATAGTCTCTCTGTGTTCCCATCCTCATCTATCCCTCTATAGTCTATCTGTGTTCCCCTCCTCATCTATAGTCTCTCTGTGTTCCCCTCCTCCTCTATAGTCTCTCTGTGTTCCCCTCCTCCTCTATAGTCTCTCTGTGTTCCCCTCCTCCTCTATAGTCTCTCTGTGTTCCCCTCCTCCTCTATAGTCTCTCTGTGTTCCCCTCCTCATCTATAGTCTCTGTGTTCCCCTCCTCCTCTATAGTCTCTCTGTGTTCCCCTCCTCCTCTATAGTCTCTCTGTGTTCCCCTCCTCATCTATAGTCTCTCTGTGTTCCCCTCCTCCTCTATAGTCTCTCTGTGTTCCCCTCCTCCTCTATAGTCTCTCTGTGTTCCCCTCCTCATCTATGTCTCTATAGTCTCTCTGTGTTCCCCTCCTCCTCTATAGTCTCTCTGTGTTCCCCTCCTCATCTATCTCTCTATAGTCTCTGTGTTCCCCTCCTCATCTATCTCTCTATAGTCTCTCTGTGTTCCCCTCCTCCTCTATAGTCTCTCTGTGTTCCCCTTCTCCTCTATAGTCTCTCTGTGTTCCCCTCCTCCTCTATAGTCTCTCTGTGTTCCCCTCCTCCTCTATACTCTCTCTGTGTTCTCCTCCTCATCTATCTCTCTATAGTCTCTCTGTGTTCCCCTCCTCCTCTATAGTCTCTCTGTGTTCCCCTCCTCATCTATCTCTCTATAGTCTCTCTGTGTTCCCCTCCTCCTGTATAGTCTCTCTGTGTTCCCCTCCTCATCTATCCCTCTATAGTCGCTCTGTGTTCCCCTCCTCCTCTATAGTCTCTCTGTGTTCCCCTCCTCCCCTATAGTCTCTCTGTGTACCCCTCCTCCTCTATAGTCTCTCTGTGTTCCCCTCCTCATCTATCTCTCTATAGTCTCTCTGTGTACCCCTCCTCCTCTATAGTCTCTCTGTGTCCCCCTCCTCCTCTATAGTCTCTCTGTGTTCCCCTCCTCCTCTATAGTCTCTCTGTGTTCTCCTCCTCATCTATCTCTCTATAGTCTCTCTGTGTTCCCCTCCTCCTCTATAGTCTCTCTGTGTTCCCCTCCTCCTCTATAGTCTCTCTGTGTTCCCCTCCTCCTCTATAGTCTCTCTGTGTTCTCCTCCTCATCTATCTCTCTATAGTCTCTCTGTGTTCCCCTCCTCCTCTATAGTCTCTCTGTGTTCCCATCCTCATCTATCCCTCTATAGTCTATCTGTGTTCCCCTCCTCATCTATAGTCTCTCTGTGTTCCCCTCCTCCTCTATAGTCTCTCTGTGTTCCCCTCCTCCTCTATAGTCTCTCTGTGTTCCCCTCCTCCTCTATAGTCTCTCTGTGTTCCCCTCCTCCTCTATAGTCTCTCTGTGTTCCCCTCCTCCTCTATAGTCTCTCTGTGTTCCCCTCCTCATCTATAGTCTCTGTGTTCCCCTCCTCCTCTATAGTCTCTCTGTGTTCCCCTCCTCCTCTATAGTCTCTCTGTGTTCCCCTCCTCATCTATAGTCTCTCTGTGTTCCCCTCCTCCTCTATAGTCTCTCTGTGTTCCCCTCCTCCTCTATAGTCTCTCTGTGTTCCCCTCCTCATCTATGTCTCTATAGTCTCTCTGTGTTCCCCTCCTCCTCTATAGTCTCTCTGTGTTCCCCTCCTCATCTATCTCTCTATAGTCTCTGTGTTCCCCTCCTCATCTATCTCTCTATAGTCTCTCTGTGTTCCCCTCCTCCTCTATAGTCTCTCTGTGTTCCCCTTCTCCTCTATAGTCTCTCTGTGTTCCCCTCCTCCTCTATAGTCTCTCTGTGTTCCCCTCCTCCTCTATAGTCTCTCTGTGTTCCCCTCCTCATCTATAGTCTCTGTGTTCCCCTCCTCCTCTATAGTCTCTCTGTGTTCTCCTCCTCATCTATCTCTCTATAGTCTCTCTGTGTTCCCCTCCTCCTCTATAGTCTCTCTGTGTTCCCCTCCTCATCTATCTCTCTATAGTCTCTCTGTGTTCCCCTCCTCCTGTATAGTCTCTCTGTGTTCCCCTCCTCATCTATCCCTCTATAGTCGCTCTGTGTTCCCCTCCTCCTCTATAGTCTCTCTGTGTTCCCCTCCTCCTCTATAGTCTCTCTGTGTACCCCTCCTCCTCTATAGTCTCTCTGTGTTCCCCTCCTCATCTATCTCTCTATAGTCTCTCTGTGTACCCCTCCTCCTCTATAGTCTCTCTGTGTCCCCCTCCTCCTCTATAGTCTCTCTGTGTTCCCCTCCTCCTCTATAGTCTCTCTGTGTTCTCCTCCTCATCTATCTCTCTATAGTCTCTCTGTGTTCCCCTCCTCCTCTATAGTCTCTCTGTGTTCCCCTCCTCCTCTATAGTCTCTCTGTGTTCCCCTCCTCCTCTATAGTCTCTCTGTGTTCCCCTCCTCCTCTATAGTCTCTGTGTTCCCCTCCTCATCTATCTCTCTATAGTCTCTCTGTGTTCCCCTCCTCCTCTATAGTCTCTCTGTGTTCCCCTCCTCCTCTATAGTCTCTCTGTGTTCCCCTCCTCCTCTATAGTCTCTCTGTGTTCCCCTCCTCATCTATAGTCTCTGTGTTCCCCTCCTCCTCTATAGTCTCTCTGTGTTCCCCTCCTCCTCTATAGTCTCTCTGTGTTCCCCTCCTCATCTATAGTCTCTCTGTGTTCCCCTCCTCCTCTATAGTCTCTCTGTGTTCCCCTCCTCCTCTATAGTCTCTCTGTGTTCCCCTCCTCATCTATGTCTCTATAGTCTCTCTGTGTTCCCCTCCTCCTCTATAGTCTCTCTGTGTTCCCCTCCTCATCTATCTCTCTATAGTCTCTGTGTTCCCCTCCTCATCTATCTCTCTATAGTCTCTCTGTGTTCCCCTCCTCCTCTATAGTCTCTCTGTGTTCCCCTTCTCCTCTATAGTCTCTCTGTGTTCGACTCCTCCTCTATAGTCTCTCTGTGTACCCCGCCTCCTCTATAGTCTCTCTGTGTTCCCCTCCTCCTCTATAGTCTCTCTGTGTTCCCCTCCTCATCTATCTCTCTATAGTCTCTCTGTGTTCCCCTCCTCCTCTATAGTCTCTCTGTGTTCCCCTCCTCCTCTATAGTCTCTCTGTGTTCCCCTCCTCCTCTATAGTCTCTCTGTGTTCCCCTCCTCATCTATCTCTCTATAGTCTCTCTGTGTTCCCCTCCTCTATAGTCTCTCTGTGTTCCCCTCCTCCTCTATAGTCTCTCTGTGTTCCCCTCCTCCTCTATAGTCTCTGTGTTCCCCTCCTCATCTATCTCTCTATAGTCTCTCTGTGTTCCCCTCCTCCTCTATAGTCTCTCTGTGTTCCCCTCCTCCTCTATAGTCTCTCTGTGTTCCCCTCCTCCTCTATAGTCTCTCTGTGTTCTCCTCCTCATCTATCTCTCTATAGTCTCTCTGTGTTCCCCTCCTCCTCTATAGTCTCTCTGTGTTCCCCTCCTCATCTATCTCTCTATAGTCTCTCTGTGTTCCCCTCCTCCTGTATAGTCTCTCTGTGTTCCCCTCCTCATCTATCCCTCTATAGTCGCTCTGTGTTCCCCTCCTCCTCTATAGTCTCTCTGTGTTCCCCTCCTCCTCTATAGTCTCTCTGTGTACCCCTCCTCCTCTATAGTCTCTCTGTGTTCCCCTCCTCATCTATCTCTCTATAGTCTCTCTGTGTACCCCTCCTCCTCTATAGTCTCTCTGTGTCCCCCTCCTCCTCTATAGTCTCTCTGTGTTCCCCTCCTCCTCTATAGTCTCTCTGTGTTCTCCTCCTCATCTATCTCTCTATAGTCTCTCTGTGTTCCCCTCCTCCTCTATAGTCTCTCTGTGTTCCCCTCCTCATCTATCCCTCTATAGTCGCTCTGTGTTCCTTTCCTCATCTATAGTCTCTCTGTGTTCCCCTCCTCCTCTATAGTCTCTCTGTGTTCCCCTCCTCCTCTATAGTCTCTCTGTGTTCCCCTCCTCCTCTATAGTCTCTCTGTGTTCCCCTCCTCCTCTATAGTCTCTCTGTGTTCCCCTCTTCCTCTATAGTCTCTCTGTGTTCCCCTCCTCATCTATAGTCTCTCTGTGTTCCCCTCCTCATCTATAGTCTCTCTGTGTACCCCTCCTCCTCTATAGTCTCTCTGTGTTCCCCTCCTCATCTATGTCTCTATAGTCTCTCTGTGTTCCCCTCCTCCTCTATAGTCTCTCTGTGTTCCCCTCCTCATCTATCTCTCTATAGTCTCTGTGTTCCCCTCCTCATCTATCTCTCTATAGTCTCTCTGTGTTCCCCTCCTCCTCTATAGTCTCTCTGTGTTCTCCTCCTCATCTATCTCTCTATAGTCTCTGTGTTCCCCTCCTCCTCTATAGTCTCTCTGTGTTCCCCTCCTCATCTATCCCTCTATAGTCTCTCTGTGTTCCCCTCCTCATCTATAGTCTCTCTGTGTTCCCCTCCTCCTCTACAGTCTCTCTGTGTTCCCCTCCTCCTCTATAGTCTCTCTGTGTTCCCCTCCTCCTCTATAGTCTCTCTGTGTTCCCCTCCTCCTCTATAGTCTCTCTGTGTTCCCCTCCTCCTCTATAGTCTCTCTGTGTTCCCCTCCTCATCTATAGTCTCTCTGTGTACCCCTCCTCCTCTATAGTCTCTCTGTGTTCCCCTCCTCATCTATGTCTCTATAGTCTCTCTGTGTTCCCCTCCTCCTCTATAGTCTCTCTGTCTTCCCCTCCTCATCTATCTCTCTATAGTCTCTCTGTGTTCCCCTCCTCATCTATCTCTCTATAGTCTCTCTGTGTTCCCCTCCTCCTCTATAGTCTCTCTGTGTTCCCCTCCTCATCTATAGTCTCTCTGTGTTCCCCTCCTCATCTATAGTCTCTCTGTGTTCCCCTCCTCCTCTATAGTCTCTCTGTGTTCCCCTCCTCCTCTATAGTCTCTCTGTGTTCTCCTCCTCATCTATCTCTCTATAGTCTCTCTGTGTTCCCCTCCTCCTCTATAGTCTCTCTGTGTTCCCATCCTCATCTATCCCTCTATAGTCTATCTGTGTTCCCCTCCTCATCTATAGTCTCTCTGTGTTCCCCTCCTCCTCTATAGTCTCTCTGTGTTCCCCTCCTCCTCTATAGTCTCTCTGTGTTCCCCTCCTCCTCTATAGTCTCTCTGTGTTCCCCTCCTCCTCTATAGTCTCTCTGTGTTCCCCTCCTCCTCTATAGTCTCTCTGTGTTCCCCTCCTCATCTATAGTCTCTGTGTTCCCCTCCTCCTCTATAGTCTCTCTGTGTTCCCCTCCTCCTCTATAGTCTCTCTGTGTTCCCCTCCTCATCTATAGTCTCTCTGTGTTCCCCTCCTCCTCTATAGTCTCTCTGTGTTCCCCTCCTCCTCTATAGTCTCTCTGTGTTCCCCTCCTCATCTATGTCTCTATAGTCTCTCTGTGTTCCCCTCCTCCTCTATAGTCTCTCTGTGTTCCCCTCCTCATCTATCTCTCTATAGTCTCTGTGTTCCCCTCCTCATCTATCTCTCTATAGTCTCTCTGTGTTCCCCTCCTCCTCTATAGTCTCTCTGTGTTCCCCTTCTCCTCTATAGTCTCTCTGTGTTCCCCTCCTCCTCTATAGTCTCTCTGTGTTCCCCTCCTCCTCTATAGTCTCTCTGTGTTCTCCTCCTCATCTATCTCTCTATAGTCTCTCTGTGTTCCCCTCCTCCTCTATAGTCTCTCTGTGTTCCCCTCCTCATCTATCTCTCTATAGTCTCTCTGTGTTCCCCTCCTCCTGTATAGTCTCTCTGTGTTCCCCTCCTCATCTATCCCTCTATAGTCCCTCTGTGTTCCCCTCCTCCTCTATAGTCTCTCTGTGTTCCCCTCCTCCTCTATAGTCTCTCTGTGTACCCCTCCTCCTCTATAGTCTCTCTGTGTTCCCCTCCTCATCTATCTCTCTATAGTCTCTCTGTGTACCCCTCCTCCTCTATAGTCTCTCTGTGTCCCCCTCCTCCTCTATAGTCTCTCTGTGTTCCCCTCCTCCTCTATAGTCTCTCTGTGTTCTCCTCCTCATCTATCTCTCTATAGTCTCTCTGTGTTCCCCTCCTCCTCTATAGTCTCTCTGTGTTCCCCTCCTCCTCTATAGTCTCTCTGTGTTCCCCTCCTCCTCTATAGTCTCTCTGTGTTCCCCTCCTCCTCTATAGTCTCTGTGTTCCCCTCCTCATCTATCTCTCTATAGTCTCTCTGTGTTCCCCTCCTCCTCTATAGTCTCTCTGTGTTCCCCTCCTCCTCTATAGTCTCTCTGTGTTCCCCTCCTCCTCTATAGTCTCTCTGTGTTCCCCTCCTCATCTATAGTCTCTGTGTTCCCCTCCTCCTCTATAGTCTCTCTGTGTTCCCCTCCTCCTCTATAGTCTCTCTGTGTTCCCCTCCTCATCTATAGTCTCTCTGTGTTCCCCTCCTCCTCTATAGTCTCTCTGTGTTCCCCTCCTCCTCTATAGTCTCTCTGTGTTCCCCTCCTCATCTATGTCTCTATAGTCTCTCTGTGTTCCCCTCCTCCTCTATAGTCTCTCTGTGTTCCCCTCCTCCTCTATAGTCTCTCTGTGTTCCCCTCCTCATCTATGTCTCTATAGTCTCTCTGTGTTCCCCTCCTCCTCTATAGTCTCTCTGTGTTCCCCTCCTCATCTATCTCTCTATAGTCTCTGTGTTCCCCTCCTCATCTATCTCTCTATAGTCTCTCTGTGTTCCCCTCCTCCTCTATAGTCTCTCTGTGTTCCCCTTCTCCTCTATAGTCTCTCTGTGTTCCCCTCCTCCTCTATAGTCTCTCTGTGTACCCCGCCTCCTCTATAGTCTCTCTGTGTTCCCCTCCTCCTCTATAGTCTCTCTGTGTTCCCCTCCTCATCTATCTCTCTATAGTCTCTCTGTGTTCCCCTCCTCCTCTATAGTCTCTCTGTGTTCCCCTCCTCCTCTATAGTCTCTCTGTGTTCCCCTCCTCCTCTATAGTCTCTCTGTGTTCCCCTCCTCATCTATCTCTCTATAGTCTCTCTGTGTTCCCCTCCTCTATAGTCTCTCTGTGTTCCCCTCCTCCTCTATAGTCTCTCTGTGTTCCCCTCCTCCTCTATAGTCTCTGTGTTCCCCTCCTCATCTATCTCTCTATAGTCTCTCTGTGTTCCCCTCCTCCTCTATAGTCTCTCTGTGTTCCCCTCCTCCTCTATAGTCTCTCTGTGTTCCCCTCCTCCTCTATAGTCTCTCTGTGTTCTCCTCCTCATCTATCTCTCTATAGTCTCTCTGTGTTCCCCTCCTCCTCTATAGTCTCTCTGTGTTCCCCTCCTCATCTATCTCTCTATAGTCTCTCTGTGTTCCCCTCCTCCTGTATAGTCTCTCTGTGTTCCCCTCCTCATCTATCCCTCTATAGTCGCTCTGTGTTCCCCTCCTCCTCTATAGTCTCTCTGTGTTCCCCTCCTCCTCTATAGTCTCTCTGTGTACCCCTCCTCCTCTATAGTCTCTCTGTGTTCCCCTCCTCATCTATCTCTCTATAGTCTCTCTGTGTACCCCTCCTCCTCTATAGTCTCTCTGTGTCCCCCTCCTCCTCTATAGTCTCTCTGTGTTCCACTCCTCCTCTATAGTCTCTCTGTGTTCTCCTCCTCATCTATCTCTCTATAGTCTCTCTGTGTTCCCCTCCTCCTCTATAGTCTCTCTGTGTCCCCCTCCTCCTCTATAGTCTCTCTGTGTTCCCCTCCTCATCTATCCCTCTATAGTCGCTCTGTGTTCCTCTCCTCATCTATAGTCTCTCTGTGTTCCCCTCCTCCTCTATAGTCTCTCTGTGTTCCCCTCCTCCTCTATAGTCTCTCTGTGTTCCCCTCCTCCTCTATAGTCTCTCTGTGTTCCCCTCCTCCTCTATAGTCTCTCTGTGTTCCCCTCTTCCTCTATAGTCTCTCTGTGTTCCCCTCCTCATCTATAGTCTCTCTGTGTTCCCCTCCTCATCTATAGTCTCTCTGTGTACCCCTCCTCCTCTATAGTCTCTCTGTGTTCCCCTCCTCATCTATGTCTCTATAGTCTCTCTGTGTTCCCCTCCTCCTCTATAGTCTCTCTGTGTTCCCCTCCTCATCTATGTCTCTATAGTCTCTGTGTTCCCCTCCTCATCTATCTCTCTATAGTCTCTCTGTGTTCCCCTCCTCCTCTATAGTCTCTCTGTGTTCTCCTCCTCATCTATCTCTCTATAGTCTCTGTGTTCCCCTCCTCCTCTATAGTCTCTCTGTGTTCCCCTCCTCATCTATCCCTCTATAGTCTCTCTGTGTTCCCCTCCTCATCTATAGTCTCTCTGTGTTCCCCTCCTCCTCTACAGTCTCTCTGTGTTCCCCTCCTCCTCTATAGTCTCTCTGTGTTCCCCTCCTCCTCTATAGTCTCTCTGTGTTCCCCTCCTCCTCTATAGTCTCTCTGTGTTCCCCTCCTCCTCTATAGTCTCTCTGTGTTCCCCTCCTCATCTATAGTCTCTCTGTGTACCCCTCCTCCTCTATAGTCTCTCTGTGTTCCCCTCCTCCTCTATGTCTCTATAGTCTCTCTGTGTTCCCCTCCTCCTCTATAGTCTCTCTGTCTTCCCCTCCTCATCTATCTCTCTATAGTCTCTGTGTTCCCCTCCTCATCTATCTCTCTATAGTCTCTCTGTGTTCCCCTCCTCCTCTATAGTCTCTCTGTGTTCCCCTCCTCATCTATAGTCTCTCTGTGTTCCCCTCCTCATCTATAGTCTCTCTGTGTTCCCCTCCTCCTCTATAGTCTCTCTGTGTTCCCCTCCTCCTCTATAGTCTCTCTGTGTTCTCCTCCTCATCTATCTCTCTATAGTCTCTCTGTGTTCCCCTCCTCCTCTATAGTCTCTCTGTGTTCCCATCCTCATCTATCCCTCTATAGTCTATCTGTGTTCCCCTCCTCATCTATAGTCTCTCTGTGTTCCCCTCCTCCTCTATAGTCTCTCTGTGTTCCCCTCCTCCTCTATAGTCTCTCTGTGTTCCCCTCCTCCTCTATAGTCTCTCTGTGTTCCCCTCCTCCTCTATAGTCTCTCTGTGTTCCCCTCCTCCTCTATAGTCTCTCTGTGTTCCCCTCCTCCTCTATAGTCTCTCTGTGTTCCCCTCCTCCTCTATAGTCTCTCTGTGTTCCCCTCCTCCTCTATAGTCTCTCTGTGTTCCCCTCTTCCTCTATAGTCTCTCTGTGTTCCCCTCCTCATCTATAGTCTCTCTGTGTTCCCCTCCTCATCTATAGTCTCTCTGTGTACCCCTCCTCCTCTATAGTCTCTCTGTGTTCCCCTCCTCATCTATGTCTCTATAGTCTCTCTGTGTTCCCCTCCTCCTCTATAGTCTCTCTGTGTTCCCCTCCTCATCTATCTCTCTATAGTCTCTGTGTTCCCCTCCTCATCTATCTCTCTATAGTCTCTCTGTGTTCCCCTCCTCCTCTATAGTCTCTCTGTGTTCTCCTCCTCATCTATCTCTCTATAGTCTCTGTGTTCCCCTCCTCCTCTATAGTCTCTCTGTGTTCCCCTCCTCATCTATTCCTCTATAGTCTCTCTGTGTTCCCCTCCTCATCTATAGTCTCTCTGTGTTCCCCTCCTCCTCTACAGTCTCTCTGTGTTCCCCTCCTCCTCTATAGTCTCTCTGTGTTCCCCTCCTCCTCTATAGTCTCTCTGTGTTCCCCTCCTCCTCTATAGTCTCTCTGTGTTCCCCTCCTCATCTATAGTCTCTCTGTGTACCCCTCCTCCTCTATAGTCTCTCTGTGTTCCCCTCCTCATCTATGTCTCTATAGTCTCTCTGTGTTCCCCTCCTCCTCTATAGTCTCTCTGTCTTCCCCTCCTCATCTATCTCTCTATAGTCTCTGTGTTCCCCTCCTCATCTATCTCTCTATAGTCTCTCTGTGTTCCCCTCCTCCTCTATAGTCTCTCTGTGTTCCCCTCCTCATCTATAGTCTCTCTGTGTTCCCCTCCTCATCTATAGTCTCTCTGTGTTCCCCTCCTCCTCTATAGTCTCTCTGTGTTCCCCTCCTCCTCTATAGTCTCTCTGTGTTCTCCTCCTCATCTATCTCTCTATAGTCTCTCTGTGTTCCCCTCCTCCTCTATAGTCTCTCTGTGTTCCCATCCTCATCTATCCCTCTATAGTCTATCTGTGTTCCCCTCCTCATCTATAGTCTCTCTGTGTTCCCCTCCTCCTCTATAGTCTCTCTGTGTTCCCCTCCTCCTCTATAGTCTCTCTGTGTTCCCCTCCTCCTCTATAGTCTCTCTGTGTTCCCCTCCTCCTCTATAGTCTCTCTGTGTTCCCCTCCTCCTCTATAGTCTCTCTGTGTTCCCCTCCTCATCTATAGTCTCTCTGTGTACCCCTCCTCCTCTATAGTCTCTCTGTGTTCCCCTCCTCATCTATGTCTCTATAGTCTCTCTGTGTTCCCCTCCTCCTCTATAGTCTCTCTGTCTTCCCCTCCTCATCTATCTCTCTATAGTCTCTGTGTTCCCCTCCTCATCTATCTCTCTATAGTCTCTCTGTGTTCCCCTCCTCCTCTATAGTCTCTCTGTGTTCCCCTCCTCATCTATAGTCTCTCTGTGTTCCCCTCCTCATCTATAGTCTCTCTGTGTTCCCCTCCTCCTCTATAGTCTCTCTGTGTTCCCCTCCTCCTCTATAGTCTCTCTGTGTTCTCCTCCTCATCTATCTCTCTATAGTCTCTCTGTGTTCCCCTCCTCCTCTATAGTCTCTCTGTGTTCCCGTCCTCATCTATCCCTCTATAGTCTATCTGTGTTCCCCTCCTCATCTATAGTCTCTCTGTGTTCCCCTCCTCCTCTATAGTCTCTCTGTGTTCCCCTCCTCCTCTATAGTCTCTCTGTGTTCCCCTCCTCCTCTATAGTCTCTCTGTGTTCCCCTCCTCCTCTATAGTCTCTCTGTGTTCCCCTCCTCCTCTATAGTCTCTCTGTGTTCCCCTCCTCATCTATAGTCTCTGTGTTCCCCTCCTCCTCTATAGTCTCTCTGTGTTCCCCTCCTCCTCTATAGTCTCTCTGTGTTCCCCTCCTCATCTATAGTCTCTCTGTGTTCCCCTCCTCCTCTATAGTCTCTCTGTGTTCCCCTCCTCCTCTATAGTCTCTCTGTGTTCCCCTCCTCATCTATGTCTCTATAGTCTCTCTGTGTTCCCCTCCTCCTCTATAGTCTCTCTGTGTTCCCCTCCTCATCTATCTCTCTATAGTCTCTGTGTTCCCCTCCTCATCTATCTCTCTATAGTCTCTCTGTGTTCCCCTCCTCCTCTATAGTCTCTCTGTGTTCCCCTTCTCCTCTATAGTCTCTGTGTTCCCCTCCTCTATCTCTATAGTCTCTCTGTGTTCCCCTCCTCCTCTATAGTCTCTCTGTGTTCCCCTCTCCTCTATAGTCTCTCTGTGTTCCCCTCTCCTCTATAGTCTCTCTGTGTTCCCATCCTCATCTATCCCTCTATAGTCTATCTGTGTTCCCCTCCTCATCTATAGTCTCTCTGTGTTCCCCTCCTCCTCTATAGTCTCTCTGTGTTCCCCTCCTCCTCTATAGTCTCTCTGTGTTCCCCTCCTCCTCTATAGTCTCTCTGTGTTCCCCTCCTCCTCTATAGTCTCTCTGTGTTCCCCTCCTCCTCTATAGTCTCTCTGTGTTCCCCTCCTCATCTATAGTCTCTCTGTGTACCCCTCCTCCTCTATAGTCTCTCTGTGTTCCCCTCCTCATCTATGTCTCTATAGTCTCTCTGTGTTCCCCTCCTCCTCTATAGTCTCTCTGTCTTCCCCTCCTCATCTATCTCTCTATAGTCTCTGTGTTCCCCTCCTCATCTATCTCTCTATAGTCTCTCTGTGTTCCCCTCCTCCTCTATAGTCTCTCTGTGTTCCCCTCCTCATCTATAGTCTCTCTGTGTTCCCCTCCTCATCTATAGTCTCTCTGTGTTCCCCTCCTCCTCTATAGTCTCTCTGTGTTCCCCTCCTCCTCTATAGTCTCTCTGTGTTCTCCTCCTCATCTATCTCTCTATAGTCTCTCTGTGTTCCCCTCCTCCTCTATAGTCTCTCTGTGTTCCCGTCCTCATCTATCCCTCTATAGTCTATCTGTGTTCCCCTCCTCATCTATAGTCTCTCTGTGTTCCCCTCCTCCTCTATAGTCTCTCTGTGTTCCCCTCCTCCTCTATAGTCTCTCTGTGTTCCCCTCCTCCTCTATAGTCTCTCTGTGTTCCCCTCCTCCTCTATAGTCTCTCTGTGTTCCCCTCCTCCTCTATAGTCTCTCTGTGTTCCCCTCCTCATCTATAGTCTCTGTGTTCCCCTCCTCCTCTATAGTCTCTCTGTGTTCCCCTCCTCCTCTATAGTCTCTCTGTGTTCCCCTCCTCATCTATAGTCTCTCTGTGTTCCCCTCCTCCTCTATAGTCTCTCTGTGTTCCCCTCCTCCTCTATAGTCTCTCTGTGTTCCCCTCCTCATCTATGTCTCTATAGTCTCTCTGTGTTCCCCTCCTCCTCTATAGTCTCTCTGTGTTCCCCTCCTCATCTATCTCTCTATAGTCTCTGTGTTCCCCTCCTCATCTATCTCTCTATAGTCTCTCTGTGTTCCCCTCCTCCTCTATAGTCTCTCTGTGTTCCCCTTCTCCTCTATAGTCTCTCTGTGTTCCCCTCCTCCTCTATAGTCTCTCTGTGTTCCCCTCCTCCTCTATAGTCTCTCTGTGTTCTCCTCCTCATCTATCTCTCTATAGTCTCTCTGTGTTCCCCTCCTCCTCTATAGTCTCTCTGTGTTCCCCTCCTCATCTATCTCTCTATAGTCTCTCTGTGTTCCCCTCCTCCTGTATAGTCTCTCTGTGTTCCCCTCCTCATCTATCCCTCTATAGTCGCTCTGTGTTCCCCTCCTCCTCTATAGTCTCTCTGTGTTCCCCTCCTCCTCTATAGTCTCTCTGTGTTCCCCTCCTCCTCTATAGTCTCTCTGTGTTCCCCTCCTCATCTATCTCTCTATAGTCTCTCTGTGTTCCCCTCCTCCTCTATAGTCTCTCTGTGTCCCCCTCCTCCTCTATAGTCTCTCTGTGTTCCCCTCCTCCTCTATAGTCTCTCTGTGTTCTCCTCCTCATCTATCTCTCTATAGTCTCTCTGTGTTCCCCTCCTCCTCTATAGTCTCTCTGTGTCCCCCTCCTCCTCTATAGTCTCTCTGTGTTCCCCTCCTCATCTATCCCTCTATAGTCGCTCTGTGTTCCCTTCCTCATCTATAGTCTCTCTGTGTTCCCCTCCTCCTCTATAGTCTCTCTGTGTTCCCCTCCTCCTCTATAGTCTCTCTGTGTTCCCCTCCTCCTCTATAGTCTCTCTGTGTTCCCCTCCTCCTCTATAGTCTCTCTGTGTTCCCCTCCTCCTCTATAGTCTCTCTGTGTTCCCCTCCTCATCTATAGTCTCTCTGTGTTCCCCTCCTCATCTATAGTCTCTCTGTGTACCCCTCCTCCTCTATAGTCTCTCTGTGTTCCCCTCCTCATCTATGTCTCTATAGTCTCTCTGTGTTCCCCTCCTCCTCTATAGTCTCTCTGTGTTCCCCTCCTCATCTATCTCTCTATAGTCTCTGTGTTCCCCTCCTCATCTATCTCTCTATAGTCTCTCTGTGTTCCCCTCCTCCTCTATAGTCTCTCTGTGTTCTCCTCCTCATCTATCTCTCTATAGTCTCTGTGTTCCCCTCCTCCTCTATAGTCTCTCTGTGTTCCCCTCCTCATCTATCCCTCTATAGTCTCTCTGTGTTCCCCTCCTCATCTATAGTCTCTCTGTGTTCCCCTCCTCCTCTACAGTCTCTCTGTGTTCCCCTCCTCTATAGTCTCTCTGTGTTCCCCTCCTCCTCTATAGTCTCTCTGTGTTCCCCTCCTCCTCTATAGTCTCTCTGTGTTCCCCTCCTCCTCTATAGTCTCTCTGTGTTCCCCTCCTCATCTATAGTCTCTCTGTGTACCCCTCCTCCTCTATAGTCTCTCTGTGTTCCCCTCCTCATCTATGTCTCTATAGTCTCTCTGTGTTCCCCTCCTCCTCTATAGTCTCTCTGTCTTCCCCTCCTCATCTATCTCTCTATAGTCTCTGTGTTCCCCTCCTCATCTATCTCTCTATAGTCTCTCTGTGTTCCCCTCCTCCTCTATAGTCTCTCTGTGTTCCCCTCCTCATCTATAGTCTCTCTGTGTTCCCCTCCTCATCTATAGTCTCTCTGTGTTCCCCTCCTCCTCTATAGTCTCTCTGTGTTCCCCTCCTCCTCTATAGTCTCTCTGTGTTCTCCTCCTCATCTATCTCTCTATAGTCTCTCTGTGTTCCCCTCCTCCTCTATAGTCTCTCTGTGTTCCCATCCTCATCTATCCCTCTATAGTCTATCTGTGTTCCCCTCCTCATCTATAGTCTCTCTGTGTTCCCCTCCTCCTCTATAGTCTCTCTGTGTTCCCCTCCTCCTCTATAGTCTCTCTGTGTTCCCCTCCTCCTCTATAGTCTCTCTGTGTTCCCCTCCTCCTCTATAGTCTCTCTGTGTTCCCCTCCTCATCTATAGTCTCTGTGTTCCCCTCCTCCTCTATAGTCTCTCTGTGTTCCCCTCCTCCTCTATAGTCTCTCTGTGTTCCCCTCCTCATCTATAGTCTCTCTGTGTTCCCCTCCTCCTCTATAGTCTCTCTGTGTTCCCCTCCTCCTCTATAGTCTCTCTGTGTTCCCCTCCTCATCTATGTCTCTATAGTCTCTCTGTGTTCCCCTCCTCCTCTATAGTCTCTCTGTGTTCCCCTCCTCATCTATCTCTCTATAGTCTCTGTGTTCCCCTCCTCATCTATCTCTCTATAGTCTCTCTGTGTTCCCCTCCTCCTCTATAGTCTCTCTGTGTTCCCCTCCTCCTCTATAGTCTCTCTGTGTTCCCCTCCTCCTCTATAGTCTCTCTGTCTTCCCCTCCTCCTCTATAGTCTCTCTGTGTTCCCCTCCTCCTCTATAGTCTCTCTGTGTTCCCCTCCTCCTCTATAGTCTCTCTGTGTTCCCCTCCTCCTCTATAGTCTCTCTGTGTTCCCCTCCTCATCTATCTCTCTATAGTCTCTCTGTGTTCCCCTCCTCTATAGTCTCTCTGTGTTCCCCTCCTCCTCTATAGTCTCTCTGTGTTCCCCTCCTCCTCTATAGTCTCTGTGTTCCCCTCCTCATCTATCTCTCTATAGTCTCTCTGTGTTCCCCTCCTCCTCTATAGTCTCTCTGTGTTCCCCTCCTCCTCTATAGTCTCTCTGTGTTCCCCTCCTCCTCTATAGTCTCTCTGTGTTCCCCTCCTCCTCTATAGTCTCTGTGTTCCCCTCCTCATCTATCTCTCTATAGTCTCTCTGTGTTCCCCTCCTCCTCTATAGTCTCTCTGTGTTCCCCTCCTCCTCTATAGTCTCTCTGTGTTCCCCTCCTCCTCTATAGTCTCTCTGTGTTCCCCTCCTCCTCTATAGTCTCTCTGTGTTCCCCTCCTCATCTATAGTCTCTCTGTGTTCCCCTCCTCATCTATAGTCTCTCTGTGTTCCCCTCCTCCTCTATAGTCTCTCTGTGTTCCCCTCCTCCTCTATAGTCTCTCTGTGTTCTCCTCCTCATCTATCTCTCTATAGTCTCTCTGTGTTCCCCTCCTCCTCTATAGTCTCTCTGTGTTCCCATCCTCATCTATCCTCTATAGTCTATCTGTGTTCCCCTCCTCATCTATAGTCTCTCTGTGTTCCCCTCCTCCTCTATAGTCTCTCTGTGTTCCCCTCCTCCTCTATAGTCTCTCTGTGTTCCCCTCCTCCTCTATAGTCTCTCTGTGTTCCCCTCCTCCTCTATAGTCTCTCTGTGTTCCCCTCCTCCTCTATAGTCTCTCTGTGTTCCCCTCCTCATCTATAGTCTCTGTGTTCCCCTCCTCCTCTATAGTCTCTCTGTGTTCCCCTCCTCCTCTATAGTCTCTCTGTGTTCCCCTCCTCATCTATAGTCTCTCTGTGTTCCCCTCCTCCTCTATAGTCTCTCTGTGTTCCCCTCCTCCTCTATAGTCTCTCTGTGTTCCCCTCCTCATCTATGTCTCTATAGTCTCTCTGTGTTCCCCTCCTCCTCTATAGTCTCTCTGTGTTCCCCTCCTCATCTATCTCTCTATAGTCTCTGTGTTCCCCTCCTCATCTATCTCTCTATAGTCTCTCTGTGTTCCCCTCCTCCTCTATAGTCTCTCTGTGTTCCCCTTCTCCTCTATAGTCTCTCTGTGTTCCCCTCCTCCTCTATAGTCTCTCTGTCTACCCCTCCTCCTCTATAGTCTCTCTGTGTTCCCCTCCTCCTCTATAGTCTCTCTGTGTTCCCCTCCTCCTCTATAGTCTCTCTGTGTTCCCCTCCTCCTCTATAGTCTCTCTGTGTTCCCCTCCTCATCTATCTCTCATAGTCTCTCTGTGTTCCCCTCCTCTATAGTCTCTCTGTGTTCCCCTCCTCCTCTATAGTCTCTCTGTGTTCCCCTCCTCCTCTATAGTCTCTGTGTTCCCCTCCTCATCTATCTCTCTATAGTCTCTCTGTGTTCCCCTCCTCCTCTATAGTCTCTCTGTGTTCCCCTCCTCCTCTATAGTCTCTCTGTGTTCTCCTCCTCATCTATCTCTCTATAGTCTCTCTGTGTTCCCCTCCTCCTCTATAGTCTCTCTGTGTTCCCCTCCTCCTCTATAGTCTCTCTGTGTTCCCCTCCTCCTCTATAGTCTCTCTGTGTTCCCCTCCTCCTCTATAGTCTCTGTGTTCCCCTCCTCATCTATCTCTCTATAGTCTCTCTGTGTTCCCCTCCTCCTCTATAGTCTCTCTGTGTTCCCCTCCTCCTCTATAGTCTCTCTGTGTTCCCCTCCTCCTCTATAGTCTCTCTGTGTTCCCCTCCTCATCTATAGTCTCTGTGTTCCCCTCCTCCTCTATAGTCTCTCTGTGTTCCCCTCCTCCTCTATAGTCTCTCTGTGTTCCCCTCCTCATCTATAGTCTCTCTGTGTTCCCCTCCTCCTCTATAGTCTCTCTGTGTTCCCCTCCTCCTCTATAGTCTCTCTGTGTTCCCCTCCTCATCTATGTCTCTATAGTCTCTCTGTGTTCCCCTCCTCCTCTATAGTCTCTCTGTGTTCCCCTCCTCCTCTATAGTCTCTGTGTTCCCCTCCTCATCTATCTCTCTATAGTCTCTCTGTGTTCCCCTCCTCCTCTATAGTCTCTCTGTGTTCCCCTCCTCCTCTATAGTCTCTCTGTGTTCCCCTCCTCCTCTATAGTCTCTCTGTGTTCCCCTCCTCATCTATAGTCTCTGTGTTCCCCTCCTCCTCTATAGTCTCTCTGTGTTCCCCTCCTCCTCTATAGTCTCTCTGTGTTCCCCTCCTCCTCTATAGTCTCTCTGTGTTCCCCTCCTCCTCTATAGTCTCTCTGTGTTCCCCTCCTCCTCTATAGTCTCTCTGTGTTCCCCTCCTCATCTATAGTCTCTCTGTGTTCCCCTCCTCATCTATAGTCTCTCTGTGTTCCCCTCCTCCTCTATAGTCTCTCTGTGTTCCCCTCCTCCTCTATAGTCTCTCTGTGTTCTCCTCCTCATCTATCTCTCTATAGTCTCTCTGTGTTCCCCTCCTCCTCTATAGTCTCTCTGTGTTCCCATCCTCATCTATCCTCTATAGTCTCTCTGTGTTCCCCTCCTCATCTATAGTCTCTCTGTGTTCCCCTCCTCCTCTATAGTCTCTCTGTGTTCCCCTCCTCCTCTATAGTCTCTCTGTGTTCCCCTCCTCCTCTATAGTCTCTCTGTGTTCCCCTCCTCCTCTATAGTCTCTCTGTGTTCCCCTCCTCCTCTATAGTCTCTCTGTGTTCCCCTCCTCATCTATAGTCTCTGTGTTCCCCTCCTCCTCTATAGTCTCTCTGTGTTCCCCTCCTCCTCTATAGTCTCTCTGTGTTCCCCTCCTCATCTATAGTCTCTCTGTGTTCCCCTCCTCCTCTATAGTCTCTCTGTGTTCCCCTCCTCCTCTATAGTCTCTCTGTGTTCCCCTCCTCATCTATGTCTCTATAGTCTCTCTGTGTTCCCCTCCTCCTCTATAGTCTCTCTGTGTTCCCCTCCTCATCTATCTCTCTATAGTCTCTGTGTTCCCCTCCTCATCTATCTCTCTATAGTCTCTCTGTGTTCCCCTCCTCCTCTATAGTCTCTCTGTGTTCCCCTTCTCCTCTATAGTCTCTCTGTGTTCCCCTCCTCCTCTATAGTCTCTCTGTGTTCCCCTCCTCCTCTATAGTCTCTCTGTGTTCCCCTCCTCCTCTATAGTCTCTCTGTGTTCCCCTCCTCCTCTATAGTCTCTCTGTGTTCCCCTCCTCCTCTATAGTCTCTCTGTGTTCCCCTCCTCATCTATCTCTCTATAGTCTCTCTGTGTTCCCCCTCCTCTATAGTCTCTCTGTGTTCCCCTCCTCCTCTATAGTCTCTCTGTGTTCCCCTCCTCCTCTATAGTCTCTGTGTTCCCCTCCTCATCTATCTCTCTATAGTCTCTCTGTGTTCCCCTCCTCCTCTATAGTCTCTCTGTGTTCCCCTCCTCCTCTATAGTCTCTCTGTGTTCTCCTCCTCATCTATCTCTCTATAGTCTCTCTGTGTTCCCCTCCTCCTCTATAGTCTCTCTGTGTTCCCCTCCTCCTCTATAGTCTCTCTGTGTTCCCCTCCTCCTCTATAGTCTCTCTGTGTTCCCCTCCTCCTCTATAGTCTCTGTGTTCCCCTCCTCATCTATCTCTCTATAGTCTCTCTGTGTTCCCCTCCTCCTCTATAGTCTCTCTGTGTTCCCCTCCTCCTCTATAGTCTCTCTGTGTTCCCCTCCTCCTCTATAGTCTCTCTGTGTTCCCCTCCTCATCTATAGTCTCTGTGTTCCCCTCCTCCTCTATAGTCTCTCTGTGTTCCCCTCCTCCTCTATAGTCTCTCTGTGTTCCCCTCCTCATCTATAGTCTCTCTGTGTTCCCCTCCTCCTCTATAGTCTCTCTGTGTTCCCCTCCTCCTCTATAGTCTCTCTGTGTTCCCCTCCTCCTCTCATAGTCTCTCTGTGTTCCCCTCCTCCTCTATAGTCTCTCTGTGTTCCCCTCCTCCTCTATAGTCTCTGTGTTCCCCTCCTCATCTATCTCTCTATAGTCTCTCTGTGTTCCCCTCCTCCTCTATAGTCTCTCTGTGTTCCCCTCCTCCTCTATAGTCTCTCTGTGTTCCCCTCCTCCTCTATAGTCTCTCTGTGTTCCCCTCCTCATCTATAGTCTCTGTGTTCCCCTCCTCCTCTATAGTCTCTCTGTGTTCCCCTCCTCCTCTATAGTCTCTCTGTGTTCCCCTCCTCATCTATAGTCTCTCTGTGTTCCCCTCCTCCTCTATAGTCTCTCTGTGTTCCCCTCCTCCTCTATAGTCTCTCTGTGTTCCCCTCCTCATCTATGTCTCTATAGTCTCTCTGTGTTCCCCTCCTCCTCTATAGTCTCTCTGTGTTCCCCTCCTCATCTATCTCTCTATAGTCTCTGTGTTCCCCTCCTCATCTATCTCTCTATAGTCTCTCTGTGTTCCCCTCCTCCTCTATAGTCTCTCTGTGTTCCCCTCCTCCTCTATAGTCTCTCTGTGTTCCCCTCCTCCTCTATAGTCTCTCTGTGTTCCCCTCCTCCTCTATAGTCTCTCTGTGTTCCCCTCCTCCTCTATAGTCTCTCTGTGTTCCCCTCCTCATCTATCTCTCTATAGTCTCTCTGTGTTCCCCTCCTCCTCTATAGTCTCTCTGTGTTCCCCTCCTCCTCTATAGTCTCTCTGTGTTCCCCTCCTCATCTATCTCTCTATAGTCTCTCTGTGTTCCCCTCCTCCTCTATAGTCTCTCTGTGTTCCCCTCCTCATCTATCTCTCTATAGTCTCTCTGTGTTCCCTCCTCCTCTATAGTCTCTCTGTGTTCCCCTCCTCCTCTATAGTCTCTCTGTGTTCCCCTCCTCCTCTATAGTCTCTGTGTTCCCCTCCTCATCTATCTCTCTATAGTCTCTCTGTGTTCCCCTCCTCCTCTATAGTCTCTCTGTGTTCCCCTCCTCCTCTATAGTCTCTCTGTGTTCCCCTCCTCCTCTATAGTCTCTCTGTGTTCCCTCCTCATCTATCTCTCTATAGTCTCTCTGTGTTCCCCTCCTCCTCTATAGTCTCTCTGTGTTCCCCTCCTCATCTATCTCTCTATAGTCTCTCTGTGTTCCCCTCCTCCTCTATAGTCTCTCTGTGTTCCCCTCCTCATCTATCCCTCTATAGTCTCTCTGTGTTCCCCTCCTCCTCTATAGTCTCTCTGTGTTCCCCTCCTCCTCTATAGTCTCTCTGTGTTCCCCTCCTCCTCTATAGTCTCTGTGTTCCCCTCCTCATCTATCTCTCTATAGTCTCTCTGTGTTCCCCTCCTCCTCTATAGTCTCTCTGTGTTCCCCTCCTCCTCTATAGTCTCTCTGTGTTCCCCTCCTCCTCTATAGTCTCTCTGTGTTCCCCTCCTCATCTATAGTCTCTGTGTTCCCCTCCTCCTCTATAGTCTCTCTGTGTTCCCGTCCTCCTCTATAGTCTCTCTGTGTTCCCCTCCTCATCTATAGTCTCTCTGTGTTCCCCTCCTCCTCTATAGTCTCTCTGTGTTCCCCTCCTCCTCTATAGTCTCTCTGTGTTCCCCTCCTCATCTATGTCTCTATAGTCTCTCTGTGTTCCCTCCTCCTCTATAGTCTCTCTGTGTTCCCCTCCTCATCTATCTCTCTATAGTCTCTGTGTTCCCCTCCTCATCTATCTCTCTATAGTCTCTCTGTGTTCCCCTCCTCCTCTATAGTCTCTCTGTGTTCCCCTCCTCCTCTATAGTCTCTCTGTCTTCCCCTCCTCCTCTATAGTCTCTCTGTGTTCCCCTCCTCCTCTATAGTCTCTCTGTGTTCCCCTCCTCCTCTATAGTCTCTCTGTGTTCCCCTCCTCCTCTATAGTCTCTCTGTGTTCCCCTCCTCATCTATCTCTCTATAGTCTCTCTGTGTTCCCCTCCTCTATAGTCTCTCTGTGTTCCCCTCCTCCTCTATAGTCTCTCTGTGTTCCCCTCCTCCTCTATAGTCTCTGTGTTCCCCTCCTCATCTATCTCTCTATAGTCTCTCTGTGTTCCCCTCCTCCTCTATAGTCTCTCTGTGTTCCCCTCCTCCTCTATAGTCTCTCTGTGTTTCCTCCTCATCTATCTCTCTATAGTCTCTCTGTGTTCCCCTCCTCCTCTATAGTCTCTCTGTGTTCCCCTCCTCCTCTATAGTCTCTCTGTGTTCCCCTCCTCCTCTATAGTCTCTGTGTTCCCCTCCTCATCTATCTCTCTATAGTCTCTCTGTGTTCCCCTCCTCCTCTATAGTCTCTCTGTGTTCCCCTCCTCCTCTATAGTCTCTCTGTGTTCCCCTCCTCCTCTATAGTCTCTCTGTGTTCCCCTCCTCATCTATAGTCTCTGTGTTCCCCTCCTCCTCTATAGTCTCTCTGTGTTCCCCTCCTCCTCTATAGTCTCTCTGTGTTCCCCTCCTCATCTATAGTCTCTGTGTTCCCCTCCTCCTCTATAGTCTCTCTGTGTTCCCCTCCTCCTCTATAGTCTCTCTGTGTTCCCCTCCTCATCTATGTCTCTATAGTCTCTCTGTGTTCCCCTCCTCCTCTATAGTCTCTCTGTGTTCCCCTCCTCATCTATCTCTCTATAGTCTCTGTGTTCCCCTCCTCATCTATCTCTCTATAGTCTCTCTGTGTTCCCCTCCTCCTCTATAGTCTCTCTGTGTTCCCCTTCTCCTCTATAGTCTCTCTGTGTTCCCCTCCTCCTCTATAGTCTCTCTGTGTACCCCTCCTCCTCTATAGTCTCTCTGTGTTCCCCTCCTCCTCTATAGTCTCTCTGTGTTCCCCTCCTCATCTATCTCTCTATAGTCTCTCTGTGTTCCCCTCCTCCTCTATAGTCTCTCTGTGTTCCCCTCCTCCTCTATAGTCTCTCTGTGTTCCCCTCCTCCTCTATAGTCTCTCTGTGTTCCCCTCCTCATCTATCTCTCTATAGTCTCTCTGTGTTCCCCCTCCTCTATAGTCTCTCTGTGTTCTCTCCTCCTCTATAGTCTCTCTGTGTTCCCCTCCTCCTCTATAGTCTCTGTGTTCCCCTCCTCATCTATCTCTCTATAGTCTCTCTGTGTTCCCGTCCTCCTCTATAGTCTCTCTGTGTTCCCCTCCTCCTCTATAGTCTCTCTGTGTTCCCCTCCTCCTCTATAGTCTCTCTGTGTTCTCCTCCTCATCTATCTCTCTATAGTCTCTCTGTGTTCCCCTCCTCCTCTATAGTCTCTCTGTGTTCCCCTCCTCATCTATCTCTCTATAGTCTCTCTGTGTTCCCCTCCTCCTCTATAGTCTCTCTGTGTTCCCCTCCTCATCTATCCCTCTATAGTCGCTCTGTGTTCCCTTCCTCATCTATAGTCTCTCTGTGTTCCCCTCCTCCTCTATAGTCTCTCTGTGTTCCCCTCCTCCTCTATAGTCTCTCTGTGTTCCCCTCCTCCTCTATAGTCTCTCTGTGTTCCCCTCCTCCTCTATAGTCTCTCTGTGTTCCCCTCCTCCTCTATAGTCTCTCTGTGTTCCCCTCCTCATCTATAGTCTCTCTGTGTTCCCCTCCTCATCTATAGTCTCTCTGTGTACCCCTCCTCCTCTATGTCTCTATAGTCTCTCTGTGTTCCCCTCCTCCTCTATAGTCTCTCTGTGTTCCCCTCCTCATCTATCTCTCTATAGTCTCTGTGTTCCCCTCCTCATCTATCTCTCTATAGTCTCTCTGTGTTCCCCTCCTCCTCTATAGTCTCTCTGTGTTCTCCTCCTCATCTATCTCTCTATAGTCTCTGTGTTCCCCTCCTCCTCTATAGTCTCTCTGTGTTCCCCTCCTCATCTATCCCTCTATAGTCTCTCTGTGTTCCCCTCCTCATCTATAGTCTCTCTGTGTTCCCCTCCTCCTCTATAGTCTCTCTGTGTTCCCCTCCTCCTCTATAGTCTCTCTGTGTTCCCCTCCTGCTCTATAGTCTCTCTGTGTTCCCCTCCTCCTCTATAGTCTCTCTGTGTTCCCCTCCTCCTCTATAGTCTCTCTGTGTTCCCCTCCTCATCTATAGTCTCTCTGTGTACCCCTCCTCCTCTATAGTCTCTCTGTGTTCCCCTCCTCATCTATGTCTCTATAGTCTCTCTGTGTTCCCCTCCTCCTCTATAGTCTCTCTGTGTTCCCCTCCTCATCTATCTCTCTATAGTCTCTGTGTTCCCCTCCTCATCTATCTCTCTATAGTCTCTCTGTGTTCCCCTCCTCCTCTATAGTCTCTCTGTGTTCCCCTCCTCATCTATAGTCTCTCTGTGTTCCCCTCCTCATCTATAGTCTCTCTGTGTTCCCCTCCTCCTCTATAGTCTCTCTGTGTTCCCCTCCTCCTCTATAGTCTCTCTGTGTTCCCCTCCTCATCTATCCTCTATAGTCTCTCTGTGTTCCCCTCCTCATCTATAGTCTCTCTGTGTTCCCCTCCTCCTATATAGTCTCTCTGTGTTCCCCTCCTCCTCTATAGTCTCTCTGTGTTCCCCTCCTCCTCTATAGTCTCTCTGTGTTCCCCTCCTCCTCTATAGTCTCTCTGTGTTCCCCTCCTCCTCTATAGTCTCTCTGTGTTCTCCTCCTCATCTATCTCTCTATAGTCTCTCTGTGTTCCCCTCCTCCTCTATAGTCTCTCTGTGTTCCCCTCCTCATCTATCCCTCTATAGTCTATCTGTGTTCCCCTCCTCATCTATAGTCTCTCTGTGTCCCCCTCCTCCTCTATAGTCTCTCTGTGTTCCCCTCCTCCTCTATAGTCTCTCTGTGTACCCCTCCTCCTCTATAGTCTCTCTGTGTTCCCCTCCTCCTCTATAGTCTCTCTGTGTTCCCCTCCTCCTCTATAGTCTCTCTGTGTTCCCCTCCTCATCTATCTCTCTATAGTCTCTCTGTGTTCCCCTCCTCCTCTATAGTCTCTCTGTGTTCCCCTCCTCCTCTATAGTCTCTCTGTGTTCCCCTCCTCCTCTATAGTCTCTCTGTGTTCCCCTCCTCATCTATAGTCTCTGTGTTCCCCTCCTCCTCTATAGTCTCTCTGTGTTCCCCTCCTCCTCTATAGTCTCTCTGTGTTCCCCTCCTCATCTATCTCTCTATAGTCTCTCTGTGTTCCCCTCCTCCTCTATAGTCTCTCTGTGTTCCCCTCCTCCTCTATAGTCTCTCTGTGTACCCCTCCTCCTCTATAGTCTCTCTGTGTTCCCCTCCTCCTCTATAGTCTCTCTGTGTTCCCCTCCTCCTCTATAGTCTCTCTGTGTTCTCCTCCTCATCTATCTCTCTATAGTCTCTCTGTGTTCCCCTCCTCCTCTATAGTCTCTCTGTGTTCCCCTCCTCATCTATCCCTCTATAGTCTATCTGTGTTCCCCTCCTCATCTATAGTCTCTCTGTGTTCCCCTCCTCCTCTATAGTCTCTCTGTGTTCCCCTCCTCCTCTATAGTCTCTCTGTGTTCCCCTCCTCCTCTATAGTCTCTCTGTGTTCCCCTCCTCCTCTATAGTCTCTCTGTGTTCCCCTCCTCCTCTATAGTCTCTCTGTGTTCCCGTCCTCCTCTATAGTCTCTCTGTGTTCTCCTCCTCATCTATCTCTCTATAGTCTCTCTGTGTTCCCCTCCTCCTCTATAGTCTCTCTGTGTTCCCCTCCTCCTCTATAGTCTCTCTGTGTTCCCCTCCTCCTCTATAGTCTCTCTGTGTACCCCTCCTCCTCTATAGTCTCTCTGTGTTCCCCTCCTCATCTATCTCTCTATAGTCTCTCTGTGTACCCCTCCTCCTCTATAGTCTCTCTGTGTCCCCCTCCTCCTCTATAGTCTCTCTGTGTTCCCCTCCTCCTCTATAGTCTCTCTGTGTTCTCCTCCTCATCTATCTCTCTATAGTCTCTCTGTGTTCCCCTCCTCCTCTATAGTCTCTCTGTGTCCCCCTCCTCCTCTATAGTCTCTCTGTGTTCCCCTCCTCATCTATCCCTCTATAGTCGCTCTGTGTTCCTTTCCTCATCTATAGTCTCTCTGTGTTCCCCTCCTCCTCTATAGTCTCTCTGTGTTCCCCTCCTCCTCTATAGTCTCTCTGTGTTCCCCTCCTCCTCTATAGTCTCTCTGTGTTCCCCTCCTCCTCTATAGTCTCTCTGTGTTCCCCTCTTCCTCTATAGTCTCTCTGTGTTCCCCTCCTCATCTATAGTCTCTCTGTGTTCCCCTCCTCATCTATAGTCTCTCTGTGTACCCCTCCTCCTCTATAGTCTCTCTGTGTTCCCCTCCTCATCTATGTCTCTATAGTCTCTCTGTGTTCCCCTCCTCCTCTATAGTCTCTCTGTGTTCCCCTCCTCATCTATCTCTCTATAGTCTCTGTGTTCCCCTCCTCATCTATCTCTCTATAGTCTCTCTGTGTTCCCCTCCTCCTCTATAGTCTCTCTGTGTTCTCCTCCTCATCTATCTCTCTATAGTCTCTGTGTTCCCCTCCTCCTCTATAGTCTCTCTGTGTTCCCCTCCTCATCTATCCCTCTATAGTCTCTCTGTGTTCCCCTCCTCATCTATAGTCTCTCTGTGTTCCCCTCCTCCTCTACAGTCTCTCTGTGTTCCCCTCCTCCTCTATAGTCTCTCTGTGTTCCCCTCCTCCTCTATAGTCTCTCTGTGTTCCCCTCCTCCTCTATAGTCTCTCTGTGTTCCCCTCCTCCTCTATAGTCTCTCTGTGTTCCCCTCCTCATCTATAGTCTCTCTGTGTACCCCTCCTCCTCTATAGTCTCTCTGTGTTCCCCTCCTCATCTATGTCTCTATAGTCTCTCTGTGTTCCCCTCCTCCTCTATAGTCTCTCTGTTTCCCCTCCTCATCCTCTATAGTCTCTCTGTGTTCCCCTCCTCATCTATCTCTCTATAGTCTCTCTGTGTTCCCCTCCTCCTCTATAGTCTCTCTGTGTTCCCCTCCTCCTCTATAGTCTCTCTGTGTTCCCCTCCTCCTCTATAGTCTCTCTGTGTTCCCCTCCTCCTCTATAGTCTCTCTGTGTTCCCCTCCTCCTCTATAGTCTCTCTGTGTTCTCCTCCTCATCTATCTCTCTATAGTCTCTCTGTGTTCCCCTCCTCCTCTATAGTCTCTCTGTGTTCCCCTCCTCATCTATCCCTCTATAGTCTATCTGTGTTCCCCTCCTCATCTATAGTCTCTCTGTGTTCCCCTCCTCCTCTATAGTCTCTCTGTGTTCCCCTCCTCCTCTATAGTCTCTCTGTGTTCCCCTCCTCCTCTATAGTCTCTCTGTGTTCCCCTCCTCCTCTATAGTCTCTCTGTGTTCCCCTCCTCCTCTATAGTCTCTCTGTGTTCCCCTCCTCCTCTATAGTCTCTCTGTGTTCTCCTCCTCATCTATCTCTCTATAGTCTCTCTGTGTTCCCCTCCTCCTCTATAGTCTCTCTGTGTTCCCCTCCTCCTCTATAGTCTCTCTGTGTTCCCCTCCTCCTCTATAGTCTCTCTGTGTACCCCTCCTCCTCTATAGTCTCTCTGTGTTCCCCTCCTCATCTATCTCTCTATAGTCTCTCTGTGTACCCCTCCTCCTCTATAGTCTCTCTGTGTCCCCCTCCTCCTCTATAGTCTCTCTGTGTTCCCCTCCTCCTCTATAGTCTCTCTGTGTTCTCCTCCTCATCTTCTCTCTATAGTCTCTCTGTGTTCCCCTCCTCCTCTATAGTCTCTCTGTGTTCCCCTCCTCCTCTATAGTCTCTCTGTGTTCCCCTCCTCCATCTCTCTATAGTCTCTCTGTGTTCCCCTCCTCCTCTATAGTCTCTCTGTGTTCCCCTCCTCCTCTATAGTCTCTCTGTGTACCCCTCCTCCTCTATAGTCTCTCTGTGTTCCCCTCCTCCTCTATAGTCTCTCTGTGTTCCCCTCCTCCTCTATAGTCTCTCTGTGTTCTCCTCCTCATCTATCTCTCTATAGTCTCTCTGTGTTCCCCTCCTCCTCTATAGTCTCTCTGTGTTCCCCTCCTCATCTATCCCTCTATAGTCTATCTGTGTTCCCCTCCTCATCTATAGTCTCTCTGTGTTCCCCTCCTCCTCTATAGTCTCTCTGTGTTCCCCTCCTCCTCTATAGTCTCTCTGTGTTCCCCTCCTCCTCTATAGTCTCTCTGTGTTCCCCTCCTCCTCTATAGTCTCTCTGTGTTCCCCTCCTCCTCTATAGTCTCTCTGTGTTCCCGTCCTCCTCTATAGTCTCTCTGTGTTCTCCTCCTCATCTATCTCTCTATAGTCTCTCTGTGTTCCCCTCCTCCTCTATAGTCTCTCTGTGTTCCCCTCCTCCTCTATAGTCTCTCTGTGTTCCCCTCCTCCTCTATAGTCTCTCTGTGTACCCCTCCTCCTCTATAGTCTCTCTGTGTTCCCCTCCTCATCTATCTCTCTATAGTCTCTCTGTGTACCCCTCCTCCTCTATAGTCTCTCTGTGTCCCCCTCCTCCTCTATAGTCTCTCTGTGTTCCCCTCCTCCTCTATAGTCTCTCTGTGTTCTCCTCCTCATCTATCTCTCTATAGTCTCTCTGTGTTCCCCTCCTCCTCTATAGTCTCTCTGTGTCCCCCTCCTCCTCTATAGTCTCTCTGTGTTCCCCTCCTCATCTATCCCTCTATAGTCGCTCTGTGTTCCTTTCCTCATCTATAGTCTCTCTGTGTTCCCCTCCTCCTCTATAGTCTCTCTGTGTTCCCCTCCTCCTCTATAGTCTCTCTGTGTTCCCCTCCTCCTCTATAGTCTCTCTGTGTTCCCCTCCTCCTCTATAGTCTCTCTGTGTTCCCCTCTTCCTCTATAGTCTCTCTGTGTTCCCCTCCTCATCTATAGTCTCTCTGTGTTCCCCTCCTCATCTATAGTCTCTCTGTGTACCCCTCCTCCTCTATAGTCTCTCTGTGTTCCCCTCCTCATCTATGTCTCTATAGTCTCTCTGTGTTCCCCTCCTCCTCTATAGTCTCTCTGTGTTCCCCTCCTCATCTATCTCTCTATAGTCTCTGTGTTCCCCTCCTCATCTATCTCTCTATAGTCTCTCTGTGTTCCCCTCCTCCTCTATAGTCTCTCTGTGTTCTCCTCCTCATCTATCTCTCTATAGTCTCTGTGTTCCCCTCCTCCTCTATAGTCTCTCTGTGTTCCCCTCCTCATCTATCCCTCTATAGTCTCTCTGTGTTCCCCTCCTCATCTATAGTCTCTCTGTGTTCCCCTCCTCCTCTACAGTCTCTCTGTGTTCCCCTCCTCCTCTATAGTCTCTCTGTGTTCCCCTCCTCCTCTATAGTCTCTCTGTGTTCCCCTCCTCCTCTATAGTCTCTCTGTGTTCCCCTCCTCCTCTATAGTCTCTCTGTGTTCCCCTCCTCATCTATAGTCTCTCTGTGTACCCCTCCTCCTCTATAGTCTCTCTGTGTTCCCCTCCTCATCTATGTCTCTATAGTCTCTCTGTGTTCCCCTCCTCCTCTATAGTCTCTCTGTGTTCCCCTCCTCCTCTATCGCTCTATAGTCTCTGTGTTCCCCTCCTCATCTATCTCTCTATAGTCTCTCTGTGTTCCCCTCCTCCTCTATAGTCTCTCTGTGTTCCCCTCCTCATCTATAGTCTCTCTGTGTTCCCCTCCTCATCTATAGTCTCTCTGTGTTCCCCTCCTCCTCTATAGTCTCTCTGTATTCCCCTCCTCCTCTATAGTCTCTCTGTGTTCTCCTCCTCATCTATCTCTCTATAGTCTCTCTGTGTTCCCCTCCTCCTCTATAGTCTCTCTGTGTTCCCATCCTCATCTATCCCTCTATAGTCTATCTGTGTTCCCCTCCTCATCTATAGTCTCTCTGTGTTCCCCTCCTCCTCTATAGTCTCTCTGTGTTCCCCTCCTCCTCTATAGTCTCTCTGTGTTCCCCTCCTCCTCTATAGTCTCTCTGTGTTCCCCTCCTCCTCTATAGTCTCTCTGTGTTCCCCTCCTCCTCTATAGTCTCTCTGTGTTCCCCTCCTCCTCTATAGTCTCTCTGTGTTCTCCTCCTCATCTATCTCTCTATAGTCTCTCTGTGTTCCCCTCCTCCTCTATAGTCTCTCTGTGTTCCCCTCCTCCTCTATAGTCTCTCTGTGTTCCCCTCCTCCTCTATAGTCTCTCTGTGTACCCCTCCTCCTCTATAGTCTCTCTGTGTTCCCCTCCTCATCTATCTCTCTATAGTCTCTCTGTGTACCCCTCCTCCTCTATAGTCTCTCTGTGTCCCCCTCCTCCTCTATAGTCTCTCTGTGTTCCCCTCCTCCTCTATAGTCTCTCTGTGTTCTCCTCCTCATCTATCTCTCTATAGTCTCTCTGTGTTCCCCTCCTCCTCTATAGTCTCTCTGTGTTCCCCTCCTCCTCTATAGTCTCTCTGTGTTCTCCTCCTCATCTATCTCTCTATAGTCTCTCTGTGTTCCCCTCCTCCTCTATAGTCTCTCTGTGTTCCCCTCCTCATCTATCCCTCTATAGTCTATCTGTGTTCCCCTCCTCATCTATAGTCTCTCTGTGTTCCCCTCCTCCTCTATAGTCTCTCTGTGTTCCCCTCCTCCTCTATAGTCTCTCTGTGTTCCCCTCCTCCTCTATAGTCTCTCTGTGTTCCCCTCCTCCTCTATAGTCTCTCTGTGTTCCCCTCCTCCTCTATAGTCTCTCTGTGTTCCCGTCCTCCTCTATAGTCTCTCTGTGTTCTCCTCCTCATCTATCTCTCTATAGTCTCTCTGTGTTCCCCTCCTCCTCTATAGTCTCTCTGTGTTCCCCTCCTCCTCTATAGTCTCTCTGTGTTCCCCTCCTCCTCTATAGTCTCTCTGTGTACCCCTCCTCCTCTATAGTCTCTCTGTGTTCCCCTCCTCATCTATCTCTCTATAGTCTCTCTGTGTACCCCTCCTCCTCTATAGTCTCTCTGTGTCCCCCTCCTCCTCTATAGTCTCTCTGTGTTCCCCTCCTCCTCTATAGTCTCTCTGTGTTCTCCTCCTCATCTATCTCTCTATAGTCTCTCTGTGTTCCCCTCCTCCTCTATAGTCTCTCTGTGTCCCCCTCCTCCTCTATAGTCTCTCTGTGTTCCCCTCCTCATCTATCCCTCTATAGTCGCTCTGTGTTCCTTTCCTCATCTATAGTCTCTCTGTGTTCCCCTCCTCCTCTATAGTCTCTCTGTGTTCCCCTCCTCCTCTATAGTCTCTCTGTGTTCCCCTCCTCCTCTATAGTCTCTCTGTGTTCCCCTCCTCCTCTATAGTCTCTCTGTGTTCCCCTCTTCCTCTATAGTCTCTCTGTGTTCCCCTCCTCATCTATAGTCTCTCTGTGTTCCCCTCCTCATCTATAGTCTCTCTGTGTACCCCTCCTCCTCTATAGTCTCTCTGTGTTCCCCTCCTCATCTATGTCTCTATAGTCTCTCTGTGTTCCCCTCCTCCTCTATAGTCTCTCTGTGTTCCCCTCCTCATCTATCTCTCTATAGTCTCTGTGTTCCCCTCCTCATCTATCTCTCTATAGTCTCTCTGTGTTCCCCTCCTCCTCTATAGTCTCTCTGTGTTCTCCTCCTCATCTATCTCTCTATAGTCTCTGTGTTCCCCTCCTCATCTATAGTCTCTCTGTGTTCCCCTCCTCCTCTATAGTCTCTCTGTGTTCTCCTCCTCATCTATCTCTCTATAGTCTCTCTGTGTTCCCCTCCTCCTCTATAGTCTCTCTGTGTTCCCCTCCTCCTCTATAGTCTCTCTGTGTTCCCCTCCTCCTCTATAGTCTCTCTGTGTACCCCTCCTCCTCTATAGTCTCTCTGTGTTCCCCTCCTCATCTATCTCTCTATAGTCTCTCTGTGTACCCCTCCTCCTCTATAGTCTCTCTGTGTCCCCCTCCTCCTCTATAGTCTCTCTGTGTTCCCCTCCTCCTCTATAGTCTCTCTGTGTTCTCCTCCTCATCTATCTCTCTATAGTCTCTCTGTGTTCCCCTCCTCCTCTATAGTCTCTCTGTGTTCCCCTCCTCCTCTATAGTCTCTCTGTGTTCTCCTCCTCATCTATCTCTCTATAGTCTCTCTGTGTTCCCCTCCTCCTCTATAGTCTCTCTGTGTTCCCCTCCTCATCTATCCCTCTATAGTCTATCTGTGTTCCCCTCCTCATCTATAGTCTCTCTGTGTTCCCCTCCTCCTCTATAGTCTCTCTGTGTTCCCCTCCTCCTCTATAGTCTCTCTGTGTTCCCCTCCTCCTCTATAGTCTCTCTGTGTTCCCCTCCTCCTCTATAGTCTCTCTGTGTTCCCCTCCTCCTCTATAGTCTCTCTGTGTTCCCGTCCTCCTCTATAGTCTCTCTGTGTTCTCCTCCTCATCTATCTCTCTATAGTCTCTCTGTGTTCCCCTCCTCCTCTATAGTCTCTCTGTGTTCCCCTCCTCCTCTATAGTCTCTCTGTGTTCCCCTCCTCCTCTATAGTCTCTCTGTGTACCCCTCCTCCTCTATAGTCTCTCTGTGTTCCCCTCCTCATCTATCTCTCTATAGTCTCTCTGTGTACCCCTCCTCCTCTATAGTCTCTCTGTGTCCCCCTCCTCCTCTATAGTCTCTCTGTGTTCCCCTCCTCCTCTATAGTCTCTCTGTGTTCTCCTCCTCATCTATCTCTCTATAGTCTCTCTGTGTTCCCCTCCTCCTCTATAGTCTCTCTGTGTCCCCCTCCTCCTCTATAGTCTCTCTGTGTTCCCCTCCTCATCTATCCCTCTATAGTCGCTCTGTGTTCCTTTCCTCATCTATAGTCTCTCTGTGTTCCCCTCCTCCTCTATAGTCTCTCTGTGTTCCCCTCCTCCTCTATAGTCTCTCTGTGTTCCCCTCCTCCTCTATAGTCTCTCTGTGTTCCCCTCCTCCTCTATAGTCTCTCTGTGTTCCCCTCTTCCTCTATAGTCTCTCTGTGTTCCCCTCCTCATCTATAGTCTCTCTGTGTACCCCTCCTCCTCTATAGTCTCTCTGTGTTCCCCTCCTCATCTATGTCTCTATAGTCTCTCTGTGTTCCCCTCCTCCTCTATAGTCTCTCTGTGTTCCCCTCCTCATCTATCTCTCTATAGTCTCTGTGTTCCCCTCCTCATCTATCTCTCTATAGTCTCTCTGTGTTCCCCTCCTCCTCTATAGTCTCTCTGTGTTCTCCTCCTCATCTATCTCTCTATAGTCTCTGTGTTCCCCTCCTCCTCTATAGTCTCTCTGTGTTCCCCTCCTCATCTATCCCTCTATAGTCTCTCTGTGTTCCCCTCCTCATCTATAGTCTCTCTGTGTTCCCCTCCTCCTCTACAGTCTCTCTGTGTTCCCCTCCTCCTCTATAGTCTCTCTGTGTTCCCCTCCTCCTCTATAGTCTCTCTGTGTTCCCCTCCTCCTCTATAGTCTCTCTGTGTTCCCCTCCTCCTCTATAGTCTCTCTGTGTTCCCCTCCTCATCTATAGTCTCTCTGTGTACCCCTCCTCCTCTATAGTCTCTCTGTGTTCCCCTCCTCATCTATGTCTCTATAGTCTCTCTGTGTTCCCCTCCTCCTCTATAGTCTCTCTGTCTTCCCCTCCTCATCTATCTCTCTATAGTCTCTGTGTTCCCCTCCTCATCTATCTCTCTATAGTCTCTCTGTGTTCCCCTCCTCCTCTATAGTCTCTCTGTGTTCCCCTCCTCATCTATAGTCTCTCTGTGTTCCCCTCCTCATCTATAGTCTCTCTGTGTTCCCCTCCTCCTCTATAGTCTCTCTGTATTCCCCTCCTCCTCTATAGTCTCTCTGTGTTCTCCTCCTCATCTATCTCTCTATAGTCTCTCTGTGTTCCCCTCCTCCTCTATAGTCTCTCTGTGTTCCCATCCTCATCTATCCCTCTATAGTCTATCTGTGTTCCCCTCCTCATCTATAGTCTCTCTGTGTTCCCCTCCTCCTCTATAGTCTCTCTGTGTTCCCCTCCTCCTCTATAGTTTCTCTGTGTTCCCCTCCTCCTCTATAGTCTCTCTGTGTTCCCCTCCTCCTCTATAGTCTCTCTGTGTTCCCCTCCTCCTCTATAGTCTCTCTGTGTTCCCCTCCTCCTCTATAGTCTCTCTGTGTTCTCCTCCTCATCTATCTCTCTATAGTCTCTCTGTGTTCCCCTCCTCCTCTATAGTCTCTCTGTGTTCCCCTCCTCCTCTATAGTCTCTCTGTGTTCCCCTCCTCCTCTATAGTCTCTCTGTGTACCCCTCCTCCTCTATAGTCTCTCTGTGTTCCCCTCCTCATCTATCTCTCTATAGTCTCTCTGTGTACCCCTCCTCCTCTATAGTCTCTCTGTGTCCCCCTCCTCCTCTATAGTCTCTCTGTGTTCCCCTCCTCCTCTATAGTCTCTCTGTGTTCTCCTCCTCATCTATCTCTCTATAGTCTCTCTGTGTTCCCCTCCTCCTCTATAGTCTCTCTGTGTTCCCCTCCTCCTCTATAGTCTCTCTGTGTTCTCCTCCTCATCTATCTCTCTATAGTCTCTCTGTGTTCCCCTCCACCATTTCCTGGGAGCAGCCTAAGCCTGTGTAAACCAAAGTGCTGGGAACTAGCGGTGCGGGAACAAATCCGTACAGTTACATATCAGATATTATTTTGACGATATATCGTATCGTTTTGACAATATGGCAGTAGTTAGTTTGCTGTACCTGCACCAAAACTCCAGTATTTTTCCTCCATAGCTTGTTCTCCATCTTCTTTTTAAATAGGGAGACCATTTTCTTTCACCACTTTTAATGCCATGACTGAGAAAAACAGTTTTTCTCATTTCTCTCTCTTGTCTCTCTGTAGCAGACATGTGGTGAGCAATATGTTTGGAACATCGAAACGCAATAAAATCACATTATTGAATCGCAACACATAGAGAATCGTGAGAATCATGAGAATCACAATACATATCGTATCGGCACCTAAGTATGGTGATGATATCATATCGTGAGGTCCCTGGCAAGTCCCAGCCCTACCAGGAACCATTATATTGTTTCATTGAGACAAACATAGCAGGAGGTGATTAAATGCAGAGCCATCATTCAGCCTGTTCCACAGAGCCTTGCAGCCCTGCAACCAACCATCGATTCACTGGCCTCAATCAGAGATCTCTCTCTCCATCTCATCTCATTTCCCCCTGCCTCAAGGGGGGGTTCTGTGTGTGATCCCAGGCCCTGTGTTTGGTATCAGTAACACACACAGACTGTCTCAGTGTCTTTTCAGGAATCTGCTTCGGTTAGGGGCCACTAAAATATAGAGCTAATTTATAGGCTGGTTAAATCAGCCAGTCAGATGGACCAGGTACCGCAGCACCAGCTCTACAGAGCACCACCCAGCTCCACCGAGTTCCATACTGCAGCCAGGGAGGACCGTAGCACCACCCAGCTCCACACTGCAGCCAGGGAGGACCGCAGCACCACCCAGCTCCACACTGCAGCCAGGGAGGACCACAGCACCACCCAGCTCCACACCGCAGCCAGGGAGGACCGTAGCACCACCCAGCTCCACACTGCAGCCACGGAGGACCGCAGCACCAGCCAGCTCCACACTGCAGCCAGGGAGGACCGTAGCACCACCCAGCTCCACACTGCAGCCAGGGAGGACCGTAGCACCACCCAGCTCCACACTGCAGCCAGGGAGGACTGCAGCACCACACAGCTCCACACTGCAGCCAGGGAGGACCACAGCACCATCCAGCTCCACACTGCAGCCAGGGAGGACCGTAGCACCACCCAGCTCCACACTGCAGCCAGGGAGGACCGTAGTACCACCCAGCTCCACACTGCAGCCAGGGAGGACCGTAGCACCACCCAGCTCCACACTGCAGCCAGGGAGGACCACAGCACCACCCAGCTCCACACTGCAGCCAGGGAGGACCGCAGCACCACCCAGCTCCACACTGCAGCCAGGGAGGACCGCAGCACCACCCAGCTCCACACTGCAGCCAGGGAGGTGTGCTGTTGGACCAGGGCCTAAGCAGGACCCTAGCCCTCCCCTGGCACCAGCTTCTAACTCTAGGGAAACTCTAGACCGACTGGGATTGAAACCCGGGTCTGCTAGCCAAAGCTAAAGACTAGGCATTAGTTTGGGGAGTCCTCAGGTCTCAGACATGGTTATCCATCATCAGGGGAATGTGGTGTTACAACCCCTCTGTTACACGGGCTGCACTCTTAGAAACATAGGTGCTAAGTAGAACCATACAGGGTGTTCAGCTAGTCCCCATAGAGGAACCCTTAATGGGCGTGGGTAGAACCCTTTGCATAGGGTTCTATCTAGAACCCTTTATTTAAGGTTCTTTATAGAACCCCTGGAAGGCGGGGCATAGTTATACCCTAACACAGTGGCATTAGGAAACTCCTGGTTTACAGGCCACATCCGGCCTGCAAGTCACATTATGCTGGCTTGAAAAGTGATGTGTAATTCCTATTGGAATCCAGACAGAGATAGGATATCCAACAAGTGGAATTGTTAATCAGAATGACTGCCAGGGTAGGGACGATTGACTACCCGAATCATCTAAACTGGAACAACCATCTCAGTAATGGGTGCAGTATATCCTATTACTAACAAATTGGATTAGTTTAGAAAACTCTATGTTATTTATCTTTGTGTAGCATTCAATTAATCAACCAATCAATCAATGTACATGCAAAAACAGAGAAAATACAGTAAAACTAACATTTCTGAAAATCTCCCTGCAATAGAGCATGCTGAGAAATATTATATATGGTGCTATGTAGAACCCTTCTCGCCTTCCAAAGAATCATCAAATAACTCTTTCTTCCAAAAACGGTTCTTAAGATGTTAAAGGTTCTAGATAGAACCCTTCGCCTTACAAATAACGAAGAAGCCTTTAGGAGTGTAACAGGAATGACAGGGGAGGTGACAGTTAGACAGACAGCCACTAGAGGGCAGTGTAGCTGTGTCTGTCAGCTCAATATAAAACACCTGTTGGATGAACCCCAGTATCCACATGTAGAACACAGAGAAACATCCTCTGAACAGGAACACAACGGTTAAATCTGCCTTCAACACAACCTGCTGGTACCGTATGGGAAGGTGTGTGTGTGTGTGCAAGTGTGTGTGTGTGTGTGTGTGTGTGTGTGTGTGTGTGTGTGTGTGTGTGTGTGTGTGTGTGTGTGTGTGTGTGTGTGTGTGTGTGTGTGTGTGTGTGTGTGTGTGTGTGTGTGTGTGTGTGTGTGTGAGTTTGTGTGTATGTTTGTGTGAGTATACGTGAGTGTGTTTGTGTGTATGTTTGTGTGAGTGTGCGTGTGTGTGTGTGTGTGTGTGTGTGTCCGTGCGTGCATCCTCTTTACTTACTCTCCACATTCAGTAGGATAGGATGGCTGGTTTTGTTCTCTCCGTTCTTGTCGTTGACAGCCTGGGTGTAGTACCGTCCAGCATCAGGGGCCACACTGGACAGGATGACCAGAGTGTTGTCCAGGGTGATGGCTCTACACACAGACACACACACACACACACACACACACACACACACACACACACACACACACACACACACACACACACACACACACACACACACACACACACACACACACACACACACATAAAAATGAAGACATAGGCACACACACACATGTAGACACACAAACACACACACAGACACACACACACACACACACAAAGGATGATTGTTTATGACTTCTGCTGTGGCATTATTATGACAGTCGATATCACCGTCAAGACGAAAGTTTGAATGATGTGTGATCCACATCACTCCTGTAGGAGATACAAGTGGGTAGATTACATTCCTGTAGGAGATACTAGTGGGTAGAGGACATTCCTGTAGGAGATACTAGTGGGTAGATTACATTCCTGTAGGAGATACTATTGGGTAGATTACATTCCTATAGGAGATACTAGTGGATAGATTACATTCCTGTAGTAGATACTAGTGGGTAGAGGACATTCCTGTAGGAGATATTTTTGGGTAGATTACATTCCTATAGGAGATACTATTGGGTAGAGGACATTCCTGTAGGAGATACTAGTGGGTAGAGGACATTCCTGTAGGAGATACTAGTGGGCAGAAGACATTCCTGTAGGAAATACTAGTGCGTAGTGGACATTCCCGTAGGAGATACTAGTGCGTAGAGGACATTCCTGTATGAGATACTAGTTGGTAGAGAACATTCCTGTAGGAGACACTAGTGGGTAGATTACATTCCTGTAGGAGATACTAGTGGGTGGAGGACAATCCTGTAGGAGATACTAGTGGGTAGATTACATTCCTGTAGGAGACACTAGTGGGTAGAGGACATTACTGTAGGAGAAACTAGTTGGCAGAGGACATTCCTGTAGGAGATACTAGTGGGTAGAGGACATTCCTGTAGGACATACTAGTAGGTAGAGGACATTCCTGTAGGAGATACTAGTGGGTAGATTACATTCCTGTAGGAGATACTAGTGGGTAGAGGACATTCCTATAGGACATACTAGTGGGTAGATTACATTCCTGTAGGAGATACTAGTGGGTAGAGGACATTCCTGTAGGACATACTAGTAGGTAGAGCAAATTCCTTTAGGAGATACTAGTGGGTAGATTACATTCCTGTAGGAGATACTAGTGGGTAGAGGACATTCCTGTAGGACATACTAGTGGGTAGATTACATTCCTGTAGGAGATACTAGTGGGTAGAGGACATTCCTGTAGGACATACTAGTAGGTAGAGGACATTCCTTTAAGAGATACTAGTGGGTAGAGGACACTCCTGTAGGAGATACAAGTGGGTAGAGGACATTCCTGTAGGAGACACTAGTGCATAGAGGACACTTCTGTAGGAGATACTAGTGGGTAGAGGACACTCCTGAAGGAGATAGTACTGGGTAGAGGACATTCCTGTAGGAGACACTAGTGCATAGAGGACACTTCTGTAGGAGATACTAGTGTGTAGATTACAGTCCTGTAGGAGACACTAGTGGGTAGAGGACATTCCTGTAGGAGATACTAGTGGGTAGAGACATTCCTGTAGGAGATACTAGTGGGTAGATTAAATTCCTGTAGGAGATACTAGTGGACAGATTACATTCCTGTTTGAGATACTAGTGCGAAGAGGACATTCCTGTAGGAGATACTAGTGGGAAGATTACATTCCTGTAGGAGACACTAGTGGGCAGAGGACATTCCTGTAGGAGATACTAGTGGGCAGAGGACATTCCTGTAGGAGATACTAGTGGATAGATTACATTCCTGTAGGAGATACTATTGGGTAGAGGACATTCCTGTAGGAGATCCTAGTGGGTAGAGGACATTCCTGTAGGAGATACTAGTGGGTAGAGGACATTCCTGTAGGAGATACTAGTGGGTAGAGGACATTCCTGTATGAGATCCTAGTGGGTAGAGGACATTCCTGTAGGAGATACTAGTTGATAGAGGACATTCCTGTAGGAGATAATAGTGGGTAGAGGACATTCCTGTAGGAGATACTAGTGGGTAGATTACATTCCTGTAGGAGATACTAGTGGGTAGAGGACATTCCTGTAGGACATACTAGTGGGTAGAGGACATTCCTGTAGGACATACTAGTGGGTAGATTACATTCCTGTAGGAGATACTAGTGGGTAGAGGACATTCCTGTAGGAGATACTAGTGGGTAGAGGACATTCCTGTAGGACATACTAGTGGGTAGAGGACATTCCTGTAGGACATACTAGTGGGTAGAGGACATTCCTGTAGGAGAAACTAGTGGGTAGAGGACATTCCTGTAGGACATACTAGTGGGTAGAGGATATTCCTGTAGGAGATATTAGTGGGTAGAGGACATTCCTGTAGGAGATACTAGTGGGTAGATTACATTCCTGTAGGACATACTAGTGGGTAGATTACATTCCTGTAGGAGATACTAGTGGGTAGAGGACATTCCTGTAGGAGATACTAGTGGGTAGAGGACATTCCTGTAGGAGATACTAGTGGGTAGAGGACATTCCTGTAGGACATACTAGTAGGTAGAGGATATTCCTGTAGGAGATACTAGTGGGTAGAGGACATTCCTGTAGGAGATACTAGAGGGTAGAGGACATTCCTGTAGGAGCTCCTAGTGGGTAGAGGACATTCCTGTAGGAGATACTAGTGGGTAGAGGACATTCCTGTAGGAGTTCCTAGTGGGTAGAGGACATTCCTGTAGGAGTCACTAGTGGGTAGAGGACATTCCTGTAGGAGATACTAGTGGGTAGATTACATTCCTGTAGGAGATACTAGTGGGTGGAGGACATTCCTGTAGGAGATACTAGTGGGTAGAGGACATTCCTGTATGAGATCCTAGTGGGTAGAGGACATTCCAGTAGGAGATACTAGTTGATAGAGGACATTCCTGTAGGAGATAATAGTGGGTAGAGGACATTCCTGTAGGAGATACTAGTGGGTAGATTACATTCCTGTAGGAGATACTAGTGGGTAGAGGACATTCCTGTAGGACATACTAGTGGGTAGAGGACATTCCTGTAGGACATACTAGTGGGTAGATTACATTCCTGTAGGAGATACTAGTGGGTAGAGGACATTCCTGTAGGAGATACTAGTGGGTAGAGGACATTCCTGTAGGACATACTAGTGGGTAGAGGACATTCCTGTAGGACATACTAGTGGGTAGAGGACATTCCTGTAGGAGAAACTAGTGGGTAGAGGACATTCCTGTAGGACATACTAGTGGGTAGAGGATATTCCTGTAGGAGATATTAGTGGGTAGAGGACATTCCTGTAGGAGATACTAGTGGGTAGATTACATTCCTGTAGGACATACTAGTGGGTAGATTACATTCCTGTAGGAGATACTAGTGGGTAGAGGACATTCCTGTAGGAGATACTAGTGGGTAGAGGACATTCCTGTAGGAGATACTAGTGGGTAGAGGACATTCCTGTAGGACATACTAGTAGGTAGAGGATATTCCTGTAGGAGATACTAGTGGGTAGAGGACATTCCTGTAGGAGATACTAGAGGGTAGAGGACATTCCTGTAGGAGCTCCTAGTGGGTAGAGGACATTCCTGTAGGAGATACTAGTGGGTAGAGGACATTCCTGTAGGAGTTCCTAGTGGGTAGAGGACATTCCTGTAGGAGTCACTAGTGGGTAGAGGACATTCCTGTAGGAGATACTAGTGGGTAGATTACATTCCTGTAGGAGATACTAGTGGGTGGAGGACATTCCTGTAGGAGATACTAGTGGGTAGATTACATTCCTGTAGGAGACACAAGTGGGTAGAGGACATTACTGTAGGAGAAACTAGTTGGCAGAGGACATTCCTGTAGGAGATACTAGTGGGTAGAGGACATTCCTGTAGGACATACTAGTAGGTAGAGGACATTCCTTTAGGAGATACTAGTGGGTAGAGGACACTCCTGTAGGAGATAGTACTGGGTAGTGGATATTCCTGTAGGAGACACTAGTGCATAGAGGACACTCCTGTAGGAGATACTAGGGTGTAGATTACAGTCCTGTAGGAGACACTAGTGGGTAGAAGACATTCCTGTAGGAGATACTAGTGGGCAGAGGACATTCCTGTAGGAAATACTAGTGAGTAGAGGACATTCCTGTAGGAGAAACAAGTGGGTAGACAACACTCCTGTAGGAGATACTAGTGGGAAGAGGACATTCCTGTAGGAGATACTAGTGGGCAGAGGACATTCCTGTAGGAGATACTAGTGGATAGATTACATTACTGTAGGAGATACTATTGGGTAGAGGACATTCCTGTAGGAGATACTAGTGGGTAGAGGATATTCCTGTAGGAGATACTAGTGGGTAGAGGACATTCCTGTAGGAGATACTAGTGGGTAGAGGACATTCCTGTATGAGATCCTAGTGGGTAGAGGACATTCCTGTAGGAGATACTAGTGGGTAGAGGACATTCCTGTAGGAGATAATAGTGGGTAGAGGACATTCCTGTAGCAGATACCAGTGGGTAGATTACATTCCTGTAGGAGATACTAGTGGGTAGAGGACATTCCTGTAGGAGATACTAGTGGGTAGATTACATTCCTGTAGGAGATACTAGTGGGTGGAGGACATTCCTGTAGGAGATACTAGTGGGTAGAGGACATTCCTGTATGAGATCCTAGTGGGTAGAGGACATTCCTGTAGGAGATACTAGTTGATAGAGGACATTCCTGTAGGAGATAATAGTGGGTAGAGGACATTCCTGTAGGAGATACTAGTGGGTAGATTACATTCCTGTAGGAGATACTAGTGGGTAGATTACATTCCTGTAGGAGATACTAGTGGGTAGAGGACATTCCTGTAGGAGATACTAGTGGGTAGAGGACATTCCTGTAGGACATACTAGTGGGTAGAGGACATTCCTGTAGGACATACTAGTGGGTAGAGGACATTCCTGTAGGAGAAACTAGTGGGTAGAGGACATTCCTGTAGGACATACTAGTGGGTAGAGGATATTCCTGTAGGAGATATTAGTGGGTAGAGGACATTCCTGTAGGAGATACTAGTGGGTAGATTACATTCCTGTAGGACATACTAGTGGGTAGATTACATTCCTGTAGGAGATACTAGTGGGTAGAGGACATTCCTGTAGGAGATACTAGTGGGTAGAGGACATTCCTGTAGGAGATACTAGTGGGTAGAGGACATTCCTGTAGGACATACTAGTAGGTAGAGGATATTCCTGTAGGAGATACTAGTGGGTAGAGGACATTCCTGTAGGAGATACTAGAGGGTAGAGGACATTCCTGTAGGAGCTCCTAGTGGGTAGAGGACATTCCTGTAGGAGATACTAGTGGGTAGAGGACATTCCTGTAGGAGTTCCTAGTGGGTAGAGGACATTCCTGTAGGAGTCACTAGTGGGTAGAGGACATTCCTGTAGGAGATACTAGTGGGTAGATTACATTCCTGTAGGAGATACTAGTGGGTGGAGGACATTCCTGTAGGAGATACTAGTGGGTAGATTACATTCCTGTAGGAGACACAAGTGGGTAGAGGACATTACTGTAGGAGAAACTAGTTGGCAGAGGACATTCCTGTAGGAGATACTAGTGGGTAGAGGACATTCCTGTAGGACATACTAGTAGGTAGAGGACATTCCTTTAGGAGATACTAGTGGGTAGAGGACACTCCTGTAGGAGATAGTACTGGGTAGTGGATATTCCTGTAGGAGACACTAGTGCATAGAGGACACTCCTGTAGGAGATACTAGGGTGTAGATTACAGTCCTGTAGGAGACACTAGTGGGTAGAAGACATTCCTGTAGGAGATACTAGTGGGCAGAGGACATTCCTGTAGGAAATACTAGTGAGTAGAGGACATTCCTGTAGGAGAAACAAGTGGGTAGACAACACTCCTGTAGGAGATACTAGTGGGAAGAGGACATTCCTGTAGGAGATACTAGTGGGCAGAGGACATTCCTGTAGGAGATACTAGTGGATATATTACATTACTGTAGGAGATACTATTGGGTAGAGGACATTCCTGTAGGAGATACTAGTGGGTAGAGGATATTCCTGTAGGAGATACTAGTGGGTAGAGGACATTCCTGTAGGAGATACTAGTGGGTAGAGGACATTCCTGTATGAGATCCTAGTGGGTAGAGGACATTCCTGTAGGAGATACTAGTGGGTAGAGGACATTCCTGTAGGAGATAATAGTGGGTAGAGGACATTCCTGTAGCAGATACCAGTGGGTAGATTACATTCCTGTAGGAGATACTAGTGGGTAGAGGACATTCCTGTAGGACATACTAGTGGGTAGAGGACATTCCTGTAGGAGATACTAGTGGGCAGAGGACATTCCTGTAGGAGATACTAGTGAGTAGAGGACATTCCTGTAGGAGAAACAAGTGGGTAGACGACACTCCTCTAGGAGATACTAGTGGGTAGAGGACATTCCTGTAGGAGATACTAGTGGGCAGAGGACATTCCTGTTGGAGATACTAGTGGATAGATTACATTCCTGTAAAGAGATACTATTGGGTAGAGGGCATTCCTGTAGGAGATACTAGTGGGTAGAGGACATTCCTGTAGGAGATACCACTGGGTAGAGGACATTCCTGTAGGAGATACTAGTGGGTAGAGGACATTCCTGTAGGAGATACTAGTGGGTAGAGGACATTCCTGTATGAGATCCTAGTGGGTAGAGGACATTCCTGTAGGAGATACTAGTTGGTAGAGGACATTCCTGTAGGAGATACTAGTGGGCAGAGGACATTCCTGTAGGAGATACTAGTGGGTAGAGGACATTCCTGTAGGAGATACTAGTGGGTAGAGGACATTCCTGTATGAGATCCTAGTTGGTAGAGGACATTCCTGTAGGAGATACTAGTGGGTAGAGGACATTCCTGTAGGAGCTAATAGTGGGTAGACGACATTCCTGTAGGAGATACTAGTGGGCAGATTACATTCCTGTAGGAGAAACTAGTGGGTAGAGGACATTCCTGTAGGACATACTAGTGGGTATAGAATATTCCTGTAGGAGATACTAGTGGGTAGAGGACATTCATGTAGGAGATACTAGTGGGTAGAGGACATTCCTGTATGAGATACTAGTGGGTAGAGGACATTCCTGTAGGAGATACTAGTTGGTAGAGGACATTCCTGTAGGAGATACTAGTGCATAGAGGACATTCCTGTAGGAGATACTAGTGCGTAGAGGACATTCCTGTAGGAGATACTAGTGGGTAGAGTACATTCCTGTAGGAGATACTAGTGGGTAGAGGACATTCCTGTAGCAGATACTAGTGGGTAGATTACATTCCTGTAGGAGATACTAGTGGGTGGAGGACATTCCTGTAGGAGATACTAGTGGGTAGATTACATTCCTGTAGGAGACACAAGTGGGTAGAGGACATTACTGTAGGAGAAACTAGTTGGCAGAGGACATTCCTGTAGGAGATACTAGTGGGTAGAGGACATTCCTGTAGGACATACTAGTAGGTAGAGGACATTCCTTAAGGAGATACTAGTGGGTAGAGGACACTCCTGTAGGAGATAGTACTGGGTAGTGGATATTCCTGTAGGAGACACTAGTGCATAGAGGACACTCCTGTAGGAGATACTAGGGTGTAGATTACAGTCCTGTAGGAGACACTAGTGGGTAGAAGACATTCCTGTAGGAGATACTAGTGGGCAGAGGACATTCCTGTAGGAAATACTAGTGAGTAGAGGACATTCCTGTAGGAGAAACAAGTGGGTAGACAACACTCCTGTAGGAGATACTAGTGGGAAGAGGACATTCCTGTAGGAGATACTAGTGGGCAGAGGACATTCCTGTAGGAGATACTAGTGAGTAGAGGACATTCCTGTAGGAGAAACAAGTGGGTAGACGACACTCCTCTAGGAGATACTAGTGGGTAGAGGACATTCCTGTAGGAGATACTAGTGGGCAGAGGACATTCCTGTTGGAGATACTAGTGGATAGATTACATTCCTGTAAAGAGATACTATTGGGTAGAGGGCATTCCTGTAGGAGATACTAGTGGGTAGAGGACATTCCTGTAGGAGATACCACTGGGTAGAGGACATTCCTGTAGGAGATACTAGTGGGTAGAGGACATTCCTGTAGGAGATACTAGTGGGTAGAGGACATTCCTGTATGAGATCCTAGTGGGTAGAGGACATTCCTGTAGGAGATACTAGTTGGTAGAGGACATTCCTGTAGGAGATACTAGTGGGCAGAGGACATTCCTGTAGGAGATACTAGTGGGTAGAGGACATTCCTGTAGGAGATACTAGTGGGTAGAGGACATTCCTGTATGAGATCCTAGTTGGTAGAGGACATTCCTGTAGGAGATACTAGTGGGTAGAGGACATTCCTGTAGGAGCTAATAGTGGGTAGACGACATTCCTGTAGGAGATACTAGTGGGCAGATTACATTCCTGTAGGAGAAACTAGTGGGTAGAGGACATTCCTGTAGGACATACTAGTGGGTATAGAATATTCCTGTAGGAGATACTAGTGGGTAGAGGACATTCATGTAGGAGATACTAGTGGGTAGAGGACATTCCTGTATGAGATACTAGTGGGTAGAGGACATTCCTGTAGGAGATACTAGTTGGTAGAGGACATTCCTGTAGGAGATACTAGTGCATAGAGGACATTCCTGTAGGAGATACTAGTGCGTAGAGGACATTCCTGTAGGAGATACTAGTGGGTAGAGTACATTCCTGTAGGAGATACTAGTGGGTAGAGGACATTCCTGTAGCAGATACTAGTGGGTAGATTACATTCCTGTAGGAGATACTAGTGGGTGGAGGACATTCCTGTAGGAGATACTAGTGGGTAGATTACATTCCTGTAGGAGACACAAGTGGGTAGAGGACATTACTGTAGGAGAAACTAGTTGGCAGAGGACATTCCTGTAGGAGATACTAGTGGGTAGAGGACATTCCTGTAGGACATACTAGTAGGTAGAGGACATTCCTTTAGGAGATACTAGTGGGTAGAGGACACTCCTGTAGGAGATAGTACTGGGTAGTGGATATTCCTGTAGGAGACACTAGTGCATAGAGGACACTCCTGTAGGAGATACTAGGGTGTAGATTACAGTCCTGTAGGAGACACTAGTGGGTAGAAGACATTCCTGTAGGAGATACTAGTGGGCAGAGGACATTCCTGTAGGAAATACTAGTGAGTAGAGGACATTCCTGTAGGAGAAACAAGTGGGTAGACAACACTCCTGTAGGAGATACTAGTGGGAAGAGGACATTCCTGTAGGAGATACTAGTGGGCAGAGGACATTCCTGTAGGAGATACTAGTGGATAGATTACATTACTGTAGGAGATACTATTGGGTAGAGGACATTCCTGTAGGAGATACTAGTGGGTAGAGGATATTCCTGTAGGAGATACTAGTGGGTAGAGGACATTCCTGTAGGAGATACTAGTGGGTAGAGGACATTCCTGTATGAGATCCTAGTGGGTAGAGGACATTCCTGTAGGAGATACTAGTGGGTAGAGGACATTCCTGTAGGAGATAATAGTGGGTAGAGGACATTCCTGTAGCAGATACCAGTGGGTAGATTACATTCCTGTAGGAGATACTAGTGGGTAGAGGACATTCCTGTAGGAGATACTAGTGGGTAGATTACATTCCTGTAGGAGATACTAGTGGGTGGAGGACATTCCTGTAGGAGATACTAGTGGGTAGAGGACATTCCTGTAGGAGAAACTAGTGGGTAGAGGACATTCCTGTAGGACATACTAGTGGGTAGAGGATATTCCTGTAGGAGATATTAGTGGGTAGAGGACATTCCTGTAGGAGATACTAGTGGGTAGATTACATTCCTGTAGGACATACTAGTGGGTAGATTACATTCCTGTAGGAGATACTAGTGGGTAGAGGACATTCCTGTAGGAGATACTAGTGGGTAGAGGACATTCCTGTAGGAGATACTAGTGGGTAGAGGACATTCCTGTAGGACATACTAGTAGGTAGAGGATATTCCTGTAGGAGATACTAGTGGGTAGAGGACATTCCTGTAGGAGATACTAGAGGGTAGAGGACATTCCTGTAGGAGCTCCTAGTGGGTAGAGGACATTCCTGTAGGAGATACTAGTGGGTAGAGGACATTCCTGTAGGAGTTCCTAGTGGGTAGAGGACATTCCTGTAGGAGTCACTAGTGGGTAGAGGACATTCCTGTAGGAGATACTAGTGGGTAGATTACATTCCTGTAGGAGATACTAGTGGGTGGAGGACATTCCTGTAGGAGATACTAGTGGGTAGATTACATTCCTGTAGGAGACACAAGTGGGTAGAGGACATTACTGTAGGAGAAACTAGTTGGCAGAGGACATTCCTGTAGGAGATACTAGTGGGTAGAGGACATTCCTGTAGGACATACTAGTAGGTAGAGGACATTCCTTTAGGAGATATTAGTGGGTAGAGGACACTCCTGTAGGAGATAGTACTGGGTAGTGGATATTCCTGTAGGAGACACTAGTGCATAGAGGACACTCCTGTAGGAGATACTAGGGTGTAGATTACAGTCCTGTAGGAGACACTAGTGGGTAGAAGACATTCCTGTAGGAGATACTAGTGGGCAGAGGACATTCCTGTAGGAAATACTAGTGAGTAGAGGACATTCCTGTAGGAGAAACAAGTGGGTAGACAACACTCCTGTAGGAGATACTAGTGGGAAGAGGACATTCCTGTAGGAGATACTAGTGGGCAGAGGACATTCCTGTAGGAGATACTAGTGGATATATTACATTACTGTAGGAGATACTATTGGGTAGAGGACATTCCTGTAGGAGATACTAGTGGGTAGAGGATATTCCTGTAGGAGATACTAGTGGGTAGAGGACATTCCTGTAGGAGATACTAGTGGGTAGAGGACATTCCTGTATGAGATCCTAGTGGGTAGAGGACATTCCTGTAGGAGATACTAGTGGGTAGAGGACATTCCTGTAGGAGATAATAGTGGGTAGAGGACATTCCTGTAGCAGATACCAGTGGGTAGATTACATTCCTGTAGGAGATACTAGTGGGTAGAGGACATTCCTGTAGGACATACTAGTGGGTAGAGGACATTCCTGTAGGAGATACTAGTGGGCAGAGGACATTCCTGTAGGAGATACTAGTGAGTAGAGGACATTCCTGTAGGAGAAACAAGTGGGTAGACGACACTCCTCTAGGAGATACTAGTGGGTAGAGGACATTCCTGTAGGAGATACTAGTGGGCAGAGGACATTCCTGTTGGAGATACTAGTGGATAGATTACATTCCTGTAAAGAGATACTATTGGGTAGAGGGCATTCCTGTAGGAGATACTAGTGGGTAGAGGACATTCCTGTAGGAGATACCACTGGGTAGAGGACATTCCTGTAGGAGATACTAGTGGGTAGAGGACATTCCTGTAGGAGATACTAGTGGGTAGAGGACATTCCTGTATGAGATCCTAGTGGGTAGAGGACATTCCTGTAGGAGATACTAGTTGGTAGAGGACATTCCTGTAGGAGATACTAGTGGGCAGAGGACATTCCTGTAGGAGATACTAGTGGGTAGAGGACATTCCTGTAGGAGATACTAGTGGGTAGAGGACATTCCTGTATGAGATCCTAGTTGGTAGAGGACATTCCTGTAGGAGATACTAGTGGGTAGAGGACATTCCTGTAGGAGCTAATAGTGGGTAGACGACATTCCTGTAGGAGATACTAGTGGGCAGATTACATTCCTGTAGGAGAAACTAGTGGGTAGAGGACATTCCTGTAGGACATACTAGTGGGTATAGAATATTCCTGTAGGAGATACTAGTGGGTAGAGGACATTCATGTAGGAGATACTAGTGGGTAGAGGACATTCCTGTATGAGATACTAGTGGGTAGAGGACATTCCTGTAGGAGATACTAGTTGGTAGAGGACATTCCTGTAGGAGATACTAGTGCATAGAGGACATTCCTGTAGGAGATACTAGTGCGTAGAGGACATTCCTGTAGGAGATACTAGTGGGTAGAGTACATTCCTGTAGGAGATACTAGTGGGTAGAGGACATTCCTGTAGCAGATACTAGTGGGTAGATTACATTCCTGTAGGAGATACTAGTGGGTAGATTACATTCACGTAGGAGATACTATTGGGTAGAGGACATTCCTGTAGGAGATACTATTGGGTAGTGGACATTCCTGTAGGAGATACTAGTGGGTAGATTACATTCCTATAGGAGATACTAGTGAGTAGAGGACATTCCTGTAGGAGATACTATTGGGTAGAGGACATTCCTTTAGGAGATACTAGTGGGCAGAAGACATTCCTGTAGGAAATACTAGTGCGTAGAGGACATTCCTGTAGGAGATACTAGTGCGTAGAGGACATTCCTGTAGGAGATACTAGTGGGTAGAGGACAATCCTGTAGGAGACACTAGTGGGTATATTACATTCCTGTAGGAGATACTAGTGGGTAGAGGACATTCCTGTATGAGATACTAGTTGGTAGAGAACATTCCTGTAGGAGACACTAGTGGGTAGATTACATTCCTGTAGGATACACTAGTGGGTAGATTACATTCCTGTAGGAGATACTAGTGGGTAGATTACATTCCTGTAGGAGATACTAGTAGGTAGAGGACATAACTGTAGGAGAAACTAGTTGGCAGAGGACATTCCTGTAGGAGATACTAGTGGGCAGAGGACATTCTTGTAGGACATACAAGTAGGTAGAGGACATTCCTTTAGGAGATACTAGTAGGTAGAGGACACTCCTGTAGGAGATACTAGTGGGTGGAGGACATTCCTGTAGGAGATACTAGTGGGTAGATTACATTCCTGTAGGAGATACTAGTAGGTAGAGGACATAACTGTAGGAGAAACTAGTTGGCAGAGGACATTCCTGTAGGAGATACTAGTGGGCAGAGGACATTCTTGTAGGACATACAAGTAGGTAGAGGACATTCCTTTAGGAGATACTAGTGGGTAGAGGACACTCCTGTAGGAGATACTAGTGGGTACAGGACATTCCTGTAGGAGATACTAGTGGGTAGATTAAATTCCTGTAGGAGATACTAGCGGACAGATTACATTCCTGTTGGAGATACTAGTGCGAAGAGGACATTCCTGTAGGAGATACTAGTGGGAAGATTACATTCCTGTAGGAGATACTTGGGGTAGAGGACATTCCTGTAGGAGACACTAGTGGGCAGAGGACATTCCTGTAGGAGATACTAGTGGGTAGAGGACATTCCTGTAGGACATACTAGTAGGTAGAGGACATTCCTTTAGGAGATACTAGTGGGTAGAGGACACTCCTGTAGGAGATACAAGTGGGTAGAGGACATTCCTGTAGGAGACACTAGTGCATAGAGGACACTTCTGTAGGAGATACTAGTGGGTAGAGGACACTCCTGTAGGAGATAGTACTGGGTAGAGGACATTCCTGTAGGAGACACTAGTGCATAGAGGACACTTCTGTAGGAGATACTAGTGTGTAGATTACAGTCCTGTAGGAGACACTAGTGGGTAGAGGACATTCCTGTAGGAGATACTAGTGGGTAGAGGACATTCCTGTAGGAGAAACTAGTGGGTAGATGAAATTCCTGTAGGAGATACTCGTGGACAGATTACATTCCTGTTGGAGATACTAGTGCGAAGAGAACATTCCTGTAGGAGATACGAGTGGGAAGATTACATTCCTGTAGGAGATACTTGGGGTAGAGGACATTCCTGTAGGAGACACTAGTGGGCAGAGGACATTCCTGTATGAGATACTAGTGGGCAGAGGACATTCCTGTAGGAGATACTAGTGGATAGATTACATTCCTGTAGGAGATACTATTGGGTAGAGGACATTCCTGTAGGAGATCCTAGTGGGTAGAGGACATTCCTGTAGGAGATACTAGTGGGTAGAGGACATTCCTGTAGGAGATACTAGTGGGTAGAGGACATTCCTGTATGAGATCCTAGTGGGTAGAGGACATTCCTGTAGGAGATACTAGTTGGTAGAGGACATTCCTGTAGGAGATACTAGTTGATAGAGGACATTCCTGTAGGAGATAATAGTGGGTAGAGGACATTCCTGTAGGAGATACTAGTGGGTAGATTACATTCCTGTAGGAGATCCTAGTGGGTAGAGGACATTCCTGTAGGACATACTAGTGGGTAGAGTACATTCCTGTAGGACATACTAGTGGGTAGATTACATTCCTGTAGGAGATCCTAGTGGGTAGAGGACATTCCTGTATGAGATCCTAGTGGGTAGAGGACATTCCTGTATGAGATCCTAGTGGGTAGAGGACATTCCTGTAGGAGATACTAGTGGGTAGAGGACATTCCTGTAGGACATACTAGTAGGTAGAGGACATTCCTTTAGGAGATACTAGTGGGTAGAGGACACTCCTGTAGGAGATACAAGTGGGTAGAGGACATTCCTGTAGGAGACACTAGTGCATAGAGGACACTTCTGTAGGAGATACTAGTGGGTAGAGGACACTCCTGTAGGAGATAGTACTGGGTAGAGGACATTCCTGTATTAGACACTAGTGCATAGATGACACTTCTGTAGGAGATACTAGTGTGTAGATTACAGTCCTGTAGGAGACACTAGTGGGTAGAGGACATTCCTGTAGGAGATACTAGTGGATAGAGGACATTCCTGTAGGAGAAACTAGTGGGTAGATTAAATTCCTGTAGGAGATACTCGTGGACAGATTACATTCCTGTTGGAGATACTAGTGCGAAGAGAACATTCCTGTAGGAGATACTAGTGGGAAGATTACATTCCTGTAGGAGATACTTGGGGTAGAGGACATTCCTGTAGGAGACACTAGTGGGCAGAGGACATTCCTGTAGGAGATACTAGTGGGCAGAGGACATTCCTGTAGGAGATACTAGTGGATAGATTACATTCCTGTAGGAGATACTATTGGGTAGAGGACATTCCTGTAGGAGATCCTAGTGGGTAGAGGACATTCCTGTAGGAGGTACTAGTGGGTAGAGGACATTCCTGTAGGAGATACTAGTGGGTAGAGGACATTCCTGTATGAGATCCTAGTGGGTAGAGGACATTCCTGTAGGAGATACTAGTTGATAGAGGACATTCCTGTAGGAGATAATAGTGGGTAGAGGACATTCCTGTAGGAGATACTAGTGGGTAGATTACATTCCTGTAGGAGATACTAGTGGGTAGAGGACATTCCTGTAGGACATACTAGTGGGTAGAGTACATTCCTGTAGGACATACTAGTGAGTAGATTACATTCCTGTAGGAGATCCTAGTGGGTAGAGGACATTCCTGTAGGAGATACTAGTGGGTAGAGGACATTCCTGTAGGAGATACTAGTGGGTAGAGGACATTCCTGTAGGAGTTCCTAGTGGGTAGAGGACATTCCTGTAGGAGACACTAGTGGGTAGAGGACATTCCTGTAGGAGATACTAGTGGGTAGATTACATTCCTGTAGGAGATACTAGTGGGTGGAGGACATTCCTGTAGGAGATACTAGTGGGTAGATTACATTCCTGTAGGAGACACTAGTGGGTAGAGGACATTACTGTAGGAGAAACTAGTTGGCAGAGGACATTCCTGTAGGAGATACTAGTGGGTAGAGTACATTCCTGTAGGACAGACACGTAGGTAGAGGACACTCCTGTAGGAGATAGTACTGGGTAGTGGATATTCCTGTAGGAGACACTAGTGCATAGAGGACACTCCTGTAGGAGATACTAGTGTGTAGATTACAGTCCTGTAGGAGACACTAGTGGGTAGAGGACATTCCTGTAGGAGATACTAGTGGGCAGAGGACATTCCTGTAGGAAATACTAGTGAGTAGAGGACATTCCTATAGGAGAAACAAGTGGGTAGACGACACTCCTGTAGGAGATACTAGTGGGAAGAGGACATTCCTGTAGGAGGTACTAGTGGGCAGAGGACATTCCTGTAGGAGATACTAGTGGATAGATTACATTACTGTAGGAGATACTATTGGGTAGAGGACATTCCTGTAGGAGATACTAGTGGGTAGAGGATATTCCTGTAGGAGTTACTAGTGGGTAGAGGACATTCCTGTAGGAGATACTAGTGGGTAGAGGACATTCCTGTATGAGATCCTAGTGGGTAGAGGACATTCCTGTAGGAGATACTAGTGGGTAGAGGACATTCCTGTAGGAGATACTAGTGGGTAGAGGACATTCCTGTAGGATATACTAGTGGGCAGAGGACATTCCTGTAGGAGATACTAGTGGATAGATTACATTACTGTAGGAGATACTATTGGGTAGAGGACATTCCTGTAGGAGATACTAATGGGTAGAGGATATTCCTGTAGGAGATACTAGTGGGTAGAGGACATTCCTGTAGGAGATACTAGTGGGTAGAGGACATTCCTGTAGGAGATAATAGTGGGTAGAGGACATTCCTGTAGGAGATACTAGTGGGTAGATTACATTCCTTTAGAAGATACTAGTGGGTAGAGGACATTCCTGTAGGACATACTAGTGGGTAGAGGACATTCCTGTAGGAGACACTAGTGGGCAGAGGACATTCCTGTAGGAGGTACTAGTGAGTAGAGGACATTCCTGTAGGAGAAACAAGTGGGTAGACGACACTCCTCTAGGAGATACTAGTGGGTAGAGGACATTCCTGTAGGAGATACTAGTGGATAGATTACATTCCTGTAGGAGATACTATTGGGTAGAGGACATTCCTGTAGGAGATCCTAGTGGGTAGAGGACATTCCTGTAGGAGATACCACTGGGTAGAGGACATTCCTGTAGGAGATACTAGTGGGTAGAAGACATTCCTGTATGAGATCCTAGTGGGTAGAGGACATTCCTGTAGGAGATACTAGTTGGTAGAGGACATTCCTGTAGGAGATAATAGTGGGTAGAGGACATTCCTGTAGGAGATACTAGTGGGTAGATTACATTCCTGTAGGAGATACTAGTGGGTAGAGGACATTCCTGTAGGACATACTAGTGGGTAGAGGACATTCCTGTAGGACATACTAGTGGGTAGATTACATTCCTGTAGGAGATACTAGTGGGTAGAGGACATTCCTGTAGGAGATACTAGTGGGTAGAGGACATTCCTGTAGGAGACACTAGTGGGTAGAGGACATTCCTGTAGGACATACTAGTGGGTAGAGGACATTCCTATAGGAGAAACTAGTGGGTAGAGGACATTCCTGTAGGACATACTAGTGGGTAGAGGACACTCCTGTAGGAGATACAAGTGGGTAGAGGACATTCCTGTAGGAGACACTAGTGCATAGAGGACACTTCTGTAGGAGATACTAGTGGGTAGAGGACACTCCTGTAGGAGATAGTACTGGGTAGAGGACATTCCTGTAGGAGACACTAGTGCATAGAGGACACTTCTGTAGGAGATACTAGTGTGTAGATTACAGTCCTGTAGGAGACACTAGTGGGTAGAGGACATTCCTGTAGGAGATACTAGTGGGTAGAGGACATTCCTGTAGGAGAAACTAGTGGGTAGATTAAATTCCTGTAGGAGATACTCGTCGACAGATTACATTCCTGTTGGAGATACTAGTGCGAAGAGAACATTCCTGTAGGAGATACTTGGGGTAGAGGACATTCCTGTAGGAGACACTAGTGGGCAGAGGACATTCCTGTAGGAGATACTAGTGGGCAGAGGACATTCCTGTAGGAGATACTAGTGGATAGATTACATTCCTGTAGGAGATACTATTGGGTAGAGGACATTCCTGTAGGAGATCCTAGTGGGTAGAGGACATTCCTGTAGGAGGTACTAGTGGGTAGAGGACATTCCTGTAGGAGATACTAGTGGGTAGAGGACATTCCTGTATGAGATCCTAGTGGGTAGAGGACATTCCTGTAGGAGATACTAGTTGATAGAGGACATTCCTGTAGGAGATAATAGTGGGTAGAGGACATTCCTGTAGGAGATACTAGTGGGTAGATTACATTCCTGTAGGAGATACTAGTGGGTAGAGGACATTCCTGTAGGACATACTAGTGGGTAGAGTACATTCCTGTAGGACATACTAGTGAGTAGATTACATTCCTGTAGGAGATCCTAGTGGGTAGAGGACATTCCTGTAGGAGATACTAGTGGGTAGAGGACATTCCTGTAGGAGATACTAGTGGGTAGAGGACATTCCTGTAGGAGTTCCTAGTGGGTAGAGGACATTCCTGTAGGAGACACTAGTGGGTAGAGGACATTCCTGTAGGAGATACTAGTGGGTAGATTACATTCCTGTAGGAGATACTAGTGGGTGGAGGACATTCCTGTAGGAGATACTAGTGGGTAGATTACATTCCTGTAGGAGACACTAGTGGGTAGAGGACATTACTGTAGGAGAAACTAGTTGGCAGAGGACATTCCTGTAGGAGATACTAGTGGGTAGAGTACATTCCTGTAGGACAGACACGTAGGTAGAGGACACTCCTGTAGGAGATAGTACTGGGTAGTGGATATTCCTGTAGGAGACACTAGTGCATAGAGGACACTCCTGTAGGAGATACTAGTGTGTAGATTACAGTCCTGTAGGACACACTAGTGGGTAGAGGACATTCCTGTAGGAGATACTAGTGGGCAGAGGACATTCCTGTAGGAAATACTAGTGAGTAGAGGACATTCCTGTAGGAGAAACAAGTGGGTAGACGACACTCCTGTAGGATATACTAGTGGGAAGAGGACATTCCTGTAGGAGGTACTAGTGGGCAGAGGACATTCCTGTAGGAGATACTAGTGGATAGATTACATTACTGTAGGAGATACTATTGGGTAGAGGACATTCCTGTAGGAGATACTAGTGGGTAGAGGATATTCCTGTAGGAGTTACTAGTGGGTAGAGGACATTCCTGTAGGAGATACTAGTGGGTAGAGGACATTCCTGTATGAGATCCTAGTGGGTAGAGGACATTCCTGTAGGAGATACTAGTGGGTAGAGGACATTCCTGTAGGAGATACTAGTGGGTAGAGGACATTCCTGTAGGATATACTAGTGGGCAGAGGACATTCCTGTAGGAGATACTAGTGGATAGATTACATTACTGTAGGAGATACTATTGGGTAGAGGACATTCCTGTAGGAGATACTAATGGGTAGAGGATATTCCTGTAGGAGATACTAGTGGGTAGAGGACATTCCTGTAGGAGATACTAGTGGGTAGAGGACATTCCTGTAGGAGATAATAGTGGGTAGAGGACATTCCTGTAGGAGATACTAGTGGGTAGATTACATTCCTGTAGAAGATACTAGTGGGTAGAGGACATTCCTGTAGGACATACTAGTGGGTAGAGGACATTCCTGTAGGAGACACTAGTGGGCAGAGGACATTCCTGTAGGAGGTACTAGTGAGTAGAGGACATTCCTGTAGGAGAAACAAGTGGGTAGACGACACTCCTCTAGGAGATACTAGTGGGTAGAGGACATTCCTGTAGGAGATACTAGTGGGCAGAGGACATTCCTGTAGGAGATACTGGTGGATAGATTACATTCCTGTAGGAGATACTATTGGGTAGAGGACATTCCTGTAGGAGATCCTAGTGGGTAGAGGACATTCCTGTAGGAGATACCACTGGGTAGAGGACATTCCTGTAGGAGATACTAGTGGGTAGAAGACATTCCTGTATGAGATCCTAGTGGGTAGAGGACATTCCTGTAGGAGATACTAGTTGGTAGAGGACATTCCTGTAGGAGATAATAGTGGGTAGAGGACATTCCTGTAGGAGATACTAGTGGGTAGATTACATTCCTGTAGGAGATACTAGTGGGTAGAGGACATTCCTGTAGGACATACTAGTGGGTAGAGGACATTCCTGTAGGACATACTAGTGGGTAGATTACATTCCTGTAGGAGATACTAGTGGGTAGAGGACATTCCTGTAGGAGATACTAGTGGGTAGAGGACATTCCTGTAGGAGACACTAGTGGGTAGAGGACATTCCTGTAGGACATACTAGTGGGTAGAGGACATTCCTATAGGAGAAACTAGTGGGTAGAGGACATTCCTGTAGGACATACTAGTGGGTAGAGGACACTCCTGTAGGAGATACAAGTGGGTAGAGGACATTCCTGTAGGAGACACTAGTGCATAGAGGACACTTCTGTAGGAGATACTAGTGGGTAGAGGACACTCCTGTAGGAGATAGTACTGGGTAGAGGACATTCCTGTAGGAGACACTAGTGCATAGAGGACACTTCTGTAGGAGATACTATTGTGTAGATTACAGTCCTGTAGGAGACACTAGTGGGTAGAGGACATTCCTGTAGGAGATACTAGTGGGTAGAGGACATTCCTGTAGGAGAAACTAGTGGGTAGATTAAATTCCTGTAGGAGATACTCGTGGACAGATTACATTCCTGTTGGAGATACTAGTGCGAAGAGAACATTCCTGTAGGAGATACTTGGGGTAGAGGACATTCCTGTAGGAGACACTAGTGGGCAGAGGACATTCCTGTAGGAGATACTAGTGGGCAGAGGACATTCCTGTAGGAGATACTAGTGGATAGATTACATTCCTGTAGGAGATACTATTGGGTAGAGGACATTCCTGTAGGAGATCCTAGTGGGTAGAGGACATTCCTGTAGGAGATACTAGTGGGTAGAGGACATTCCTGTAGGAGATACTAGTGGGTAGAGGACATTCCTGTATGAGATCCTAGTGGGTAGAGGACATTCCTGTAGGAGATACTAGTTGATAGAGGACATTCCTGTAGGAGATAATAGTGGGTAGAGGACATTCCTGTAGGAGATACTAGTGGGTAGATTACATTCCTGTAGGAGATACTAGTGGGTAGAGGACATTCCTGTAGGACATACTAGTGGGTAGAGTACATTCCTGTAGGACATACTAGTGGGTAGATTACATTCCTGTAGGAGATCCTAGTGGGTAGAGGACATTCCTGTAGGAGATACTAGTGGGTAGAGGACATTCCTGTAGGAGATACTAGTGGGTAGAGGACATTCCTGTAGGAGTTCCTAGTGGGTAGAGGACATTCCTGTAGAAGACACTAGTGGGTAGAGGACATTCCTGTAGGAGATACTAGTGGGTAGATTACATTCCTGTAGGAGATACTAGTGGGTGGAGGACATTCCTGTAGGAGATACTAGTGGGTAGATTACATTCCTGTAGGAGACACTAGTGGGTAGAGGACATTACTGTAGGAGAAACTAGTTGGCAGAGGACATTCCTGTAGGAGATACTAGTGGGTAGAGTACATTCCTGTAGGACAGACAAGTAGGTAGAGGACACTCCTGTAGGAGATAGTACTGGGTAGTGGATATTCCTGTAGGAGACACTAGTGCATAGAGGACACTCCTGTAGGAGATACTAGTGTGTAGATTACAGTCCTGTAGGAGACACTAGTGGGTAGAGGACATTCCTGTAGGAGATACTAGTGGGCAGAGGACATTCCTGTAGGAAATACTAGTGAGTAGAGGACATTCCTGTAGGAGAAACAAGTGGGTAGACGACACTCCTGTAGGAGATACTAGTGGGAAGAGGACATTCCTGTAGGAGGTACTAGTGGGCAGAGGACATTCCTGTAGGAGATACTAGTGGATAGATTACATTACTGTAGGAGATACTATTGGGTAGAGGACATTCCTGTAGGAGATACTATTGGGTAGAGGACATTCCTGTAGGAGATACTAATGTGTAGAGGATATTCCTGTAGGAGATACTAGTGGGTAGAGGACATTCCTGTAGGAGATACTAGTGGGTAGAGGACATTCCTGTAGGAGATAATAGTGGGTAGAGGACATTCCTGTAGGAGATACTAGTGGGTAGATTACATTCCTGTAGGAGATACTAGTGGGTAGAGGACATTCCTGTAGGACATACTAGTGGGTAGAGGACATTCCTGTAGGACATACTAGTGGGTAGATTACATTCCTGTAGGAGATACTAGTGGGTAGAGGACATTCCTGTAGGAGATACTAGTGGGTAGAGGACTTTCCTGTAGGAGACACTAGTGGGTAGAGGACATTCCTGTAGGACATACTAGTGGGTAGAGGACATTCCTATAGGAGAAACTAGTGGGTAGAGGACATTCCTGTAGGACATACTAGTGGGTAGAGAACATTCCTGTAGGAGATACTAGTGGGTAGAGGACATTCCTGTAGGAGATACTAGAGGGTAGAGGACATTCCTGTAGGAGATACTAGTGGGTAGAGGACATTCCTGTAGGAGATACTAGTGGGCAGAGGACATTCCTGAAGGAGATACTATTGGGTAGAGGACATTCCTGTAGGAGTTCCTAGTGGGTAGAGGACATTCCTGTAGGAGATACTAGTGGGTAGAGGACATTCCTGTAGGAGATACTAGTGGGTAGATTACATTCCTGTAGGAGATACTAGTGGGTAGATTACATTCCTGTAGGAGATACTAGTGGGTGGAGGACATTCCTGTAGGAGAAACTAGTTGGCAGAGGACATTCCTGTAGGAGATACTAGTGGGTAGAGGACATTCCTGTAGGACATACTAGTAGGTAGAGGACATTCCTTTAGGAAATACTAGTCGGTAGAGGACACTCCTGTAGGAGATAGTACTGGGTAGTGGATATTCCTGTAGGAGACACTAGTCCATAGAGGACATTCCTGTAGGAGATCCTAGTGGGTAGAGGACATTCCTGTAGGAGATACCAATGGGTAGAGGACATTCCTGTAGGAGATACTAGTGGGTAGAAGACATTCCTGTATGAGATCCTAGTGGGTAGAGGACATTCCTGTAGGAGATACTAGTTGGTAGAGGACATTCCTGTAGGAGATAATAGTGGGTAGATGACATTCCTGTAGGAGATACTAGTGGGTAGATTACATTCCTGTAGGAGATACTAGTGGGTAGAGGACATTCCTGTAGGACATACTAGTGGGTAGAGGACATTCCTGTAGGACATACTAGTGGGTAGATTACATTCCTGTAGGAGATACTAGTGGGTAGAGGACATTCCTGTAGGAGATACTAGTGGGTAGAGGACATTCCTGTAGGAGACACTAGTGGGTAGAGGACATTCCTGTAGGACATACTAGTGGGTAGATGACATTCCTATAGGAGAAACTAGTGGGTAGAGGACATTCCTGTAGGACATACTAGTGGGTAGAGAACATTCCTGTAGGAGATACTAGTGGGTAGAGGACATTCCTGTAGGAGATACTAGAGGGTAGAGGACATTCCTGTAGGAGATACTAGTGGGTAGAGGACATTCCTGTAGGAGATACTAGTGGGTAGAGGACATTCCTGAAGGAGATACTATTGGGTAGAGGACATTCCTGTAGGAGTTCCTAGTGGGTAGAGGACATTCCTGTAGGAGATACTAGTGGGTAGAGGACATTCCTGTAGGAGATACTAGTGGGTAGATTACATTCCTGTAGGAGATACTAGTGGGTAGATTACATTCCTGTAGGAGATACTAGTCGGTGGAGGACATTCCTGTAGGAGAAACTAGTTGGCAGAGGACATTCCTGTAGGAGATACTAGTGGGTAGAGGACATTCCTGTAGGACATACTAGTAGGTAGAGGACATTCCTTTAGGAAATACTAGTCGGTAGAGGACACTCCTGTAGGTGATAGTACTGGGTAGTGGATATTCCTGTAGGAGACACTAGTCCATAGAGGACATTCCTGTAGGAGATCCTAGTGGGTAGAGGACATTCCTGTAGGAGATACCAATGGGTAGAGTACATTCCTGTAGGAGATACTAGTGGGTAGAAGACATTCCTGTATGAGATCCTAGTGGGTAGAGGACATTCCTGTAGGAGATACTAGTTGGTAGAGGACATTCCTGTAGGAGATAATAGTGGGTAGATGACATTCCTGTAGGGGATACTAGTGGGTAGATTACATTCCTGTAGGAGATACTAGTGGGTAGAGGACATTCCTGTAGGACATACTAGTGGGTAGAGGACATTCCTGTAGGACATACTAGTGGGTAGATTACATTCCTGTAGGAGATACTAGTGGGTAGAGGACATTCCTGTAGGAGATACTAGTGGGTAGAGGACATTCCTGTAGGAGACACTAGTGGGTAGAGGACATTCCTGTAGGACATACTAGTGGGTAGAGGACATTCCTATAGGAGAAACTAGTGGGTAGAGGACATTCCTGTATGACATACTAGTGGTTAGAGAACATTCCTGTAGGAGATACTAGCGGGTAGAGGACATTCCTGTAGGAGACACTAGAGGGTAGAGGACATTCCTGTAGGAGATACTAGTGGGTAGAGGACATTCCTGTAGGAGATACTAGTGGGTAGAGGACATTCCTGAAGGAAATACTATTGGGTAGAGGACATTCCTGTAGGAGTTCCTAGTGGGTAGAGGACATTCCTGTAGGAGACACTAGTGGGTAGAGGACATTCCTGTAATAGATACTAGTGGGTAGATTACATTCCTGTAGGAGATACTAGTGGGTAGATTACATTCCTCTAGGAGATACTAGTGGGTGGAGGACATTCCTGTAGGAGAAACTAGTTGGCAGAGGACATTCCTCTAGGAGATACTAGTGGGTAGAGGACATTACTGTAGGACATACTAGTAGGTAGAGGACATTCCTTTAGGAAATACTAGTCGGTAGAGGACACTCCTGTAGGAGATAGTACTGGGTAGTGGATATTCCTGTAGGAGACACTAGTCCATAGAGGACATTCCTGTAGGAGATCCTAGTGGGTAGAGGACATTCCTGTAGGAGATACCAATGGGTAGAGGACATTCCTGTAGGAGATACTAGTGGGTAGAAGACATTCCTGTATGAGATCCTAGTGGGTAGAGGACATTCCTGTAGGAGATACTAGTTGGTAGAGGACATTCCTGTAGGAGATAATAGTGGGTAGATGACATTCCTGTAGGAGATACTAGTGGGTAGATTACATTCCTGTAGGAGATACTAGTGGGTAGAGGACATTCCTGTAGGACATACTAGTGGGTAGAGCACATTCCTTTAGGAGATACTAGTCGGTAGAGGACACTCCTGTAGGAGATAGTACTGGGTAGTGGATATTCCTGTAGGAGACACTAGTCCATAGAGGACACTCCTGTAGGAGATACTAGTGGGTAGATTACAATGGGTAGAGGACATTCCTGTGGGAGATACCACTGGGTAGAGGACATTCCTGTAGGAGATAGTACTGGGTAGTGGATATTCCTGTAGGAGACACTAGTCCATAGAGGACACTCCTGTAGGAGATACTAGTGGGTAGATTACAGTCATGTAGGAGATACTACTGGGTAGAGGACATTCCTGTAGGAGATACCACTGGGTAGAGGACATTCCTGTAGGAGATACTAGTGGGTAGAGGACATTCCTGTATGAGATCTTAGTGGGTAGAGGACATTCCTGTAGGAGATACTAGTTGGTAGAGGACATTCCTGTAGGAGATAATAGTGGGTAGAGGACATTCCTGTAGGAGATACCAGTGGGTAGATTACATTCCTGTAGGAGACACTAGTGGGTAGAGGACATTACTGTAGGAGAAACTAGTTGGCAGAGGATATTCCTGTAGGAGATACTAGTGGGTAGAGGACATTCCTTTAGTAGATACTAGTCGGTAGAGGAAACTCCTGTAGGAGATGGTACTGGGTAGTGGATATTCATGTAGGAGACACTAGTGCATAGAGGACACTCCTGTAGGAGATACTAGTGTGTAGATTACAGTCATGTAGGAGACACTAGTGGGTAGAGGACATTCCTGTAGGAGATACTAGTGGGTAGATTAAATTCCTGTAGGAGATACTAGTGGACAGATTACATTTCTGTTGGAGATTCTAGTGCGAAGAGGACAATCCTGTAGGAGATACTAGTGGGAAGATTACATTCCTGTAGGACACACTAGTGGGAAGAGGACATTCCTGTAGGAAATACTAGTGAGTAGAGGACATTCCTGTAGGAGAAACAAGTGGGTAGACGACACTCCTGTAGGAGATACTAGTGGGTAGAGGACATTCCTGAAGGAGATACTATTGGGTAGAGGACATTCCTGTAGGAGTTCCTAGTTGGTAGAGGACATTCCTGTAGGAGATACTAGTGGGTAGAGGACATTCCTGTAGGAGATACTAGTGGGTAGATTACATTCCTGTAGGAGATACTAGTGGGTAGATTACATTCCTGTAGGAGATACTAGTGGGTGGAGGACATTCCTGTAGGAGAAACTAGTTGGCAGAGGACATTCCTGTAGGAGATACTAGTGGGTAGAGGACATTCCTGTAGGACATACTAGTAGGTAGAGGACATTCCTTTAGGAAATACTAGTTGGTAGAGGACACTCCTACCCAAACACTTCCTGTTTCCGGTCACAACTTGCAGACTTGTTTACGCTGCTGTGCGTTTTTGTTGCCGATCTTACTTTGATACCTGACGGTTTTTTACTTTTTCATTACCGTATATTTTTACTTTTTCCCTCACTCAACTTTTTTCCTCACTCAACTTTTTTCATTCATCCCCGGAGGTTTTATCTGGACATGGTTCGTCAGGACTTCAAACAGCCGAAGCTAAGTAACATTAACATGATGCCTTCTAATTGCAGTCGTTGTACTTATAATATACAGGAGAACGATCGCCTTACGGCAAGGATAGCTGTGCTGCAAGCCCAGCTTCAGACGCGATCGTTAGGCAAGGGTAATTTCAGTGTAGGAAAGGATGAAACAGCGTCTGTGCCACCAGTAAGTACAGATAGTAACGTTAGTATAAACCCCCTCGCACGGTCCCCGCAGCCGGACATCTTTCTCATGGCTTCTGGAGGGAAACGCTGTAGGAATGCTCAACCGGTGTCGCTTATTCAGCCGACAGAAACTTTCAACTGGTTCTCCCCATTAAGCGAGTCGGAGTCGGAGGCCGAGACTTCTCTGGTCTCTACTCCTCCCGTTGTGGGGTCTGAGACGCCGACGGCTCCCACCATTAGCTCTGACAAATTGAAAACCCTAGTCATTGGCGACTCCATTACCCGCAGTATTAGACTTAAAACTAATCATCCAGCGATCATACACTGTTTACCAGGGGGCAGGGCTACCGACGTTAAGGCTAATCTAAAGACGGTGCTGGCCAAAGCTAAAACTGGCGAGTGTAGAGAGTATAGAGATATTGTTATCCACGTCGGCACCAACGATGTTAGGATGAAACAGTCAGAGGTCACCAAGCGCAACATAGCTTCAGCGTGTAAATCAGCTAGAAAGATGTGTCGGCATCGATTAATTGTCTCTGGCCCCCTCCCAGTTAGGGGGAGTGATGAGCTCTACAGCAGAGTCTCACAACTCAATCGCTGGTTGAAAACTGTTTTCTGCCCCTCCCAAAAGATAGAATTTGTAGATAATTGGCCCTCTTTCTGGGACTCACCCACAAACAGGACCAAGCCTGGCCTGTTGAGGAGTGACGGACTCCATCCTAGCTGGAGGGGTGCTCTCATCTTATCTACGAACATAGACAGGGCTCTAACTCCTCTAGCTCCACAATGAAATAGGGTGCAGGCCAGGCAGCAGGCTGTTAGCCAGCCTGCCAGCTTAGTGGAGTCTGCCACTAGCACAGTCAGTGTAGTCAGCTCAGCTTCCCCCATTGAGACCGTGTCTGTGCCTCGATCTAGGTTGGGCAAAATTAAAAATGGCGGTGTTCGCTTTAGCAATCTCACTAGTATAAAGACCTCCTCCATTCCTGCCATTATTGAAAGAGATTGTGATACCTCACATCTCAAAATTGGGTTACTTAATGTTAGATCCCTCACTTCCAAGGCAGTTATAGTCAATGAACTAATCACTGATAATAATCTTGATGTGATTGGCCTGACTGAAACATGGCTTAAGCCTGATGAATTTACTGTGTTAAATGAGGCCTCACCCCCAGGTTACATTAGTGACCATACCCCCCGTGCATCCGGCAAAGGCGGAGGTGTTGCTAACATTTACGATAGCAAATTTCAATTTACAAAAAAAAAAACAACAATGACGTTTTCGTCTTTTGAGCTTCTAGTCATGAAATCTATGCAGCCTACTCACTCACTTTTTATAGCTACTGTTTATAGGCCTCCTGGGCCATATGCAGTGTTCCTCACTGAGTTCCCTGAATTCCTATCGGATCTTGTAGTCATAGCAGATAATATTCTAATTTTTGGTGACTTTAACATTCACATGGAAAAGTCCACAGACCCACTCCAAAAGGCTTTCGGAGCCATCATCGACTCAGTGGGTTTTGTCCAACATGTCTCTGGACCTACTCACTGCCACAGTCATACTCTGGACCTAGTTTTGTCCCATGGAATAAATGTTGTGGATCTAAATGTTTTTCCTCATAATCCTGGACTATCGGACCACCATTTTATTACGTTTGCAATTGCAACAAATAATCTGCTCAGACCCCAACCAAGGAGCATTAAAAGTCGTGCTATAAATTCTCAGACAACCCAAAGATTCCTTGATGCCCTTCCAGACTGCCTCTGCCTACCCAAGGACGTCAGAGGACAAAAATCAGTTAACCACCTAACCGAGGAACTCAATTTAACCTTGCGCAATACCCTAGATGCAGTTGCACCCCTAAAAACTAAAAACATCTGTCATAAGAAACTAGCTCCCTGGTATACAGAAAATACACGAGCTCTGAAGCAAGCTTCCAGAAAATTGGAACGGAAATGGCGCCACACCAAACTGGAAGTCTTCCGACTAGCTTGGAAAGACAGTACCGTGCAGTATCGAAGAGCCCTTACTGCTGCTCGATCATCCTATTTTTCCAACTTAATTGAGGAAAATAAGAACAATCCGAAATTTCTTTTTGATACTGTCGCAAAGCTAACTAAAAAGCAGCCTTCGCAAATGGAGGATGGCTTTCACTTCAGCAGTAATAAATTTATGAACTTCTTTGAGGAAAAGATCATGATCATTAGAAAGCAAATTACAGACTCCTCTTTAAATCTGGGTATTCCTCCAAAGCTCCATTGTCCTGAGTCTGCACAACTCTGCCAGGACCTAGGATCAAGGGAGATACTAAAGTGTTTTAGTACTATATCTCTTGACGCAATGATGAAAATAATCATGGCCTCCAAACCCTCAAGCTGCATACTGGACCCTATTCCAACTAAACTACTGAAAGAGCTGCTTCCTGTGCTTGGCCCTCCTATGTTGAACATAATAAACGGCTCTCTATCCACCGGATGTGTACCAAGCTCACTAAAAGTGGCAGTAATAAAGCCTCTCTTGAAAAAGCCGAATCTTGATCCAGAAATTATAAAAAACTATCGGCCTATATCGAATCTTCCATTCCTCTCCAAAATTTTAGAAAAAGCTGTTGCACAGCAACTGACTGCCTTCCTGAAGACAAACAATGTATACGAAACGCTTCAGTCTGGTTTTAGACCCCATCATAGCACTGAGACTGCACTTGTGAAGGTGGTAAATGACCTTTTAATGACGTCAGACCGAGGCTCTGCATCTGTCCTCGTGCTCCTAGATCTTAGTGCCGCTTTTGATACCATCGATCACCACATTCTTTTGGAGAGATTGGAAACCCAAATTGGTCTACATGGACAAGTTCTGGCCTGGTTTAGATCTTATCTGTCGGAAAGATATCAGTTTGTCTCTGTGAATGGTTTGTCCTCTGACAAATCAATTGTAAATTTCGGTGTTCCTCAAGGTTCCGTTTTAGGACCACTATTGTTTTCACTATATATTTTACCTCTTGGGGATGTCATTCGAAAACATAATGTTAAATTTCACTGCTATGCAGACGACACACAGCTGTACATTTCAATGAAACATGGTGAAGCCCCAAAATTGCCCTCGCTAGAAGCCTGTGTTTCAGACATAAAGAAGTGGATGGCTGCAAACTTTCTACTTTTAAACTCGGACAAAACAGAGATGCTTGTTCTAGGTCCCAAGAAACAAAGAGATCTTCTGTTGAATCTGACAATTAATCTGGATGGTTGTACAGTCGTCTCAAATAAAACTGTGAAGGACCTCGGCGTTACTCTGGACCCTGATCTCTCTTTTGAAGAACATATCAAGACTGTTTCAAGGATAGCTTTTTTCCATCTACGTAACATTGCAAAAATCAGAAATTTTCTGTCCAAAAATGACGCAGAAAAATTAATCCATGCTTTTGTTACTTCTAGGCTGGACTACTGCAATGCTCTACTTTCCGGCTACCCGGATAAAGCACTAAATAAACTTCAGTTAGTGCTAAATACGGCTGCTAGAATCCTGACTAGAACCAAAAAATTTGATCATATTACTCCAGTGTTAGCCTCCCTACACTGGCTTCCTGTTAAGGCAAGGGCTGATTTCAAGGTTTTACTGCTAACCTACAAAGCATTACATGGGCTTGCTCCTACCTATCTTTCCGATTTGGTCCTGCCGTACATACCTACACGTACGCTACGGTCACAAGACGCAGGCCTCCTAATTGTCCCTAGAATTTCTAAGCAAACGGCTGGAGGTAGGGCTTTCTCCTATAGAGCTCCATTTTTATGGAATGGTCTGCCTACCAATGTGAGAGACGCAGACTCAGTCTCAACCTTTAAGTCTTTACTGAAGACTTATCTCTTCAGTAGGTCCTATGATTAAGTATAGTCTGGCCCAGGAGTGTGAAGGTGAACGGAAAGGCTGGAGCAACGAACCGCCCTTGCTGTCTCTGCCTTGCCGGTTCCCCTCTTTCCACTGGGATTCTCTGCCTCTAACCCTTTTACAGAGGCTGAGTCACTGGCCTACTGGTGTTCTTCCATGCCGTCCATGGGAGGGGTGCGTCACTTGAGTGGGTTGAGTCACTGACGTGGTCTTCCTGTCTGGGTTGGCGCCCCCCCCCCCCCCCCCCCTTGGGTTGTGCCATGGCGGAGATCGTTGTGGGCTATACTCGGCCTTGTCTTAGGACGGTAAGTTGGTGGTTGGAGACATCCCTCTAGTGGTGTGGGGGCTGTGCTTTGGCAAAGTGGGTGGGGTTATATCCTGCCTGTTTGGCCCTGTCCGGGGGTATCATCGGATGGGGCCACAGTGTCTTCTGATCCCTCCTGTCTCAGCCTCCAGTATTTATGCTGCAGTAGTTTATGTGTCGGGGGGCTAGGGTCAGTCTGTTACATCTGGAGTATTTCTCTTGTCTTATCCGGTGTCCTGTGTGTATTTAAATATGCTCTCTCTAATTCTCTCTTTCTCTCTTTCTGTCTTTCTCTCGGAGGACCTGAGCCCTAGGACCATGCCTCAGGACTACCTGGTATGATGACTCCTTGCTGTCCCCAGTCCACCTGGCCGTGCTGCTGCTCCAGTTTCAACTGTTCTGCCTGCGGCTATGGAACCCTGACCTGTTCACCGGACGTGCTTGTTGCACCCTCGACAACTACTATGATTATTATTATTTGACCATGCTGGTCATTTATGAACATTTTAACATTTTAACATTTTGACCATGTTCTGTTATAATATCCACCCTGCACAGCCAGAAGAGGACTGGCCACCCCTCATAGCCTGGTTCCTCTCTAGGTTTCTTCCTAGGTTTTTGGCCTTTCTAGGGAGTTTTTCCTAGGGAGTTTTTCCTAGCCACCGTGCTTCTTTCACATGCTTTGCTTGCTGTTTGGGGTTTTAGGCTGGGTTTCTGTACAGCACTTTGAGAATATCAGCTGATGTACGAAGGGCTATATAAAAATAAATTTGATTTGATTTGATTTGACTCCTGTAGGAGATAGTACTGGGTAGTGGATATTCCTGTAGGAGACACTAGTCCATAGAGGACATTCCTGTAGGAGATCCTAGTGGGTAGAGGACATTCCTGTAGGAGATACTAGTGGGTAGATTACATTCCTGTAGGAGATACTAGTGGGTAGATTACATTCCTGTAGGAGATACTAGTGGGTGGAGGACATTCCTGTAGGAGAAACTAGTTGGCAGAGGACATTCCTGTAGGAGATACTAGTGGGTAGAGGACATTCCTGTAGGACATACTAGTAGGTAGAGGACATTCCTTTAGGAAATACTAGTTGGTAGAGGACACTCCTGTAGGAGATAGTACTGGGTAGTGGATATTCCTGTAGGAGACACTAGTCCATAGAGGACATTCCTGTAGGAGATACTAGTGGGTAGAGGACATTCCTGTAGAAGATACTAGTGGGCAGAGGACAATCCTGTAGGAGATACTAGTGGGTAGATTAAATTCCTGTAGGAGATACTAGCGGACAGATTACATTCCTGTTGGAGATACTAGTGCGAAGAGGACATTCCTGTAGGAGATACTAGTGGGCAGAGGACATTCCTGTAGGAGATACTAGTGAGTAGAAGACATTCCTGTAGGAGAAACAAGTGGGTAGACGACACTCCTGTAGGAGATACTAGTGGGTAGAGGACATTCCTGTAGAAGATACTAGTGGGCACAGGACAATCCTGTAGGAGATACTAGTGGATAGATTACATTCCTGTAGGAGATACTAGTGGGTAGAGGACATTCCTGTATGAGATCTTAGTGGGTAGAGGACATTCCTGTAGGAGATACTAGTGGGTAGAGGACATTCCTGTAGAAGATACTAGTGGGCAGAGGACAATCCTGTAGGAGATACTAGTGGGTAGATTAAATTCCTGTAGGAGATACTAGCGGACAGATTACATTCCTGTTGGAGATACTAGTGCGAAGAGGACATTCCTGTAGGAGATACTAGTGGGCAGAGGACATTCCTGTAGGAGATACTAGTGAGTAGAAGACATTCCTGTAGGAGAAACAAGTGGGTAGACGACACTCCTGTAGGAGATACTAGTGGGTAGAGGACATTCCTGTAGAAGATACTAGTGGGCAGAGGACAATCCTGTAGGAGATACTAGTGGATAGATTACATTCCTGTAGGAGATACTAGTGGGTAGAGGACATTCCTGTATGAGATCTTAGTGGGTAGAGGACATTCCTGTAGGAGATACTAGTTGTTAGAGGACATTCCTGTAGGAGATAATAGTGGGTAGAGGACATTCCTGTAGGAGATACCAGTGGGTAGATTACATTCCTGTAGGAGACACTAGTGGGTAGAGGACATTACTGTAGGAGAAACTAGTTGGCAGAGGATATTCCTGTAGGAGATACTAGTGGGTAGAGGACATTCCTTTAGTAGATACTAGTCGGTAGAGGAAACTCCTGTAGGAGATGGTACTGGGTAGTGGATATTCATGTAGGAGACACTAGTGCATAGAGGACACTCCTGTAGGAGATACTAGTGTGTAGATTACAGTCATGTAGGAGACACTAGTGGGTAGAGGACATTCCTGTAGGAGATACTAGTGGGTAGATTAAATTCCTGTAGGAGATACTAGTGGACAGATTACATTTCTGTTGGAGATTCTAGTGCGAAGAGGACAATCCTGTAGGAGATACTAGTGGGAAGATTACATTCCTGTAGGACACACTAGTGGGAAGAGGACATTCCTGTAGGAAATACTAGTGAGTAGAGGACATTCCTGTAGGAGAAACAAGTGGGTAGACGACACTCCTGTAGGAGATACTAGTGGGTAGAGGACATTCCTGAAGGAGATACTATTGGGTAGAGGACATTCCTGTAGGAGTTCCTAGTTGGTAGAGGACATTCCTGTAGGAGATACTAGTGGGTAGAGGACATTCCTGTAGGAGATACTAGTGGGTAGATTACATTCCTGTAGGAGATACTAGTGGGTAGATTACATTCCTGTAGGAGATACTAGTGGGTGGAGGACATTCCTGTAGGAGAAACTAGTTGGCAGAGGACATTCCTGTAGGAGATACTAGTGGGTAGAGGACATTCCTGTAGGACATACTAGTAGGTAGAGGACATTCCTTTAGGAAATACTAGTTGGTAGAGGACACTCCTGTAGGAGATAGTACTGGGTAGTGGATATTCCTGTAGGAGACACTAGTCCATAGAGGACATTCCTGTAGGAGATCCTAGTGGGTAGAGGACATTCCTGTAGGAGATACTAGTGGGTAGATTACATTCCTGTAGGAGATACTAGTGGGTAGATTACATTCCTGTAGGAGATACTAGTGGGTGGAGGACATTCCTGTAGGAGAAACTAGTTGGCAGAGGACATTCCTGTAGGAGATACTAGTGGGTAGAGGACATTCCTGTAGGACATACTAGTAGGTAGAGGACATTCCTTTAGGAAATACTAGTTGGTAGAGGACACTCCTGTAGGAGATAGTACTGGGTAGTGGATATTCCTGTAGGAGACACTAGTCCATAGAGGACATTCCTGTAGGAGATACTATTGGGTAGAGGACATTCCTGTAGAAGATACTAGTGGGCAGAGGACAATCCTGTAGGAGATACTAGTGGGTAGATTAAATTCCTGTAGGAGATACTAGCGGACAGATTACATTCCTGTTGGAGATACTAGTGCGAAGAGGACATTCCTGTAGGAGATACTAGTGGGCAGAGGACATTCCTGTAGGAGATACTAGTGAGTAGAAGACATTCCTGTAGGAGAAACAAGTGGGTAGACGACACTCCTGTAGGAGATACTAGTGGGTAGAGGACATTCCTGTAGAAGATACTAGTGGGCAGAGGACAATCCTGTAGGAGATACTAGTGGATAGATTACATTCCTGTAGTAGATATTATTGGGTAGAGGACATTGCTGTAGGAGATCCTAATGGGTAGAGGACATTCCTGTAGTACATACTAGTGGGTAGAAGACATTCCTGTAGGAGATACTAGTGGGTAGATTACATTCCTGTAGGAGATACGAGTGGGTAGAGGACATTCCTGTAGGAGATACTAGTGGGTAGAGGACATTCCTGTAGGAGATACTAGTGGGTAGAGGACATTCCTGTAGGACATACTAGTGGGTAGAGGACATTCCTGTAGGAGATACTAGTGGGTAGAGGAAATTCCTGTAGGAGATACTAGTGGGTAGATTACATTCCTGTAGAAGATACTATTGGGTAGAGGACATTCCTGTAGGAGATACTAGTGGGTAGATTACATTCCTGTAGGAGATACTATTGGGTAGAGGACATTCCTGTAGGAGATAATAGTGGGTAGAGGACATTCCTGTAGGAGATACTAGTGGGTAGATTACATTCCTGTAGGAGATACTAGTGGGTAGAGGACATTCCTGTAGGACATACTAGTGGGTAGAGGACATTCCTGTAGGAGATACTAGTGGGTAGATTACATTCCTGTAGGAGATCCTAGTTGGTAAAGGACATTCATGTAGGAGACACTAGTGGGTAGAGGACATTCCTGTAGGATACACTAGTGGGTAGAGGACATTCTTGTAGGAGATACTAGTAGGTAGATTACATTCCTGTAGGAGACACTAGTGGGTAGAGGACATTCCTGTAGGAGATACTAGTGGGTAGAGGACATTCCTGTAGGACATACTAGTGGGTAGAGGACATTCCTGTAGGAGATACTAGTGGGTAAAGGACATTCCTGTCGGAGATACTAGTGGGTAGAGGACATTCCTGTAGGAGATACTAGTGGGTAGAGGACATTCCTGTAGGAGATCCTAGTAGGTAGAGGACATTCCTGTAGGAGATACTAGTGGGTAGAGGACATTCCTGTAGGTGATACTAGTGGGTAGATTACATTCCTGTAGGAGATACTATTGGATAGATTACATTCCTGTAGTAGATATTATTGGGTAGAGGACATTGCTGTAGGAGATCCTAATGGGTAGAGGACATTCCTGTAGTACATACTAGTGGGTAGAAGACATTCCTGTAGGAGATACTAGTGGGTAGATTACATTCCTGTAGGAGATACGAGTGGGTAGAGGACATTCCTGTAGGAGATACTAGTGGGTAGAGGACATTCCTGTAGGAGATACTAGTGGGTAGAGGACATTCCTGTAGGACATACTAGTGGGTAGAGGACATTCCTGTAGGAGATACTAGTGGGTAGAGGAAATTCCTGTAGGAGATACTAGTGGGTAGATTACATTCCTGTAGAAGATACTATTGGGTAGAGGACATTCCTGTAGGAGATACTAGTGGGTAGATTACATTCCTGTAGGAGATACTATTGGGTAGAGGACATTCCTGTAGGAGATAATAGTGGGTAGAGGACATTCCTGTAGGAGATACTAGTGGGTAGATTACATTCCTGTAGGAGATACTAGTGGGTAGAGGACAGTCCTGTAGGACATACTAGTGGGTAGAGGACATTCCTGTAGGAGATACTAGTGGGTAGATTACATTCCTGTAGGAGATCCTAGTTGGTAAAGGACATTCATGTAGGAGACACTAGTGGGTAGAGGACATTCCTGTAGGATACACTAGTGGGTAGAGGACATTCTTGTAGGAGATACTAGTAGGTAGATTACATTCCTGTAGGAGACACTAGTGGGTAGAGGACATTCCTGTAGGAGATACTAGTGGGTAGAGGACATTCCTGTAGGACATACTAGTGGGTAGAGGACATTCCTGTAGGAGATACTAGTGGGTAAAGGACATTCCTGTCGGAGATACTAGTGGGTAGAGGACATTCCTGTAGGAGATACTAGTGGGTAGAGGACATTCCTGTAGGAGATCCTAGTAGGTAGAGGACATTCCTGTAGGAGATACTAGTGGGTAGAGGACATTCCTGTAGGTGATACTAGTGGGTAGATTACATTCCTGTAGGAGATACTATTGGTTAGAGGACATTCCTGTAGGAGATACTAGTGGGCAGAAGACATTCCTGTAGGAAATACTAGTGGTGGGTAGAGGACAATCCTGTAGGAGACACTAGTGGGTAGAGGACACTCCTGTAGGAGATACTAGTGGGTAGAGGACAGTCCTGTAGGAGACACTAGTGGGTAGAGGACATTCCTGTAGGAGACACTAGTGGGTAGATTACATTCCTGTAGGAGACACTAGCGGGCAGATTACATTCCTGTTGGAGATACTAGTGGGTGGAGGACATTCCTGTAGGAGATACTAGTGGGTAGATTACATTCCTGTAGGAGATACTAGTGGGTAGAGGACATAACTGTAGGAGAAACTAGTTGGCAGAGGACATTCCTTTAGGAGATACTAGTGGGTAGAGCCTGTAGGACAGACACGTAGGTAGAGGACACTCCTGTAGGAGATAGTACTGGGTAGTGGATATTCCTGTAGGAGACACTAGTGCATAGAGGACACTCCTGTAGGAGATACTAGTGTGTAGATTACAGTCCTGTAGGACACACTAGTGGGTAGAGGACATTCCTGTAGGAGATACTAGTGGGCAGAGGACATTCCTGTAGGAAATACTAGTGAGTAGAGGACATTCCTGTAGGAGAAACAAGTGGGTAGACGACACTCCTGTAGGATATACTAGTGGGAAGAGGACATTCCTGTAGGAGGTACTAGTGGGCAGAGGACATTCCTGTAGGAGATACTAGTGGATAGATTACATTACTGTAGGAGATACTATTGGGTAGAGGACATTCCTGTAGGAGATATTAGTGGGTAGAGGATATTCCTGTAGGAGTTACTAGTGGGTAGAGGACATTCCTGTAGGAGATACTAGTGGGTAGAGGACATTCCTGTATGAGATCCTAGTGGGTACCTGTAGGAGACACTAGTGGGTAGAGGACATTCCTGTAGGACATACTAGTGGGTAGAGGACATTCCTATAGGAGAAACTAGTGGGTAGAGGACATTCCTGTAGGACATAGTAGTGGGTAGAGGACACTCCTGTAGGAGATACAAGTGGGTAGAGGACATTCCTGTAGGAGACACTAGTGCATAGAGGACACTTCTGTAGGAGATACTAGTGGGTAGAGGACACTCCTGTAGGAGATAGTACTGGGTAGAGGACATTCCTGTAGGAGACAGTAGTGCATAGAGGACACTTCTGTAGGAGATACTAGTGTGTAGATTACAGTCCTGTAGGAGACACTAGTGGGTAGAGGACATTCCTGTAGGAGATACTAGTGGGTAGAGGACATTCCTGTAGGAGAAACTAGTGGGTAGATTAAATTCCTGTAGGAGATACTCGTGGACAGATTACATTCCTGTTGGAGATACTAGTGCGAAGAGAACATACCTGTAGGAGATACTTGGGGTAGAGGACATTCCTGTAGGAGACACTAGTGGGCAGAGGACATTCCTGTAGGAGATACTAGTGGGCAGAGGACATTCCTGTAGGAGATACTAGTGGATAGATTACATTCCTGTAGGAGATACTATTGGGTAGAGGACATTCCTGTAGGAGATCCTAGTGGGTAGAGGACATTCCTGTAGGAGATACTAGTGGGTAGAGGACATTCCTGTAGGAGATACTAGTGGGTAGAGGACATTCCTGTATGAGATCCTAGTGGGTAGAGGACATTCCTGTAGGAGATACTAGTTGATAGAGGACATTCCTGTAGGAGATAATAGTGGGTAGAGGACATTCCTGTAGGAGATACTAGTGGGTAGATTACATTCCTGTAGGAGATACTAGTGGGTAGAGGACATTCCTGTAGGACATACTAGTGGGTAGAGTACATTCCTGTAGGACATACTAGTGGGTAGATTACATTCCTGTAGGAGATCCTAGTGGGTAGAGGACATTCCTGTAGGAGATACTAGTGGGTAGAGGACATTCCTGTAGGAGATACTAGTGGGTAGAGGACATTCCTGTAGGAGTTCCTAGTGGGTAGAGGACATTCCTGTAGAAGACACTAGTGGGTAGAGGACATTCCTGTAGGAGATACTAGTGGGTAGATTACATTCCTGTAGGAGATACTAGTGGGTGGAGGACATTCCTGTAGGAGATACTAGTGGGTAGATTACATTCCTGTAGGAGACACTAGTGGGTAGAGGACATTACTGTAGGAGAAACTAGTTGGCAGAGGACATTCCTGTAGGAGATACTAGTGGGTAGAGTACATTCCTGTAGGACAGACAAGTAGGTAGAGGACACTCCTGTAGGAGATAGTACTGGGTAGTGGATATTCCTGTAGGAGACACTAGTGCATAGAGGACACTCCTGTAGGAGATACTAGTGTGTAGATTACAGTCCTGTAGGAGACACTAGTGGGTAGAGGACATTCCTGTAGGAGATACTAGTGGGCAGAGGACATTCCTGTAGGAAATACTAGTGAGTAGAGGACATTCCTGTAGGAGAAACAAGTGGGTAGACGACACTCCTGTAGGAGATACTAGTGGGAAGAGGACATTCCTGTAGGAGGTACTAGTGGGCAGAGGACATTCCTGTAGGAGATACTAGTGGATAGATTACATTACTGTAGGAGATACTATTGGGTAGAGGACATTCCTGTAGGAGATACTAGTTGGGAGAGGACATTCCTCTAGGAGATACTAATGGGTAGAGGATATTCCTGTAGGAGATACTAGTGGGTAGAGGACATTCCTGTAGGAGATACTAGTGGGTAGAGGACATTCCTGTAGGAGATAATAGTGGGTAGAGGACATTCCTGTAGGAGATACTAGTGGGTAGATTACATTCATGTAGGAGATACTAGTGGGTAGAGGACATTCCTGTAGGACATACTAGTGGGTAGAGGACATTCCTGTAGGACATACTAGTGGGTAGATTACATTCCTGTAGGAGATACTAGTGGGTAGAGGACATTCCTGTAGGAGATACTAGTGGGTAGAGGACTTTCCTGTAGGAGACACTAGTGGGTAGAGGACATTCCTGTAGGACATACTAGTGGGTAGAGGACATTCCTATAGGAGAAACTAGTGGGTAGAGGACATTCCTGTAGGACATACTAGTGGGTAGAGAACATTCCTGTAGGAGATACTAGTGGGTAGAGGACATTCCTGTAGGAGATACTAGAGGGTAGAGGACATTCCTGTAGGAGATACTAGTGGGTAGAGGACATTCCTGTAGGAGATACTAGTGGGCAGAGGACATTCCTGAAGGAGATACTATTGGGTAGAGGACATTCCTGTAGGAGTTCCTAGTGGGTAGAGGACATTCCTGTAGGAGATACTAGTGGGTAGAGGACATTCCTGTAGGAGATACTAGTGGGTAGATTACATTCCTGTAGGAGATACTAGTGGGTAGATTACATTCCTGTAGGAGATACTAGTGGGTGGAGGACATTCCTGTAGGAGAAACTAGTTGGCAGAGGACATTCCTGTAGGAGATACTAGTGGGTAGAGGACATTCCTGTAGGACATACGAGTAGGTAGAGGACATTCCTTTAGGAAATACTAGTCGGTAGAGGACACTCCTGTAGGAGATAGTACTGGGTAGTGGATATTCCTGTAGGAGACACTAGTCCATAGAGGACATTCCTGTAGGAGATCCTAGTGGGTAGAGGACATTCCTGTAGGAGATACCAATGGGTAGAGGACATTCCTGTAGGAGATACTAGTGGGTAGAAGACATTCCTGTATGAGATCCTAGTGGGTAGAGGACATTCCTGTAGGAGATACTAGTTGGTAGAGGACATTCCTGTAGGAGATAATAGTGGGTAGATGACATTCCTGTAGGAGATACTAGTGGGTAGATTACATTCCTGTAGGAGATACTAGTGGGTAGAGGACATTCCTGTAGGACATACTAGTGGGTAGAGGACATTCCTGTAGGACATACTAGTGGGTAGATTACATTCCTGTAGGAGATACTAGTGGGTAGAGGACATTCCTGTAGGAGACACTAGTGGGTAGAGGACATTCCTGTAGGACATACTAGTGGGTAGATGACATTCCTATAGGAGAAACTAGTGGGTAGAGGACATTCCTGTAGGACATACTAGTGGGTAGAGAACATTCCTGTAGGAGATACTAGTGGGTAGAGGACATTCCTGTATGAGATACTAGAGGGTAGAGGACATTCCTGTAGGAGATACTAGTGGGTAGAGGACATTCCTGTAGGAGATACTAGTGGGTAGAGGACATTCCTGAAGGAGATACTATTGGGTAGAGGACATTCCTGTAGGAGTTCCTAGTGGGTAGAGGACATTCCTGTAGGAGATACTAGTGGGTAGAGGACATTCCTGTAGGAGATACTAGTGGGTAGATTACATTCCTGTAGGAGATACTAGTGGGTAGATTACATTCCTGTAGGAGATACTAGTGGGTGGAGGACATTCCTGTAGGAGAAACTAGTTGGCAGAGGACATTCCTGTAGGAGATACTAGTGGGTAGAGGACATTGCTGTAGGACATACTAGTAGGTAGAGGACATTCCTTTAGGAAATACTAGTCGGTAGAGGACACTCCTGTAGGAGATAGTACTGGGTAGTGGATATTCCTGTAGGAGACACTAGTCCATAGAGGACATTCCTGTAGGAGATCCTAGTGGGTAGAGGACATTCCTGTAGGAGATACCAATGGGTAGAGTACATTCCTGTAGGAGATACTAGTGGGTAGAAGACATTCCTGAATGAGATCCTAGTGGGTAGAGGACATTCCTGTAGGAGATACTAGTTGGTAGAGGACATTCCTGTAGGAGATAATAGTGGGTAGATGACATTCCTGTAGGAGATACTAGTGGGTAGATTACATTCCTGTAGGAGATACTAGTGGGTAGAGGACATTCCTGTAGGACATACTAGTGGGTAGAGGACATTCCTGTAGGACATACTAGTGGGTAGATTACATTCCTGTAGGAGATACTAGTGGGTAGAGGACATTCCTGTAGGAGATACTAGTGGGTAGAGGACATTCCTGTAGGAGACACTAGTGGGTAGAGGACATTCCTGTAGGACATACTAGTGGGTAGAGGACATTCCTATAGGAGAAACTAGTGGGTAGAGGACATTCCTGTATGACATACTAGTGGGTAGAGAACATTCCTGTAGGAGATACTAGCGGGTAGAGGACATTCCTGTAGGAGACACTAGAGGGTAGAGGACATTCCTGTAGGAGATACTAGTGGGTAGAGGACATTCCTGTAGGAGATACTAGTGGGTAGAGGACATTCCTGAAGGAAATACTATTGGGTAGAGGACATTCCTGTAGGAGTTCCTAGTGGGTAGAGGACATTCCTGTAGGAGACACTAGTGGGTAGATGACATTCCTGTAATAGATACTAGTGGGTAGATTACATTCCTGTAGGAGATACTAGTGGGTAGATTACATTCCTCTGGGAGATACTAGTGGGTGGAGGACATTCCTGTAGGAGAAACTAGTTGGGAGAGGACATTCCTCTAGGAGATACTAGTGGGTAGAGGACATTACTGTAGGACATACTAGTAGGTAGAGGACATTCCTTTAGGAAATACTAGTCGGTAGAGGACACTCCTGTAGGAGATAGTACTGGGTAGTGGATATTCCTGTAGGAGACACTAGTCCATAGAGGACATTCCTGTAGGAGATCCTAGTGGGTAGAGGACATTCCTGTAGGAGATACCAATGGGTAGAGGACATTCCTGTAGGAGATACTAGTGGGTAGAAGACATTCCTGTATGAGATCCTAGTGGGTAGAGGACATTCCTGTAGGAGATACTAGTTGGTAGAGGACATTCCTGTAGGAGATAATAGTGGGTAGATGACATTCCTGTAGGAGATACTAGTGGGTAGATTACATTCCTGTAGGAGATACTAGTGGGTAGAGGACATTCCTGTAGGACATACTAGTTGGTAGAGGACATTCCTTTAGGAGATACTAGTTGGTAGAGGACACTCCTGTAGGAGATAGTACTGGGTAGTGGATATTCCTGTAGGAGACACTAGTCCATAGAGGACACTCCTGTAGGAGATACTAGTGGGTAGATTACAATGGGTAGAGGACATTCCTGTAGGAGATACCACTGGGTAGAGGACATTCCTGTAGGAGATAGTACTGGGTAGTGGATATTCCTGTAGGAGACACTAGTCCATAGAGGACACTCCTGTAGGAGATACTAGTGGGTAGATTACAGTCATGTAGGAGATACTACTGGGTAGAGGACATTCCTGTAGGAGATACCACTGGGTAGAGGACATTCCTGTAGGAGATACTAGTGGGTAGAGGACATTCCTGTATGAGATCTTAGTGGGTAGAGGACATTCCTGTAGGAGATACTAGTTGGTAGAGGACATTCCTGTAGGAGATAATAGTGGGTAGAGGACATTCCTGTAGGAGATACCAGTGGGTAGATTACATTCCTGTAGGAGACACTAGTGGGTAGAGGACATTACTGTAGGAGAAACTAGTTGGCAGAGGATATTCCTGTAGGAGATACTAGTGGGTAGAGGACATTCCTTTAGTAGATACTAGTCGGTAGAGGAAACTCCTGTAGGAGATGGTACTGGGTAGTGGATATTCATGTAGGAGACACTAGTGCATAGAGGACACTCCTGTAGGAGATACTAGTGTGTAGATTACAGTCATGTAGGAGACACTAGTGGGTAGAGGACATTCCTGTAGGAGATACTAGTGGGTAGATTAAATTCCTGTAGGAGATACTAGTGGACAGATTACATTTCTGTTGGAGATTCTAGTGCGAAGAGGACAATCCTGTAGGAGATACTAGTGGGAAGATTACATTCCTGTAGGACACACTAGTGGGAAGAGGACATTCCTGTAGGAAATACTAGTGAGTAGAGGACATTCCTGTAGGAGAAACAAGTGGGTAGACGACACTCCTGTAGGAGATACTAGTGGGTAGAGGACATTCCTGAAGGAGATACTATTGGGTAGAGGACATTCCTGTAGGAGTTCCTAGTTGGTAGAGGACATTCCTGTAGGAGATACTAGTGGGTAGAGGACATTCCTGTAGGAGATACTAGTGGGTAGATTACATTCCTGTAGGAGATACTAGTGGGTAGATTACATTCCTGTAGGAGATACTAGTGGGTGGAGGACATTCCTGTAGGAGAAACTAGTTGGCAGAGGACATTCCTGTAGGAGATACTAGTGGGTAGAGGACATTCCTGTAGGACATACTAGTAGGTAGAGGACATTCCTTTAGGAAATACTAGTTGGTAGAGGACACTCCTGTAGGAGATAGTACTGGGTAGTGGATATTCCTGTAGGAGACACTAGTCCATAGAGGACATTCCTGTAGGAGATCCTAGTGGGTAGAGGACATTCCTGTAGGAGATACTAGTGGGTAGATTACATTCCTGTAGGAGATACTAGTGGGTAGATTACATTCCTGTAGGAGATACTAGTGGGTGGAGGACATTCCTGTAGGAGAAACTAGTTGGCAGAGGACATTCCTGTAGGAGATACTAGTGGGTAGAGGACATTCCTGTAGGACATACTAGTAGGTAGAGGACATTCCTTTAGGAAATACTAGTTGGTAGAGGACACTCCTGTAGGAGATAGTACTGGGTAGTGGATATTCCTGTAGGAGACACTAGTCCATAGAGGACATTCCTGTAGGAGATACTATTGGGTAGAGGACATTCCTGTAGAAGATACTAGTGGGCAGAGGACAATCCTGTAGGAGATACTAGTGGGTAGATTAAATTCCTGTAGGAGATACTAGCGGACAGATTACATTCCTGTTGGAGATACTAGTGCGAAGAGGACATTCCTGTAGGAGATACTAGTGGGCAGAGGACATTCCTGTAGGAGATACTAGTGAGTAGAAGACATTCCTGTAGGAGAAACAAGTGGGTAGACGACACTCCTGTAGGAGATACTAGTGGGTAGAGGACATTCCTGTAGAAGATACTAGTGGGCAGAGGACAATCCTGTAGGAGATACTAGTGGATAGATTACATTCCTGTAGTAGATATTATTGGGTAGAGGACATTGCTGTAGGAGATCCTAATGGGTAGAGGACATTCCTGTAGTACATACTAGTGGGTAGAAGACATTCCTGTAGGAGATACTAGTGGGTAGATTACATTCCTGTAGGAGATACGAGTGGGTAGAGGACATTCCTGTAGGAGATACTAGTGGGTAGAGGACATTCCTGTAGGAGATACTAGTGGGTAGAGGACATTCCTGTAGGACATACTAGTGGGTAGAGGACATTCCTGTAGGAGATACTAGTGGGTAGAGGAAATTCCTGTAGGAGATACTAGTGGGTAGATTACATTCCTGTAGAAGATACTATTGGGTAGAGGACATTCCTGTAGGAGATACTAGTGGGTAGATTACATTCCTGTAGGAGATACTATTGGGTAGAGGACATTCCTGTAGGAGATACTAGTGGGTAGAGGACATTCCTGTAGGAGATACTAGTGGGTAGATTACATTCCTGTAGGAGATACTAGTGGGTAGAGGACATTCCTGTAGGAGATACTAGTGGGTAGAGGACATTCCTGTAGGAGATACTAGTGGGTAGATTACATTCCTGTAGGAGATCCTAGTTGGTAGAGGACATTCCTGTAGGAGACACTAGTGGGTAGAGGACATTCCTGTAGGATACACTAGTGGGTAGAGGACATTCTTGTAGGAGATACTAGTGGGTAGATTACATTCCTGTAGGAGACACTAGTGGGTAGAGGACATTCCTGTAGGAGATACTAGTGGGTAGAGGACATTCCTGTAGGACATACTAGTGGGTAGAGGACATTCCTGTAGGAGATACTAGTGGGTAAAGGACATTCCTGTCGGAGATACTAGTGGGTAGAGGACATTCCTGTAGGAGATACTAGTGGGTAGAGGACATTCCTGTAGGAGATCCTAGTAGGTAGAGGACATTCCTGTAGGAGATACTAGTGGGTAGAGGACATTCCTGTAGGTGATACTAGTGGGTAGATTACATTCCTGTAGGAGATACTATTGGGTAGAGGACATTCCTGTAGGAGATACTAGTGGGCAGAAGACATTCCTGTAGGAAATACTAGTGGGTAGAGGACATTCCTACTAGTGTGTAGATTACAGTCATGTAGGAGACACTAGTGGGTAGAGGACATTCCTGTAGGAGATACTAGTGGGTAGATTAAATTCCTGTAGGAGATACTAGTGGACAGATTACATTTCTGTTGGAGATTCTAGTGCGAAGAGGACAATCCTGTAGGAGATACTAGTGGGAAGATTACATTCCTGTAGGACACACTAGTGGGAAGAGGACATTCCTGTAGGAAATACTAGTGAGTAGAGGACATTCCTGTAGGAGATACTAGTGGGTAGAGGACATTCCTGTAGGAGATACTAGTGGGTAGAGGACATTCCTGTAGGAGATACTAGTGGGTAGAGGACATTCCTGTAGGAGATACTAGTGGGTAGAGGACATTCCTGTAGGAGATACTAGTGGGTAGAGGACATTCCTGTAGGAGATACTAGTGGGTAGATGACATTCCTGTAGGAGATACTAGTGGGTAGAGGACATTCCTGTAGGAGATACTAGTGGGTAGAGGACATTCCTGTAGGAGATACTAGTGGGTAGAGGACATTCCTGTAGGAGATACTAGTGGGTAGAGGACATTCCTGTAGGAGATACTAGTGGGTAGAGGACATTCCTGTAGGAGATACTAGTGGGTAGATGACATTCCTGTAGGAGATACTAGTGGGTAGAGGACATTCCTGTAGGAGATACTAGTGGGTAGAGGACATTCCTGTAGGAGATACTAGTGGGTAGAGGACATTCCTGTAGGAGATACTAGTGGGTAGAGTACATTCCTGTAGGAGATACTAGTGGGTAGAGGACATTCCTGTAGGAGATACTAGTGGGCAGAGGACATTCCTGTAGGAGATACTGGGTAGAGGACATTCCTGTAGGAGATACTAGTGGGTAGAGGACATTCCTGTAGGAGATACTAGTGGGTAGAGGACATTCCTGTAGGAGATACTAGTGGGTAGAGGACATTCCTGTAGGAGATACTAGTGGGTAGAGGACATTCCTGTAGGAGATACTAGTGGGTAGATTACATTCCTGTAGGAGATACTAGTGGGTAGAGGACATTCCTGTAGGAGATACTAGTGGGCAGAGGACATTCCTGTAGGAGATACTAGTGGGTAGAGGACATTCCTGTAGGAGATACTAGTGGGTAGAGGACATTCCTGTAGGAGATACTAGTGGGTAGAGGACATTCCTGTAGGAGATACTAGTGGGTAGAGGACATTCCTGTAGGAGATACTAGTGGGTAGATTACATTCCTGTAGGAGATACTAGTGGGTAGAGGACATTCCTGTAGGAGATACTAGTGGGTAGAGGACATTCCTGTAGGAGATACTAGTGGGTAGAGGACATTCCTGTAGGAGATACTAGTGGGTAGAGGACATTCCTGTAGGAGATACTAGTGGGTAGAGGACATTCCTGTAGGAGATACTAGTGGGTAGAGGACATTCCTGTAGGACATACTAGTGGGTAGAGGACATTCCTGTAGGAGAAACTAGTGGGTAGAGGACATTCCTGTAGGAGATACTAGTGGGTAGAGAACATTCCTGTAGGAGATACTAGTGGGTAGAGGACATTCCTGTAGGAGATACTAGAGGGTAGAGGACATTCCTGTAGGAGATACTAGTGGGTAGAGGACATTCCTGTAGGAGATACTAGTGGGTAGAGGACATTCCTGAAGGAGATACTATTGGGTAGAGGACATTCCTGTAGGAGTTCCTAGTGGGTAGAGGACATTCCTGTAGGAGATACTAGTGGGTAGAGGACATTCCTGTAGGAGATACTAGTGGGTAGATTACATTCCTGTAGGAGATACTAGTGGGTAGATTACATTCCTGTAGGAGATACTAGTGGGTGGAGGACATTCCTGTAGGAGAAACTAGTTGGCAGAGGACATTCCTGTAGGAGATACTAGTGGGTAGAGGACATTCCTGTAGGACATACTAGTAGGTAGAGGACATTCCTTTAGGAAATACTAGTCGGTAGAGGACACTCCTGTAGGAGATAGTACTGGGTAGTGGATATTCCTGTAGGAGACACTAGTCCATAGAGGACATTCCTGTAGGAGATCCTAGTGGGTAGAGGACATTCCTGTAGGAGATACCAATGGGTAGAGGACATTCCTGTAGGAGATACTAGTGGGTAGAAGACATTCCTGTATGAGATCCTAGTGGGTAGAGGACATTCCTGTAGGAGATACTAGTTGGTAGAGGACATTCCTGTAGGAGATAATAGTGGGTAGAGGACATTCCTGTAGGAGATACTAGTGGGTAGATTACATTCCTGTAGGAGATACTAGTGGGTAGAGGACATTCCTGTAGGACATACTAGTGGGTAGAGGACATTCCTGTAGGAGATACTAGTGGGTAGATTACATTCCTGTAGGAGATACTAGTGGGTAGAGGACATTCCTGTAGGAGATACTAGTGGGTAGAGGACATTCCTGTAGGAGATACTAGTGGGTAGAGGACATTCCTGTAGGAGATACTAGTGGGTAGAGGACATTCCTGTAGGAGATACTAGTGGGTAGAGGACATTCCTGTAGGAGATACTAGTGGGTAGATTACATTCCTGTAGGAGATACTAGTGGGTAGAGGACATTCCTGTAGGAGATACTAGTGGGTAGAGGACATTCCTGTAGGAGATACTAGTGGGTAGATTACATTCCTGTAGGAGATACTAGTGGGTAGAGGACATTCCTGTAGGAGACACTAGTGGGTAGAGGACATTCCTGTAGGAGATACTAGTAGGTAGATTACATTCCTGTAGGAGACACTAGTGGGTAGAGGACATTCCTGTAGGAGATACTAGTGGGTAGAGGACATTCCTGTAGGAGATACTAGTGGGTAGATTACATTCCTGTAGGAGATACTAGTGGGTAGAGGACATTCCTGTAGGAGATACTAGTGGGTAGAGGACATTCCTGTAGGAGATACTAGTGGGTAGAGGACATTCCTGTAGGAGATACTAGTGGGTAGAGGACATTCCTGTAGGAGATACTAGTGGGTAGAGGACATTCCTGTAGGAGATACTAGTGGGTAGAGGACATTCCTGTAGGAGATACTAGTGGGTAGAGGACATTCCTGTAGGAGATACTAGTGGGTAGAGGACATTCCTGTAGGAGATACTAGTGGGTAGAGGACATTCCTGTAGGAGATACTAGTGGGTAGAGGACATTCCTGTAGGAGATACTAGTGGGTAGAGGACATTCCTGTAGGAGATACTAGTGGGTAGAGGACATTCCTGTAGGAGATACTAGTGGGTAGATTACATTCCTGTAGGAGATACTAGTGGGTAGAGGACATTCCTGTAGGAGATACTAGTGGGTAGATTACATTCCTGTAGGAGATACTAGTGGGTAGAGGACATTCCTGTAGGAGATACTAGTGGGTAGAGGACATTCCTGTAGGAGATACTAGTGGGTAGAGGACATTCCTGTAGGAGATACTAGTGGGTAGAGGACATTCCTGTAGGAGATACTAGTGGGTAGAGGACATTCCTGTAGGAGATACTAGTGGGTAGAGGACATTCCTGTAGGAGATACTAGTGGGTAGATTACATTCCTGTAGGAGATACTAGTGGGTAGAGGACATTCCTGTAGGAGATACTAGTGGGTAGAGGACATTCCTGTAGGATATACTAGTGGGTAGAGGACATTCTTGTAGGAGATACTAGTAGGTAGATTACATTCCTGTAGGAGACACTAGTGGGTAGAGGACATTCCTGTAGGAGATACTAGTGGGTAGAGGACATTCCTGTAGGACATACTAGTGGGTAGAGGACATTCCTGTAGGAGATACTAGTGGGTAAAGGACATTCCTGTCGGAGATACTAGTGGGTAGAGGACATTCCTGTAGGAGATACTAGTGGGTAGAGGACATTCCTGTAGGAGATCCTAGTGGGTAGAGGACATTCCTGTAGGAGATACTAGTGGGTAGAGGACATTCCTGTAGGTGATACTAGTGGGTAGATTACATTCCTGTAGGAGATACTATTGGGTAGAGGACATTCCTGTAGGAGATACTAGTGGGCAGAAGACATTCCTGTAGGAAATACTAGTGCGTAGAGGACATTCCTGTAGGAGATACTAGTGCGTAGAGGACATTCCTGTAGGAGATACTAGTGGGTAGAGGACAATCCTGTAGGAGACACTAGTGGGTAGATTACATTCCTGTAGGAGATACTAGTGGGTAGAGGACATTCCTGTATGAGATACTAGTTGGTAGAGAACATTCCTGTAGGAGACACTAGTGGGTAGATTACATTCCTGTAGGAGACACTAGTGGGTAGATTACATTCCTGTAGGAGATACTAGTGGGTGGAGGACATTCCTGTAGGAGATACTAGTGGGTAGATTACATTCCTGTAGGATATACTAGTGGGTAGAGGACATAACTGTAGGAGAAACTAGTTGGCAGAGGACATTCCTTTAGGAGATACTAGTGGGTAGAGGACACTCCTGTAGGAGATAGTACTGGGTAGAGGACACTCCTGTAGGAGATACTAGTGTGTAGATTACAGTCCTGTAGGAGACACTAGTTGGTAGAGGACATTCCTGTAGGAGATACTAGTGGGTAGATTAAATTCCTGTAGGAGATACTAGCGGACAGATTACATTCCTGTTGGAGATACTAGTGCGAAGAGGACATTCCTGTAGGAGATACTAGTGGGAAGATTACATTCCTGTAGGAGATACTTGGGGTAGAGGACATTCCTGTAGGAGACACTAGTGGGCAGAGGACATTCCTGTAGGAGATACAAGTGAGTAGAAGGACATTCCTGTAGGAGAAACAAGTGGGTAGACGACACTCCTGTAGGAGATACTAGTGGGTAGAGGACATTCCTGTAGAAGATACTAGTGGGCAGAGGACAATCCTGTAGGAGATACTAGTGGATAGATTACATTCCTGTAGTAGATATTATTGGGTAGAGGACATTCCTGTAGGAGATCCTAATGGGTAGAGGACATTCCTGTAGTACATACTAGTGGGTAGATGACATTCCTGTAGGAGATACTAGTGGGTAGATTACATTCCTGTAGGAGATACGAGTGGGTAGAGGACATTCCTGTAGGAGATACTAGTGGGTAGAGGACATTCCTGTAGGAGATACTAGTGGGTAGAGGACATTCCTGTAGGACATACTAGTGGGTAGACGACATTCCTGTAGGAGATACTAGTGGGTAGAGGAAATTCCTGTAGGAGATACTAGTGGGTAGATTACATTCCTGTAGGAGATACTATTGGGTAGAGGACATTCCTGTAGGAGATACTAGTGGGTAGATTACATTCCTGTAGGAGATACTATTGGGTAGAGGACATTCCTGTAGGAGAAACTAGTGGGTAGAGGACATTCCTGTAGGAGATACTAGTGGGTAGATTACATTCCTGTAGGAGATCCTAGTTGGTAGAGGACATTCCTGTAGGAGACACTAGTGGGTAGATTACATTCCTGTAGGAGACACTAGTGGGTAGATTACATTACTGTAGGAGATACTAGTGGGTGGAGGACATTCCTGTAGGAGATACTAGTGGGTAGATTACATTCCTGTAGGATATACTAGTGGGTAGAGGACATAACTGTAGGAGAAACTAGTTGGCAGAGGACATTCCTGTAGGAGATACTAGTGGGTAGAGGACATTCCTGTAGGACATACTAGTAGATGGAGGATATTTCTTTAGGAGATACTAGTGGGTAGAGGACACTCCTGTAGGAGATAGTACTGGGTAGAGGACACTCCTGTAGGAGATACTAGTGGGTAGATTAAATTCCTGTAGGAGATAGTAGCGGACAGATTACATTCCTGTTGGAGATACTAGTGCGAAGAGTACATTCCTGTAGGAGATACTATTGGATAGATTACATTCCTGTAGTAGATATTATTGGGTAGAGGACATTGCTGTAGGAGATCCTAATGGGTAGAGGACATTCCTGTAGTACATACTAGTGGGTAGATGACATTCATGTAGGAGATACTAGTGGGCAGATTACATTCCTGTAGGAGATACGAGTGGGTAGAGGACATTCCTGTAGGAGATACTAGTGGGTAGAGGAAATTCCTGTAGGAGATACTAGTGGGTAGAGGACATTCCTGTAGGAGATACTAGTTGGTAGAGGACATTCCTGTAGGAGACACTAGTGGGTAGATTACATTCCTGTAGGAGACACTAGTGGGTAGATTACATTACTGTAGGAGATACTAGTGGGTGGAGGACATTCCTGTAGGAGATACTAGTGGGTAGATTACATTCCTGTAGGATATACTAGTGGGTAGAGGACATAACTGTAGGAGAAACTAGTTGGCAGAGGACATTCCTGTAGGAGATACTAGTGGGTAGAGGACATTCCTGTAGGACATACTAGTAGATGGAGGATATTTCTTTAGGAGATACTAGTGGGTAGAGGACACTCCTGTAGGAGATAGTACTGGGTAGAGGACACTCCTGTAGGAGATACTAGTGGGTAGATTAAATTCCTGTAGGAGATAGTAGCGGACAGATTACATTCCTGTTGGAGATACTAGTGCGAAGAGTACATTCCTGTAGGAGATACTATTGGATAGATTACATTCCTGTAGTAGATATTATTGGGTAGAGGACATTGCTGTAGGAGATCCTAATGGGTAGAGGACATTCCTGTAGTACATACTAGTGGGTAGATGACATTCATGTAGGAGATACTAGTGGGCAGATTACATTCCTGTAGGAGATACGAGTGGGTAGAGGACATTCCTGTAGGAGATACTAGTGGGTAGAGGAAATTCCTGTAGGAGATACTAGTGGGTAGAGGACATTCCTGTAGGAGATACTATTGGGTAGAGGACATTCCTGTAGGAGATACTAGTGGGTAGATTACATTCCTGTAGGAGATACTATTGGGTAGAGGACATTCCTGTAGGAGATAATAGTGGGTAGAGGACATTCCTGTAGGAGATACTAGTGGGTAGACGACACTCCTGTAGGAGATACTGGTGGGTAGAGGACATTCCTGTAGAAGATACTAGTGGGCAGAGGACAATCCTGTAGGAGATACTAGTGGATAGATTACATTCCTGTAGTAGATATTATTGGGTAGAGGACATTGCTGTAGGAGATCCTAATGGGTAGAGGACATTCCTGTAGTACATACTAGTGGGTAGATGACATTCCTGTAGGAGATACTAGTGGGTAGATTACATTCCTGTAGGAGATACGAGTGGGTAGAGGACATTCCTGTAGGAGATACTAGTGGGTAGAGGAAATTCCTGTAGGAGATACTAGTGGGTAGAGGACATTCCTGTAGGAGATACTATTGGGTAGAGGACATTCCTGTAGGAGATACTAGTGGGTAGATTACATTCCTGTAGGAGATACTATTGGGTAGAGGACATTCCTGTAGGAGATAATAGTGGGTAGAGGACATTCCTGTAGGAGATACTAGTGGGTAGATTACATTCCTGTAGGAGATACTAGTGGGTAGAGGACATTCCTGTAGGACATACTAGTGGGTAGAGGACATTCCTGTAGGAGATACTAGTGGGTAGATTACATTCCTGTAGGAGATCCTAGTTGGTAAAGGACATTCCTGTAGGAGACACTAGTGGGTAGAGGACATTCCTGTAGGATACACTAGTGGGTAGAGGACATTCCTGTAGGAGATACTAGTGGGTAAAGGACATTCCTGTCGGAGATACTAGTGAGGTAGAGGACATTCCTGTAGGAGATACTAGTGGGTAGAGGACATTCCTGTAGGAGATCCTAGTGGGTAGAGGACATTCCTGTAGGAGATACTAGTGGGTAGAGGACATTCCTGTAGGTGATACTAGTGGGTAGATTACATTCCTGTAGGAGATACTATTGGGTAGAGGACATTCCTGTAGGAGATACTAGTGGGCAGAAGACATTCCTGTAGGAAATACTAGTGCGTAGAGGACATTCCTGTAGGAGATACTAGTGCGTAGAGGACATTCCTGTAGGATATACTAGTGGGTAGAGGACAATCCTGTAGGAGACACTAGTGGGTAGATTACATTCCTGTAGGAGATACTAGTGGGTAGAGGACATTCCTGTATGAGATACTAGTTGGTAGAGAACATTCCTGTAGGAGACACTAGTGGGTAGATTATATTCCTGTAGGAGACACTAGTGGGTAGATTACATTCCTGTAGGAGATACTAGTGGGTGGAGGACATTCCTGTAGGAGATACTAGTGGGTAGATTACATTCCTGTAGGATATACTAGTGGGTAGAGGACATAACTGTAGGAGAAACTAGTTGGCAGAGGACATTCCTTTAGGAGATACTAGTGGGTAGAGGACACTCCTGTAGGAGATAGTACTGGGTATAGGACACTCCTGTCGGAGATACTAGTGTGTAGATTACAGTCCTGTAGGAGACACTAGTTGGTAGAGGACATTCCTGTAGGAGATACTAGTGGGTAGATTAAATTCCTGTAGGAGATACTAGCGGACAGATTACATTCCTGTTGGAGATACTAGTGCGAAGAGGACATTCCTGTAGGAGATACTAGTGGGAAGATTACATTCCTGTAGGAGATACTTGGGGTAGAGGACATTCCTGTAGGAGACACTAGTGGGCAGAGGACATTCCTGTAGGAGATACAAGTGAGTAGAAGACATTCCTGTAGGAGAAACAAGTGAGTAGAAGACATTCCTGTAGGAGAAACAAGTGGGTAGACGACACTCCTGTAGGAGATACTAGTGGGTAGAGGACATTCCTGTAGAAGATACTAGTGGGCAGAGGACAATCCTGTAGGAGATACTAGTGGATAGATTACATTCCTGTAGTAGATATTATTGGGTAGAGGACATTCCTGTAGGAGATCCTAATGGGTAGAGGACATTCCTGTAGTACATACTAGTGGGTAGATGACATTCCTGTAGGAGATACTAGTGGGTAGATTACATTCCTGTAGGAGATACGAGTGGGTAGAGGACATTCCTGTAGGAGATACTAGTGGGTAGAGGACATTCCTGTAGGAGATACTAGTGGGTAGAGGACATTCCTGTAGGACATACTAGTGGGTAGACGACATTCCTGTAGGAGATACTAGTGGGTAGAGGAAATTCCTGTAGGAGATACTAGTGGGTAGATTACATTCCTGTAGGAGATACTATTGGGTAGAGGACATTCCTGTAGGAGATACTAGTGGGTAGATTACATTCCTGTAGGAGATACTATTGGGTAGAGGACATTCCTGTAGGAGAAACTAGTGGGTAGAGGACATTCCTGTAGGAGATACTAGTGGGTAGATTACATTCCTGTAGGAGATCCTAGTTGGTAGAGGACATTCCTGTAGGAGACACTAGTGGGTAGAGGACATTCCTGTAGGATACACTAGTGGGTAGAGGACATTCCTGTAGGAGATACTAGTGGGTAGATTACATTCCTGTAGGAGATACTAGTGGGTAGAGGACATTCTTGTCGGAGATACTAGTAGGTAGATTACATTCCTGTAGGAGACACTAGTGGGTAGAGGACATTCCTGTAGGAGATACTAGTGGGTAGAGGGCATTCCTGTAGGACATACTAGTGGGTAGAGGACATTCCTGTAGGAGATACTAGTGGGTAAAGGACATTCCTGTCAGAGATACTAGTGGGTAGAGGACATTCCTGTAGGAGATCCTAGTGGGTAGAGGACATTCCTGTAGGAGATCCTAGTGGGTAGAGGACATTCCTGTAGGAGATACAAGTGGGTAGAGGACATTCCTGTAGGAGATACTAGTGGGTAGATTACATTCCTGTAGGAGATACTATTGGGTAGAGGACATTCCTGTAGGAGATACTAGTGGGCAGAAGACATTCCTGTAGGAAATACTAGTGCGTAGAGGACATTCCTGTAGGAGATACTAGTGCGTAGAGGACATTCCTGTAGGAGATACTAGTGGGTAGAGGACAATCCTGTAGGAGACACTAGTGGGTAGATTACATTCCTGTAGGAGATACTAGTGGGTAGAGTACATTCCTGTAGGAGATACTAGTGGGTAGATTACATTCCTGTAGGATATACTAGTGGGTAGAGGACATAACTGTAGGAGAAACTAGTTGGCAGAGGACATTCCTGTAGGAGATACTAGTGGGTAGAGGACATTCCTGTAGGACATACTAGTAGATGGAGGACATTCCTTTAGGAGATACTAGTGGGTAGAGGACACTCCTGTAGGAGATAGTACTGGGTAGAGGACACTCCTGTATTAGATACTAGTGTGTAGATTACAGTCCTGTAGGAGACAGTAGTTGGTAGAGGACATTCCTGTAGGAGATACTAGTGGGTAGATTAAATTCCTGTAGGAGATACTAGCGGACAGATTACATTCCTGTTGGAGATACTAGTGCGAAGAGGACATTCCTGTAGGAGATACTAGTGGGAAGATTACATTCCTGTAGGAGATACTTGGGGTAGAGGACATTCCTGTAGGAGACACTAGTGGGCAGAGGACATTCCTGTAGGAGATACTAGTGAGTAGAAGACATTCCTGTAGGAGAAAACAAGTGGGTAGACGACACTCCTGTAGGAGATACTAGTGGGTAGAGGACATTCCTGTAGAAGATACTAGTGGGCAGAGGACAATCCTGTAGGAGATACTAGTGGATAGATTACATTCCTGTAGTAGATATTATTGGGTAGAGGACATTCCTGTAGGAGATCCTAATGGGTAGAGGACATTCCTGTAGTACATACTAGTGGGTAGATGACATTCCTGTAGGAGATACTAGTGGGTAGATTACATTCCTGTAGGAGATACGAGTGGGTAGAGGACATTCCTGTAGGAGATACTAGTGGGTAGAGGACATTCCTGTAGGAGATACTAGTGGGTAGAGGACATTCCTGTAGGACATACTAGTGGGTAGAGGACATTCCTGTAGGAGATACTAGTGGGTAGAGGACATTCCTGTAGGATATACTAGTGGGTAGAGGACATAACTGTAGGAGAAACTAGTTGGCAGAGGACATTCCTGTAGGAGATACTAGTGGGTAGAGGACATTCCTGTAGGACATACTAGTAGATGGAGGACATTCCTTTAGGAGATACTAGTGGGTAGAGGACACTCCTGTAGGAGATAGTACTGGGTAGAGGACACTCCTGTAGGAGATACTAGTGTGTAGATTACAGTCCTGTAGGAGACACTAGTTGGTAGAGGACATTCCTGTAGGAGATACTAGTGGGTAGATTACATTCCTGTAGGATATACTAGTGGGTAGAGGACATAACTGTAGGAGAAACTAGTGGGTAGAGGAAATTCCTGTAGGAGATACTAGTGGGTAGATTACATTTCTGTAGGAGATACTATTGGGTAGAGGACATTCCTGTAGGAGATACTAGTGGGTAGATTACAGTCCTGTAGGAGATACTATTGGGTAGAGGACATTCCTGTAGGAGAAACTAGTGGGTAGAGGACATTCCTGTAGGAGACACTAGTGGGTAGAGGACATTCCTGTAGGATACACTAGTGGGTAGAGGACATTCTTGTAGGAGATCCTAGTGGGTAGATTACATTCCTGTAGGAGATACTAGTGGGTAGAGGACATTCCTGTAGGACATACTAGTGGGTAGAGGACATTCCTGTAGGAGATACTAGTGGGTAGATTACATTCCTGTAGGAGATACTAGTGGGTAGAGGACATTCTTGTAGGAGATACTAGTAGGTAGATTACATTCCTGTAGGAGACACTAGTGGGTAGAGGACATTCCTGTAGGAGATACTAGTGGGTAGAGGACATTCCTGTAGGACATACTAGTGGGTAGAGGACATTCCTGTAGGAGATACTAGTGGGTAGAGGACATTCCTGTAGGAGATCCTAGTGGGTAGAGGACATTCCTGTAGGAGATACTAGTGGGTAGAGGACATTCCTGTAGGAGATACTAGTGGGTAGATTACATTCCTGTAGGAGATACTATTGGGTAGAGGACATTCCTGTAGGAGATACTAGTGGGCAGAAGACATTCCTGTAGGAAATACTAGTGCGTAGAGGACATTCCTGTAGGAGATACTAGTGCGTAGAGGACATTCCTGTAGGAGATACTAGTGGGTAGAGGACAATCCTGTAGGAGACACTAGTGGGTAGATTACATTCCTGTAGGAGATACTAGTGGGTAGAGGACATTCCTGTAGGAGAAACTAGTTGCAGAGGACATTCCTGTAGGAGATACTAGTGGGTAGAGGACATTCCTGTAGGACATACTAGTAGATGGAGGACATTCCTTTAGGAGATACTAGTGGGTAGAGGACACTCCTGTAGGAGATAGTACTGGGTAGAGGACACTCCTGTATTAGATACTAGTGTGTAGATTACAGTCCTGTAGGAGACACTAGTTGGTAGAGGACATTCCTGTAGGAGATACTAGTGGGTAGATTAAATTCCTGTAGGAGATACTAGCGGACAGATTACATTCCTGTTGGAGATACTAGTGCGAAGAGAACATTCCTGTAGGAGATACTAGTGGGAAGATTACATTCCTGTAGGAGATACTTGGGGTAGAGGACATTCCTGTAGGAGACACTAGTGGGCAGAGGACATTCCTGTAGGAGATACAAGTGAGTAGAAGACATTCCTGTAGGAGAAACAAGTGGGTAGACGACACTCCTGTAGGAGATACTAGTGGGTAGAGGACATTCCTGTAGAAGATACTAGTGGGCAGAGGACAATCCTGTAGGAGATACTAGTGGATAGATTACATTCCTGTAGTAGATATTATTGGGTAGAGGACATTCCTGTAGGAGATCCTAATGGGTAGAGGACATTCCTGTAGTACATACTAGTGGGTAGATGACATTCCTGTAGGAGATACTAGTGGGTAGATTACATTCCTGTAGGAGATACGAGTGGGTAGAGGACATTCCTGTAGGAGATACGAGTGGGTAGAGGACATTCCTGTAGGAGATACTAGTGGGTAGAGGACATTCCTGTAGGACATACTAGTGGGTAGACGACATTCCTGTAGGAGATACTAGTGGGTAGAGGAAATTCCTGTAGGAGATACTAGTGGGTAGATTACATTCCTGTAGGAGATACTATTGGGTAGAGGACATTCCTGTAGGAGATACTAGTGGGTAGATTACATTCCTGTAGGAGATACTATTGGGTAGAGGACATTCCTGTAGGAGAAACTAGTGGGTAGAAGACATTCCTGTAGGAGATACTAGTGGGTAGAGGACATTCCTGTAGGAGATACTAGTGGGTAGAGGACATTCCTGTAGGACATACTAGTGGGTAGACGACATTCCTGTAGGAGATACTAGTGGGTAGAGGAAATTCCTGTAGGAGATACTAGTGGGTAGATTACATTCCTGTAGGAGATACTATTGGGTAGAGGACATTCCTGTAGGAGATACTAGTGGGTAGATTACATTCCTGTAGGAGATACTATTGGGTAGAGGACATTCCTGTAGGAGAAACTAGTGGGTAGAGGACATTCCTGTAGGAGATACTAGTGGGTAGATTACATTCCTGTAGGAGATCCTAGTTGGTAGAGGACATTCCTGTAGGAGACACTAGTGGGTAGAGGACATTCCTGTAGGATACACTAGTGGGTAGAGGACATTCTTGTAGGAGATCCTAGTGGGTAGATTACATTCCTGTAGGAGATACTAGTGGGTAGAGGACATTCCTGTAGGACATACTAGTGGGTAGAGGACATTCCTGTAGGAGATATTAGTGGGTAGATTACATTCCTGTAGGAGATACTAGTGGGTAGAGGACATTCTTGTAGGAGATACTAGTAGGTAGATTACATTCCTGTAGGAGACACTAGTGGGTAGAGGACATTCCTGTAGGAGATACCAGTGGGTAGAGGACATTCCTGTAGGACATACTAGTGGGTAGAGGACATTCCTGTAGGAGATACTAGTGGGTAAAGGACATTCCTGTCGGAGATACTAGTGGGTAGAGGACATTCCTGTCGGAGATACTAGTGGGTAGAGGACATTCCTGTAGGAGATACTAGTGGGTAGATTACATTCCTGTAGGATATACTATTGGGTAGAGGACATTCCTGTAGGAGATACTAGTGCGTAGAGGACATTCCTGTAGGAGATACTAGTGGGTAGAGGACAATCCTGTAGGAGACACTAGTGGGTAGATTACATTCCTGTAGGAGATACTAGTGGGTAGAGGACATTCCTGTAGGAGAAACTAGTTGCAGAGGACATTCCTGTAGGAGATACTAGTGGGTAGAGGACATTCCTGTAGGACATACTAGTAGATGGAGGACATTCCTTTAGGAGATACTAGTGGGTAGAGGACACTCCTGTAGGAGATAGTACTGAGTAGAGGACACTCCTGTATTAGATACTAGTGTGTAGATTACAGTCCTGTAGGAGACACTAGTTGGTAGAGGACATTCCTGTAGGAGATACTAGTGGGTAGATTAAATTCCTGTAGGAGATACTAACGGACAGATTACATTCCTGTTGGAGATACTAGTGCGAAGAGGACATTCCTGTAGGAGATACTAGTGGGAAGATTACATTCCTGTAGGAGATACTTGGGGTAGAGGACATTCCTGTAGGAGACACTAGTGGGCAGAGGACATTACTGTAGGAGATACAAGTGGGTAGACGACACTCCTGTAGGAGATACTAGTGGGTAGAGGACATTCCTGTAGAAGATACTAGTGGGCAGAGGACAATCCTGTAGGAGATACTAGTGGATAGATTACATTCCTGTAGTAGATATTATTGGGTAGAGGACATTCCTGTAGGAGATCCTAATGGGTAGAGGACATTCCTGTAGTACATACTAGTGGGTAGATGACATTCCTGTAGGAGATACTAGTGGGTAGATTACATTCCTGTAGGAGATACGAGTGGGTAGAGGACATTCCTGTAGGAGATACTAGTGGGTAGAGGACATTCCTGTAGGAGATACTAGTGGGTAGAGGACATTCCTGTAGGACATACTAGTGGGTAGACGACATTCCTGTAGGAGATACTAGTGGGTAGAGGAAATTCCTGTAGGAGATACTAGTGGGTAGATTACATTCCTGTAGGAGATACTATTGGGTAGAGGACATTCCTGTAGGAGATACTAGTGGGTAGATTACATTCCTGTAGGAGATACTATTGGGTAGAGGACATTCCTGTAGGAGAAACTAGTGGGTAGAGGACATTCCTGTAGGAGATACTAGTGGGTAGAGGACATTCCTGTAGGAGATACTAGTGGGTAGAGGACATTCCTGTAGGACATACTAGTGGGTAGACGACATTCCTGTAGGAGATACTAGTGGGTAGAGGAAATTCCTGTAGGAGATACTAGTGGGTAGATTACATTCCTGTAGGAGATACTATTGGGTAGAGGACATTCCTGTAGGAGATACTAGTGGGTAGATTACATTCCTGTAGGAGATACTATTGGGTAGAGGACATTCCTGTAGGAGAAACTAGTGGGTAGAGGACATTCCTGTAGGAGATACTAGTGGGTAGATTACATTCCTGTAGGAGATCCTAGTTGGTAGAGGACATTCCTGTAGGAGACACTAGTGGGTAGAGGACATTCCTGTAGGATACACTAGTGGGTAGAGGACATTCTTGTAGGAGATCCTAGTGGGTAGATTACATTCCTGTAGGAGATACTAGTGGGTAGAGGACATTCCTGTAGGACATACTAGTGGGTAGAGGACATTCCTGTAGGAGATACTAGTGGGTAGATTACATTCCTGTAGGAGATACTAGTGGGTAGAGGACATTCTTGTAGGAGATACTAGTAGGTAGATTACATTCCTGTAGGAGACACTAGTGGGTAGAGGACATTCCTGTAGGAGATACTAGTGGGTAGAGGACATTCCTGTAGGACATACTAGTGGGTAGAGGACATTCCTGTAGGAGATACTAGTGGGTAAAGGACATTCCTGTCGGAGATACTAGTGGGTAGAGGACATTCCTGTCGGAGATACTAGTGGGTAGAGGACATTCCTGTAGGAGATACTAGTGGGTAGATTACATTCCTGTAGGAGATACTATTGGGTAGAGGACATTCCTGTAGGAGATACTAGTGGGCAGAAGACATTCCTGTAGGAAATACTAGTGCGTAGAGGACATTCCTGTAGGAGATACTAGTGCGTAGAGGACATTCCTGTAGGAGATACTAGTGGGTAGAGGACAATCCTGTAGGAGACACTAGTGGGTAGATTACATTCCTGTAGGAGATACTAGTGGGTAGAGGACATTCCTGTAGGAGAAACTAGTTGGCAGAGGACATTCCTGTAGGAGATACTAGTGGGTAGAGGACATTCCTGTAGGACATACTAGTAGATGGAGGACATTCCTTTAGGAGATACTAGTGGGTACAGGACACTCCTGTAGGAGATAGTACTGGGTAGAGGACACTCCTGTATTAGATACTAGTGTGTAGATTACAGTCCTGTAGGAGACACTAGTTGGTAGAGGACATTCCTGTAGGAGATACTAGTGGGTAGATTAAATTCCTGTAGGAGATACTAGCGGACAGATTACATTCCTGTTGGAGATACTAGTGCGAAGAGGACATTCCTGTAGGAGATACTAGTGGGAAGATTACATTCCTGTAGGAGATACTTGGGGTAGAGGACATTCCTGTAGGAGACACTAGTGGGCAGAGGACATTACTGTAGGAGATACAAGTGAGTAGAAGACATTCCTGTAGGAGAAACAAGTGGGTAGACGACACTCCTGTAGGAGATACTAGTGGGTAGAGGACATTCCTGTAGAAGATACTAGTGGGCAGAGGACAATCCTGTAGGAGATACTAGTGGATAGATTACATTCCTGTAGTAGATATTATTGGGTAGAGGACATTCCTGTAGGAGATCCTAATGGGTAGAGGACATTCCTGTAGTACATACTAGTGGGTAGATGACATTCCTGTAGGAGATACTAGTGGGTAGATTACATTCCTGTAGGAGATACGAGTGGGTAGAGGACATTCCTGTAGGAGATACTAGTGGGTAGAGGACATTCCTGTAGGAGATACTAGTGGGTAGAGGACATTCCTGTAGGACATACTAGTGGGTAGACGACATTCCTGTAGGAGATACTAGTGGGTAGAGGAAATTCCTGTAGGAGATACTAGTGGGTAGATTACATTCCTGTAGGAGATACTATTGGGTAGAGGACATTCCTGTAGGAGATACTAGTGGGTAGATTACATTCCTGTAGGAGATACTATTGGGTAGAGGACATTCCTGTAGGAGAAACTAGTGGGTAGAGGACATTCCTGTAGGAGATACTAGTGGGTAGAGGACATTCCTGTAGGAGATACTAGTGGGTAGAGGACATTCCTGTAGGACATACTAGTGGGTAGACGACATTCCTGTAGGAGATACTAGTGGGTAGAGGAAATTCCTGTAGGAGATACTAGTGGGTAGATTACATTCCTGTAGGAGATACTATTGGGTAGAGGACATTCCTGTAGGAGATACTAGTGGGTAGATTACATTCCTGTAGGAGATACTATTGGGTAGAGGACATTCCTGTAGGAGAAACTAGTGGGTAGAGGACATTCCTGTAGGAGATACTAGTGGGTAGATTACATTCCTGTAGGAGATCCTAGTTGGTAGAGGACATTCCTGTAGGAGACACTAGTGGGTAGAGGACATTCCTGTAGGATACACTAGTGGGTAGAGAACATTCTTGTAGGAGATCCTAGTGGGTAGATTACATTCCTGTAGGAGATACTAGTGGGTAGAGGACATTCCTGTAGGACATACTAGTGGGTAGAGGACATTCCTGTAGGAGATACTAGTGGGTAGATTACATTCCTGTAGGAGATACTAGTGGGTAGAGGACATTCTTGTAGGAGATACTAGTAGGTAGATTACATTCCTGTAGGAGACACTAGTGTGGGGAAAGGACATTCCTGTAGGAGATACTAGTGGGTAGAGGACATTCCTGTAGGACATACTAGTGGGTAGAGGACATTCCTGTAGGAGATACTAGTGGGTAAAGGACATTCCTGTCGGAGATACTAGTGGGTAGAGGACATTCCTGTCGGAGATACTAGTGGGTAGAGGACATTCCTGTAGGAGATACTAGTGGGTAGATTACATTCCTGTAGGAGATACTATTGGGTAGAGGACATTCCTGTAGGAGATACTAGTGGGCAGAAGACATTCCTGTAGGAAATACTAGTGCGTAGAGGACATTCCTGTAGGAGATACTAGTGCGTAGAGGACATTCCTGTAGGAGATACTAGTGCGTAGAGGACATTCCTGTAGGAGATACTAGTGGGTAGAGGACAATCCTGTAGGAGACACTAGTGGGTAGATTACATTCCTGTAGGAGATACTAGTGGGTAGAGGACATTCCTGTAGGAGAAACTAGTTGCAGAGGACATTCCTGTAGGAGATACTAGTGGGTAGAGGACATTCCTGTAGGACATACTAGTAGATGGAGGACATTCCTTTAGGAGATACTAGTGGGTAGAGGACACTCCTGTAGGAGATAGTACTGGGTAGAGGACACTCCTGTATTAGATACTAGTGTGTAGATTACAGTCCTGTAGGAGACACTAGTTGGTAGAGGACATTCCTGTAGGAGATACTAGTGGGTAGATTAAATTCCTGTAGGAGATACTAGCGGACAGATTACATTCCTGTTGGAGATACTAGTGCGAAGAGGACATTCCTGTAGGAGATACTAGTGGGAAGATTACATTCCTGTAGGAGATACTTGGGGTAGAGGACATTCCTGTAGGAGACACTAGTGGGCAGAGGACATTACTGTAGGAGATACAAGTGAGTAGAAGACATTCCTGTAGGAGAAACAAGTGGGTAGAGGACATTCCTGTAGAAGATACTAGTGGGCAGAGGACAATCCTGTAGGAGATACTAGTGGATAGATTACATTCCTGTAGTAGATATTATTGGGTAGAGGACATTCCTGTAGGAGATCCTAATGGGTAGAGGACATTCCTGTAGTACATACTAGTGGGTAGATGACATTCCTGTAGGAGATACTAGTGGGTAGATTACATTCCTGTAGGAGATACGAGTGGGTAGAGGACATTCCTGTAGGAGATACTAGTGGGTAGAGGACATTCCTGTAGGAGATACTAGTGGGTAGAGGACATTCCTGTAGGACATACTAGTGGGTAGACGACATTCCTGTAGGAGATACTAGTGGGTAGAGGAAATTCCTGTAGGAGATACTAGTGGGTAGATTACATTCCTGTAGGAGATACTATTGGGTAGAGGACATTCCTGTAGGAGATACTAGTGGGTAGATTACATTCCTGTAGGAGATACTATTGGGTAGAGGACATTCCTGTAGGAGAAACTAGTGGGTAGAGGACATTCCTGTAGGAGATACTAGTGGGTAGAGGACATTCCTGTAGGAGATACTAGTGGGTAGAGGACATTCCTGTAGGACATACTAGTGGGTAGACGACATTCCTGTAGGAGATACTAGTGGGTAGAGGAAATTCCTGTAGGAGATACTAGTGGGTAGATTACATTCCTGTAGGAGATACTATTGGGTAGAGGACATTCCTGTAGGAGATACTAGTGGGTAGATTACATTCCTGTAGGAGATACTATTGGGTAGAGGACATTCCTGTAGGAGAAACTAGTGGGTAGAGGACATTCCTGTAGGAGATACTAGTGGGTAGATTACATTCCTGTAGGAGATCCTAGTTGGTAGAGGACATTCCTGTAGGAGACACTAGTGGGTAGAGGACATTCCTGTAGGATACACTAGTGGGTAGAGAACATTCTTGTAGGAGATCCTAGTGGGTAGATTACATTCCTGTAGGAGATACTAGTGGGTAGAGGACATTCCTGTAGGACATACTAGTGGGTAGAGGACATTCCTGTAGGAGATACTAGTGGGTAGATTACATTCCTGTAGGAGATACTAGTGGGTAGAGGACATTCTTGTAGGAGATACTAGTAGGTAGATTACATTCCTGTAGGAGACACTAGTGTGGGGAAAGGACATTCCTGTAGGAGATACTAGTGGGTAGAGGACATTCCTGTAGGACATACTAGTGGGTAGAGGACATTCCTGTAGGAGATACTAGTGGGTAAAGGACATTCCTGTCGGAGATACTAGTGGGTAGAGGACATTCCTGTCGGAGATACTAGTGGGTAGAGGACATTCCTGTAGGAGATACTAGTGGGTAGATTACATTCCTGTAGGAGATACTATTGGGTAGAGGACATTCCTGTAGGAGATACTAGTGGGCAGAAGACATTCCTGTAGGAAATACTAGTGCGTAGAGGACATTCCTGTAGGAGATACTAGTGCGTAGAGGACATTCCTGTAGGAGATACTAGTGGGTAGAGGACAATCCTGTAGGAGACACTAGTGGGTAGATTACATTCCTGTAGGAGATACTAGTGGGTAGAGGACATTCCTGTAGGAGAAACTAGTTGCAGAGGACATTCCTGTAGGAGATACTAGTGGGTAGAGGACATTCCTGTAGGACATACTAGTAGATGGAGGACATTCCTTTAGGAGATACTAGTGGGTAGAGGACACTCCTGTAGGAGATAGTACTGGGTAGAGGACACTCCTGTATTAGATACTAGTGTGTAGATTACAGTCCTGTAGGAGACACTAGTTGGTAGAGGACATTCCTGTAGGAGATACTAGTGGGTAGATTAAATTCCTGTAGGAGATACTAGCGGACAGATTACATTCCTGTTGGAGATACTAGTGCGAAGAGGACATTCCTGTAGGAGATACTAGTGGGAAGATTACATTCCTGTAGGAGATACTCGGGGTAGAGGACATTCCTGTAGGAGACACTAGTGGGCAGAGGACATTACTGTAGGAGATACAAGTGAGTAGAAGACATTCCTGTAGGAGAAACAAGTGGGTAGACGACACTCCTGTAGGAGATACTAGTGGGTAGAGGACATTCCTGTAGAAGATACTAGTGGGCAGAGGACAATCCTGTAGGAGATACTAGTGGATAGATTACATTCCTGTAGTAGATATTATTGGGTAGAGGACATTCCTGTAGGAGATCCTAATGGGTAGAGGACATTCCTGTAGTACATACTAGTGGGTAGATGACATTCCTGTAGGAGATACTAGTGGGTAGATTACATTCCTGTAGGAGATACGAGTGGGTAGAGGACATTCCTGTAGGAGATACTAGTGGGTAGAGGACATTCCTGTAGGAGATACTAGTGGGTAGAGGACATTCCTGTAGGACATACTAGTGGGTAGATTACATTCCTGTAGGAGATACTATTGGGTAGAGGACATTCCTGTAGGAGATACTAGTGGGTAGATTACATTCCTGTAGGAGATACTATTGGGTAGAGGACATTCCTGTAGGAGAAACTAGTGGGTAGAGGACATTCCTGTAGGAGATACTAGTGGGTAGATTACATTCCTGTAGGAGATCCTAGTTGGTAGAGGACATTCCTGTAGGAGACACTAGTGGGTAGAGGACATTCCTGTAGGATACACTAGTGGGTAGAGGACATTCTTGTAGGAGATCCTAGTGGGTAGATTACATTCCTGTAGGAGATACTAGTGGGTAGAGGACATTCCTGTAGGACATACTAGTGGGTAGAGGACATTCCTGTAGGAGATACTAGTGGGTAGATTACATTCCTGTAGGAGATACTAGTGGGTAGAGGACATTCTTGTAGGAGATACTAGTAGGTAGATTACATTCCTGTAGGAGACACTAGTGGGTAGAGGACATTCCTGTAGGAGATACTAGTGGGTAGAGGACATTCCTGTAGGACATACTAGTGGGTAGAGGACATTCCTGTAGGAGATACTAGTGGGTAAAGGACATTCCTGTCGGAGATACTAGTGGGTAGAGGACATTCCTGTCGGAGATACTAGTGGGTAGAGGACATTCCTGTAGGAGATACTAGTGGGTAGATTACATTCCTGTAGGAGATACTAGTGGGTAGAGGACATTCCTGTAGGAGAAACTAGTTGCAGAGGACATTCCTGTAGGAGATACTAGTGGGTAGAGGACATTCCTGTAGGACATACTAGTAGATGGAGGACATTCCTTTAGGAGATACTAGTGGGTAGAGGACACTCCTGTAGGAGATAGTACTGGGTAGAGGACACTCCTGTATTAGATACTAGTGTGTAGATTACAGTCCTGTAGGAGACACTAGTTGGTAGAGGACATTCCTGTAGGAGATACTAGTGGGTAGATTAAATTCCTGTAGGAGATACTAGCGGACAGATTACATTCCTGTTGGAGATACTAGTGCGAAGAGGACATTCCTGTAGGAGATACTAGTGGGAAGATTACATTCCTGTAGGAGATACTTGGGGTAGAGGACATTCCTGTAGGAGACACTAGTGGGCAGAGGACATTACTGTAGGAGATACAAGTGAGTAGAAGACATTCCTGTAGGAGAAACAAGTGGGTAGACGACACTCCTGTAGGAGATACTAGTGGGTAGAGGACATTCCTGTAGAAGATACTAGTGGGCAGAGGACAATCCTGTAGGAGATACTAGTGGATAGATTACATTCCTGTAGTAGATATTATTGGGTAGAGGACATTCCTGTAGGAGATCCTAATGGGTAGAGGACATTCCTGTAGTACATACTAGTGGGTAGATGACATTCCTGTAGGAGATACTAGTGGGTAGATTACATTCCTGTAGGAGATACGAGTGGGTAGAGGACATTCCTGTAGGAGATACTAGTGGGTAGAGGACATTCCTGTAGGAGATACTAGTGGGTAGAGGACATTCCTGTAGGACATACTAGTGGGTAGACGACATTCCTGTAGGAGATACTAGTGGGTAGAGGAAATTCCTGTAGGAGATACTAGTGGGTAGATTACATTCCTGTAGGAGATACTATTGGGTAGAGGACATTCCTGTAGGAGATACTAGTGGGTAGATTACATTCCTGTAGGAGATCCTATTGGGTAGAGGACATTCCTGTAGGAGAAACTAGTGGGTAGAGGACATTCCTGTAGGAGATACTAGTGGGTAGAGGACATTCCTGTAGGAGATACTAGTGGGTAGAGGACATTCCTGTAGGACATACTAGTGGGTAGACGACATTCCTGTAAGAGATACTAGTGGGTAGAGGAAATTCCTGTAGGAGATACTAGTGGGTAGATTACATTCCTGTAGGAGATACTATTGGGTAGAGGACATTCCTGTAGGAGATACTAGTGGGTAGATTACATTCCTGTAGGAGATACTATTGGGTACAGGACATTCCTGTAGGAGAAACTAGTGGGTAGAGGACATTCCTGTAGGAGATACTAGTGGGTAGATTACATTCCTGTAGGAGATCCTAGTTGGTAGAGGACATTCCTGTAGGAGACACTAGTGGGTAGAGGACATTCCTGTAGGATACACTAGTGGGTAGAGGACATTCTTGTAGGAGATCCTAGTGGGTAGATTACATTCCTGTAGGAGATACTAGTGGGTAGAGGACATTCCTGTAGGACATACTAGTGGGTAGAGGACATTCCTGTAGGAGATACTAGTAGGTAGATTACATTCCTGTAGGAGACACTAGTGGGTAGAGGACATTCCTGTAGGAGATACTAGTGGGTAGAGGACATTCCTGTAGGACATACTAGTGGGTAGAGGACATTCCTGTAGGAGATACTAGTGGGTAAAGGACATTCCTGTCAGGAGATACTAGTGGGTAGAGGACATTCCTGTAGGAGATACTAGTGGGTAGAGGACATTCCTGTAGGAGATCCTAGTGGGTAGAGGACATTCCTGTAGGAGATACTAGTGGGTAGAGGACATTCCTGTAGGAGATACTAGTGGGTAGATTACATTCCTGTAGGAGATACTATTGGGTAGAGGACATTCCTGTAGGAGATACTAGTGGGCAGAAGACATTCCTGTAGGAAATACTAGTGCGTAGAGGACATTCCTGTAGGAGATACTAGTGCGTAGAGGACATTCCTGTAGGAGATACAAGTGGGTAGAGGACAATCCTGTAGGAGACACTAGTGGGTAGATTACATTCCTGTAGGAGATACTAGTGGGTAGAGGACATTCCTGTAGGAGATACTAGTGGGTAGATTACATTCCTGTAGGATATACTAGTGGGTAGAGGACATAACTGTAGGAGAAACTAGTTGGCAGAGGACATTCCTGTAGGAGATACTAGTGGGTAGAGGACATTCCTGTAGGACATACTAGTAGATGGAGGACATTCCTTTAGGAGATACTAGTGGGTAGAGGACACTCCTGTAGGAGATAGTACTGGGTAGAGGACACTCCTGTATTAGATACTAGTGTGTAGATTACAGTCCTGTAGGAGACACTAGTTGGTAGAGGACATTCCTGTAGGAGATACTAGTGGGTAGATTAAATTCCTGTAGGAGATACTAGCGGACAGATTACATTCCTGTTGGAGATACTAGTGCGAAGAGGACATTCCTGTAGGAGATACTAGTGGGAAGATTACATTCCTGTAGGAGATACTTGGGGTAGAGGACATTCCTGTAGGAGACACTAGTGGGCAGAGGACATTCCTGTAGGAGATACTAGTGAGTAGAAGACATTCCTGTAGGAGAAACAAGTGGGTAGACGACACTCCTGTAGGAGATACTAGTGGGTAGAGGACATTCCTGTAGAAGATACTAGTGGGCAGAGGACAATCCTGTAGGAGATACTAGTGGATAGATTACATTCCTGTAGTAGATATTATTGGGTAGAGGACATTCCTGTAGGAGATCCTAATGGGTAGAGGACATTCCTGTAGTACATACTAGTGGGTAGATGACATTCCTGTAGGAGATACTAGTGGGTAGATTACATTCCTGTAGGAGATACGAGTGGGTAGAGGACATTCCTGTAGGAGATACTAGTGGGTAGAGGACATTCCTGTAGGAGATACTAGTGGGTAGAGGACATTCCTGTAGGACATACTAGTGGGTAGACGACATTCCTGTAGGAGATACTAGTGGGTAGAGGAAATTCCTGTAGGAGATACTAGTGGGTAGATTACATTCCTGTAGGAGATACTATTGGGTAGAGGACATTCCTGTAGGAGATACTAGTGGGTAGAGGACATTCCTGTAGGAGATACTAGTGGGTAGAGGACATTCCTGTAGGATATACTAGTGGGTAGAGTACATAACTGTAGGAGAAACTAGTTGGCAGAGGACATTCCTGTAGGAGATACTAGTGGGTAGAGGACATTCCTGTAGGACATACTAGTAGATGGAGGACATTCCTTTAGGAGATACTAGTGGGTAGAGGACACTCCTGTAGGAGATACTAGTGTGTAGATTACAGTCCTGTAGGAGACACTAGTTGGTAGAGGACATTCCTGTAGGAGATACTAGTGGGTAGATTACATTCCTGTAGGATATACTAGTGGGTAGGGGACATAACTGTAGGAGAAACTAGTGGGTAGAGGAAATTCCTGTAGGAGATACTAGTGGGTAGATTACATTCCTGTAGGAGATACTATTGGGTAGAGGACATTCCTGTAGGAGATACTAGTGGGTAGATTACATTCCTGTAGGAGATACTATTGGGTAGAGGACATTCCTGTAGGAGAAACTAGTGGGTAGAGGACATTCCTGTAGGAGATACTAGTGGGTAGATTACATTCCTGTAGGAGATCCTAGTTGGTAGAGGACATTCCTGTAGGAGACACTAGTGGGTAGAGGACATTCCTGTAGGATACACTAGTGGGTAGAGGACATTCTTGTAGGAGATCCTAGTGGGTAGATTACATTCCTGTAGGAGATACTAGTGGGTAGAGGACATTCCTGTAGGACATACTAGTGGGTAGAGGACATTCCTGTAGGAGATACTAGTGGGTAGATTACATTCCTGTAGGAGATACTAGTGGGTAGAGGACATTCTTGTAGGAGATACTAGTAGGTAGATTACATTCCTGTAGGAGACACTAGTGGGTAGAGGACATTCCTGTAGGAGATACTAGTGGGTAGAGGACATTCCTGTAGGACATACTAGTGGGTAGAGGACATTCCTGTAGGAGATACTAGTGGGTAAAGGACATTCCTGTCGGAGATACTAGTGGGTAGAGGACATTCCTGTCGGAGATACTAGTGGGTAGAGGACATTCCTGTAGGAGATACTAGTGGGTAGATTACATTCCTGTAGGAGATACTATTGGGTAGAGGACATTCCTGTAGGAGATACTAGTGGGCAGAAGACATTCCTGTAGGAAATACTAGTGCGTAGAGGACATTCCTGTAGGAGATACTAGTGCGTAGAGGACATTCCTGTAGGAGATACTAGTGGGTAGAGGACAATCCTGTAGGAGACACTAGTGGGTAGATTACATTCCTGTAGGAGATACTAGTGGGTAGAGGACATTCCTGTAGGAGAAACTAGTTGCAGAGGACATTCCTGTAGGAGATACTAGTGGGTAGAGGACATTCCTGTAGGACATACTAGTAGATGGAGGACATTCCTTTAGGAGATACTAGTGGGTAGAGGACACTCCTGTAGGAGATAGTACTGGGTAGAGGACACTCCTGTATTAGATACTAGTGTGTAGATTACAGTCCTGTAGGAGACACTAGTTGGTAGAGGACATTCCTGTAGGAGATACTAGTGGGTAGATTAAATTCCTGTAGGAGATACTAGCGGACAGATTACATTCCTGTTGGAGATACTAGTGCGAAGAGGACATTCCTGTAGGAGATACTAGTGGGAAGATTACATTCCTGTAGGAGATACTTGGGGTAGAGGACATTCCTGTAGGAGACACTAGTGGGCAGAGGACATTACTGTAGGAGATACAAGTGAGTAGAAGACATTCCTGTAGGAGAAACAAGTGGGTAGACGACACTCCTGTAGGAGATACTAGTGGGTAGAGGACATTCCTGTAGAAGATACTAGTGGGCAGAGGACAATCCTGTAGGAGATACTAGTGGATAGATTACATTCCTGTAGTAGATATTATTGGGTAGAGGACATTCCTGTAGGAGATCCTAATGGGTAGAGGACATTCCTGTAGTACATACTAGTGGGTAGATGACATTCCTGTAGGAGATACTAGTGGGTAGATTACATTCCTGTAGGAGATACGAGTGGGTAGAGGACATTCCTGTAGGAGATACTAGTGGGTAGAGGACATTCCTGTAGGAGATACTAGTGGGTAGAGGACATTCCTGTAGGACATACTAGTGGGTAGACGACATTCCTGTAGGAGATACTAGTGGGTAGAGGAAATTCCTGTAGGAGATACTAGTGGGTAGATTACATTCCTGTAGGAGATACTATTGGGTAGAGGACATTCCTGTAGGAGATACTAGTGGGTAGATTACATTCCTGTAGGAGATCCTATTGGGTAGAGGACATTCCTGTAGGAGAAACTAGTGGGTAGAGGACATTCCTGTAGGAGATACTAGTGGGTAGAGGACATTCCTGTAGGAGATACTAGTGGGTAGAGGACATTCCTGTAGGACATACTAGTGGGTAGACGACATTCCTGTAAGAGATACTAGTGGGTAGAGGAAATTCCTGTAGGAGATACTAGTGGGTAGATTACATTCCTGTAGGAGATACTATTGGGTAGAGGACATTCCTGTAGGAGATACTAGTGGGTAGATTACATTCCTGTAGGAGATACTATTGGGTACAGGACATTCCTGTAGGAGAAACTAGTGGGTAGAGGACATTCCTGTAGGAGATACTAGTGGGTAGATTACATTCCTGTAGGAGATCCTAGTTGGTAGAGGACATTCCTGTAGGAGACACTAGTGGGTAGAGGACATTCCTGTAGGATACACTAGTGGGTAGAGGACATTCTTGTAGGAGATCCTAGTGGGTAGATTACATTCCTGTAGGAGATACTAGTGGGTAGAGGACATTCCTGTAGGACATACTAGTGGGTAGAGGACATTCCTGTAGGAGATACTAGTAGGTAGATTACATTCCTGTAGGAGACACTAGTGGGTAGAGGACATTCCTGTAGGAGATACTAGTGGGTAGAGGACATTCCTGTAGGACATACTAGTGGGTAGAGGACATTCCTGTAGGAGATACTAGTGGGTAAAGGACATTCCTGTCAGAGATACTAGTGGGTAGAGGACATTCCTGTAGGAGATACTAGTGGGTAGAGGACATTCCTGTAGGAGATACTAGTGGGTAGATTACATTCCTGTAGGAGATACTATTGGGTAGAGGACATTCCTGTAGGAGATACTAGTGGGCAGAAGACATTCCTGTAGGAAATACTAGTGCGTAGAGGACATTCCTGTAGGAGATACTAGTGCGTAGAGGACATTCCTGTAGGAGATACTAGTGGGTAGAGGACAATCCTGTAGGAGACACTAGTGGGTAGATTACATTCCTGTAGGAGATACTAGTGGGTAGAGGACATTCCTGTAGGAGATACTAGTGGGTAGATTACATTCCTGTAGGATATACTAGTGGTTAGAGGACATAACTGTAGGAGAAACTAGTTGGCAGAGGACATTCCTGTAGGAGATACTAGTGGGTAGAGGACATTCCTGTAGGACATACTAGTAGATGGAGGACATTCCTTTAGGAGATACTAGTGGGTAGAGGACACTCCTGTAGGAGATAGTACTGGGTAGAGGACACTCCTGTATTAGATACTAGTGTGTAGATTACAGTCCTGTAGGAGACACTAGTTGGTAGAGGACATTCCTGTAGGAGATACTAGTGGGTAGATTAAATTCCTGTAGGAGATACTAGCGGACAGATTACATTCCTGTTGGAGATACTAGTGCGAAGAGGACATTCCTGTAGGAGATACTAGTGGGAAGATTACATTCCTGTAGGAGATACTTGGGGTAGAGGACATTCCTGTAGGAGACACTAGTGGGCAGAGGACATTCCTGTAGGAGATACTAGTGAGTAGAAGACATTCCTGTAGGAGAAACAAGTGGGTAGACGACACTCCTGTAGGAGATACTAGTGGGTAGAGGACATTCCTGTAGAAGATACTAGTGGGCAGAGGACAATCCTGTAGGAGATACTAGTGGATAGATTACATTCCTGTAGTAGATATTATTGGGTAGAGGACATTCCTGTAGGAGATCCTAATGGCTAGAGGACATTCCTGTAGTACATACTAGTGGGTAGATGACATTCCTGTAGGAGATACTAGTGGGTAGATTACATTCCTGTAGGAGATACGAGTGGGTAGAGGACATTCCTGTAGGAGATACTAGTGGGTAGAGGACATTCCTGTAGGAGATACTAGTGGGTAGAGGACATTCCTGTAGGACATACTAGTGGGTAGACGACATTCCTGTAGGAGATACTAGTGGGTAGAGGAAATTCCTGTAGGAGATACTAGTGGGTAGATTACATTCCTGTAGGAGATACTATTGGGTAGAGGACATTCCTGTAGGAGATACTAGTGGGTAGAGGACATTCCTGTAGGAGATACTAGTGGGTAGAGGACATTCCTGTAGGATATACTAGTGGGTAGAGTACATAACTGTAGGAGAAACTAGTTGGCAGAGGACATTCCTGTAGGAGATACTAGTGGGTAGAGGACATTCCTGTAGGACATACTAGTAGATGGAGGACATTCCTTTAGGAGATACTAGTGGGTAGAGGACACTCCTGTAGGAGATACTAGTGTGTAGATTACAGTCCTGTAGGAGACACTAGTTGGTAGAGGACATTCCTGTAGGAGATACTAGTGGGTAGATTACATTCCTGTAGGATATACTAGTGGGTAGGGGACATAACTGTAGGAGAAACTAGTGGGTAGAGGAAATTCCTGTAGGAGATACTAGTGGGTAGATTACATTCCTGTAGGAGATACTATTGGGTAGAGGACATTCCTGTAGGAGATACTAGTGGGTAGATTACATTCCTGTAGGAGATACTATTGGGTAGAGGACATTCCTGTAGGAGAAACTAGTGGGTAGAGGACATTCCTGTAGGAGATACTAGTGGGTAGATTACATTCCTGTAGGAGATCCTAGTTGGTAGAGGACATTCCTGTAGGAGACACTAGTGGGTAGAGGACATTCCTGTAGGATACACTAGTGGGTAGAGGACATTCTTGTAGGAGATCCTAGTGGGTAGATTACATTCCTGTAGGAGATACTAGTGGGTAGAGGACATTCCTGTAGGACATACTAGTGGGTAGAGGACATTCCTGTAGGAGATACTAGTGGGTAGATTAAATTCCTGTAGGAGATACTAGCGGACAGATTACATTCCTGTTGGAGATACTAGTGCGAAGAGGACATTCCTGTAGGAGATACTAGTGGGAAGATTACATTCCTGTAGGAGATACTTGGGGTAGAGGACATTCCTGTAGGAGACACTAGTGGGCAGAGGACATTCCTGTAGGAGATACTAGTGAGTAGAAGACATTCCTGTAGGAGAAACAAGTGGGTAGACGACACTCCTGTAGGAGATACTAGTGGGTAGAGGACATTCCTGTAGAAGATACTAGTGGGCAGAGGACAATCCTGTAGGAGATACTAGTGGATAGATTACATTCCTGTAGTAGATATTATTGGGTAGAGAACATTCCTGTAGGAGATCCTAATGGGTAGAGGACATTCCTGTAGTACATACTAGTGGGTAGATGACATTCCTGTAGGAGATACTAGTGGGTAGATTACATTCCTGTAGGAGATACGAGTGGGTAGAGGACATTCCTGTAGGAGATACTAGTGGGTAGAGGACATTCCTGTAGGAGATACTAGTGGGTAGAGGACATTCCTGTAGGACATACTAGTGGGTAGACGACATTCCTGTAGGAGATACTAGTGGGTAGAGGAAATTCCTGTAGGAGATACTAGTGGGTAGATTACATTCCTGTAGGAGATACTATTGGGTAGAGGACATTCCTGTAGGAGATACTAGTGGGTAGAGGACATTCCTGTAGGATATACTAGTGGGTAGAGTACATAACTGTAGGAGAAACTAGTTGGCAGAGGACATTCCTGTAGGAGATACTAGTGGGTAGAGGACATTCCTGTAGGACATACTAGTAGATGGAGGACATTCCTTTAGGAGATACTAGTGGGTAGAGGACACTCCTGTAGGAGATACTAGTGTGTAGATTACAGTCCTGTAGGAGACACTAGTTGGTAGAGGACATTCCTGTAGGAGATACTAGTGGGTAGATTACATTCCTGTAGGATATACTAGTGGGTAGAGGACATAACTGTAGGAGAAACTAGTGGGTAGAGGAAATTCCTGTAGGAGATACTAGTGGGTAGATTACATTCCTGTAGGAGATACTATTGGGTAGAGGACATTCCTGTAGGAGATACTAGTGGGTAGATTACATTCCTGTAGGAGATACTATTGGGTAGAGGACATTCCTGTAGGAGAAACTAGTGGGTAGAGGACATTCCTGTAGGAGATACTAGTGGGTAGATTACATTCCTGTAGGAGATCCTAGTTGGTAGAGGACATTCCTGTAGGAGACACTAGTGGGTAGAGGACATTCCTGTAGGATACACTAGTGGGGAGAGGACATTCTTGTAGGAGATCCTAGTGGGTAGATTACATTCCTGTAGGAGATACTAGTGGGTAGAGGACATTCCTGTAGGACATACTAGTGGGTAGAGGACATTCCTGTAGGAGATACTAGTGGGTAGATTACATTCCTGTAGGAGATACTAGTGGGTAGAGGACATTCTTGTAGGAGATACTAGTAGGTAGATTACATTCCTGTAGGAGACACTAGTGGGTAGAGGACATTCCTGTAGGAGATACTAGTGGGTAGAGGACATTCCTGTAGGACATACTAGTGGGTAGAGGACATTCCTGTAGGAGATACTAGTGGGTAAAGGACATTCCTGTCGGAGATACTAGTGGGTAGAGGACATTCCTGTAGGAGATACTAGTGGGTAGAGGACATTCCTGTAGGAGATCCTAGTGGGTAGAGGACATTCCTGTAGGAGATACTAGTGGGTAGAGGACATTCCTGTAGGAGATACTAGTGGGTAGATTACATTCCTGTAGGAGATACTAGTGGGTAGATTACATTCCTGTAGGAGATACTATTGGGTAGAGGACATTCCTGTAGGAGATACTAGTGGGCAGAAGACATTCCTGTAGGAAATACTAGTGCGTAGAGGACATTCCTGTAGGAGATACTAGTGCGTAGAGGACATTCCTGTAGGAGATACTAGTGGGTAGAGGACAATCCTGTAGGAGACACTAGTGGGTAGATTACATTCCTGTAGGAGATACTAGTGGGTAGAGGACATTCCTGTAGGAGACACTAGTGGGTAGATTATATTCCTGTAGGATATACTAGTGGGTAGAGGACATATCTGTAGGAGAAACTAGATGGCAGAGGACATTCCTGTAGGAGATACTAGTGGGTAGAGGACATTCCTGTAGGACATACTAGTAGATGGAGGACATTCCTTTAGGAGATACTAGTGGGTAGAGGACACTCCTGTTGGAGATAGTACTGGGTAGAGGACACTCCTGTATTAGATACTAGTGTGTAGATTACAGTCCTGTAGGAGACACTAGTTGGTAGAGGACATTCCTGTAGGAGATACTAGTGGGTAGATTAAATTCCTGTAGGAGATACTAGCGGACAGATTACATTCCTGTTGGAGATACTAGTGCGAAGAGGACATTCCTGTAGGAGCTACTAGTGGGAAGATCACATTCCTGTAGGAGATACTTGGGGTAGAGGACATTCCTGTAGGAGACACTAGTGGGCAGAGGACATTCCTGTAGGAGATACTAGTGAGTAGAAGACATTCCTGTAGGAGAAACAAGTGGGTAGACGACACTCCTGTAGGAGATACTAGTGGGTAGAGGACATTCCTGTAGAAGATACTAGTGGGCAGAGGACAATCCTGTAGGAGATACTAGTGGATAGAAGACATTCCTGTAGGAGATACTAGTGGGTAGATTAAATTCCTGTAGGAGATACTAGTGGACAGATTACATTCCTGTTGGAGATACTAGTGCGAAGAGGACATTCCTGTAGGAGATACTAGTGTGAAGATTACATTCCTGGAGGACATACTTGGGGTTTAGGACATTCCTGTAGGAGACACTAGTGGGCAGAGGACATTCCTGTAGGAGACACTAGTGAGTAGAGGACATTCCTGTAAGAGAAACAAGTGGGTAGAGGACACTCCTGTAGGAGAAACAAGTGGGTAGACGACATTCCTGTAGGAGATACTAGTGGGCAGAGGACATTGCTGTAGGAGATACTAGTGGGTAGAGGACATTCCTGAAGGAGATATTAGTGGGTAGAGGACATTCCTGCAGGAGATACTAGTGGGTAGAGGACATTCCTGTAGGATACACTAGTGGGTAGAGGACATTCCTGTAGGAGATACTAGTGGGTAGAGGACATTCCTGTAGGACATACTAGTGGGTAGAGGACATTCCTGTAGGAGATACTAGTGGGTAGATTACATTCCTGTAGGAGACACTAGTGGGTAGAGGACATTCTTGTAGGAGATACTAGTAGGTAGATTACATTCCTGTAGGAGACACTAGTGGGTAGAGGACATTCCTGTAGGAGATACTAGTGGGTAGAGGACATTCCTGTAGGACATACTAGTGGGTAGAGGACATTCCTGTAGGAGATACTAGTGGGTAAAGGACATTCCTGTCGGAGATAGTAGTGGGTAGAGGACATTCCTGTAGGAGACACTAGTGGGTAGAGGACATTCCTGTAGGAGATCCTAGTGGGTAGAGGACATTCCTGTAGGAGATACTAGTGGGTAGAGGACATTCCTGTAGGAGATACTAGTGGGTAGATTACATTCCTGTAGGAGATACTATTGGGTAGAGGACATTCCTGTAGGAGATACTAGTGGGCAGAAGACATTCCTGTAGGAAATACTAGTGCGTAGAGGACATTCCTGTAGGAGATACTAGTGCGTAGAGGACATTCCTGTAGGAGATACTAGTGGGTAGAGGACAATCCTGTAGGAGACACTAGTGGGTAGATTACATTCCTGTAGGAGATACTAGTGGGTAGAGGACATTCCTGTAGGAGATACTAGTGGGTAGAGGACATTCCTGTAGGATATACTAGTAGGTAGAGGACATTCCTTTAGGAGATACTAGTGGGTAGAGGACACTCCTGTAGGAGATACAAGTGGGTAGAGGACATTCCTGTAGGAGACACTAGTGCATAGAGGACACTTCTGTAGGAGATACTAGTGGGTAGAGGACACTCCTGTAGGAGATAGTACTGGGTAGAGGACATTCCTGTAGGAGACACTAGTGCATAGAGGACACTTCTGTAGGAGATACTAGTGTGTAGATTACAGTCCTGTAGGAGACACTAGTGGGTAGAGGACATTCCTGTAGGAGAAACTAGTGGGTAGATTAAATTCCTGTAGGAGATACTCGTGGACAGATTACATTCCTGTTGGAGATACTAGTGCGAAGAGAACATTCCTGTAGGAGATACTAGTGGGAAGATTACATTCCTGTAGGAGATACTTGGGGTAGAGGACATTCCTGTAGGAGACACTAGTGGGCAGAGGACATTCCTGTATGAGATACTAGTGGGCAGAGGACATTCCTGTAGGAGATACTAGTGGATAGATTACATTCCTGTAGGAGATACTATTGGGTAGAGGACATTCCTGTAGGAGATCCTAGTGGGTAGAGGACATTCCTGTAGGAGATACTAGTGGGTAGAGGACATTCCTGTAGGAGATACTAGTGGATAGATTACATTCCTGTAGGAGATACTATTGGGTAGAGGACATTCCTGTAGGAGATCCTAGTGGGTAGAGGACATTCCTGTAGGAGATACTAGTGGGTAGAGGACATTCCTGTAGGAGATACTAGTGGGTAGAGGACATTCCTGTATGAGATCCTAGTGGGTAGAGGACATTCCTGTAGGAGATCCTAGTGGGTAGAGGACATTCCTGTAGGAGATAATAGTGGGTAGAGGACATTCCTGTAGGAGATACTAGTGGGTAGATTACATTCCTGTAGGAGATACTAGTGGGTAGATTACATTCCTGTAGGAGATACTAGTGGGTAGAGGACATTCCTGTAGGACATACTAGTGGGTAGAGTACATTCCTGTAGGACATACTAGTGGGTAGATTACATTCCTGTAGGAGATCCTAGTGGGTAGAGGACATTCCTGTATGAGATCCTAGTGGGTAGAGGACATTCCTGTATGAGATCCTAGTGGGTAGAGGACATTCCTGTAGGAGATACTAGTGGGTAGAGGACATTCCTGTAGGACATACTAGTAGGTAGAGGACATTCCTTTAGGAGATACTAGTGGGTAGAGGACACTCCTGTAGGAGATAAAAGTGGGTAGAGGACATTCCTGTAGGAGACACTAGTGCATAGAGGACACTTCTGTAGGAGATACTAGTGGGTAGAGGACACTCCTGTAGGAGATAGTACTGGGTAGAGGACATTCCTGTAGGAGACACTAGTGCATAGAGGACACTTCTGTAGGAGATACTAGTGGGTAGAGTACATTCCTGTAGGACATACTAGTGGGTAGATTACATTCCTGTAGGAGATCCTAGTGGGTAGAGGACATTCCTGTAGGAGATACTAGTGGGTAGAGGACGTTCCTGTAGGAGATACTAGTGGGTAGAGGACATTCCTGTAGGTGTTCATAGTGGGTAGAGGACATTCCTGTAGGAGACACTAGTGGGTAGAGGACATACCTGTAGGAGATACTAGTGGGTAGATTACATTCCTGTAGGAGATACTAGTGGGTGGAGGACATTCCTGTAGGAGATACTAGTGGGTAGATTACATTCCTGTAGGAGACACTAGTGGGTAGAGGACATTACTGTAGGAGAAACTAGTTGGCAGAGGACATTCCTGTAGGAGATACTAGTGGGTAGAGGACATTCCTGTAGGACAGACAAGTAGGTAGAGGACACTCCTGTAGGAGATAGTACTGGGTAGTGGATATTCCTGTAGGAGACACTAGTGCATAGAGGACACTCCTGTAGGAGATACTAGTGTGTAGATTACAGTCCTGTAGAAGATACTAGTGGGCAGAGGACATTCCTGTAGGAAATACTAGTGAGTAGAGGACATTCCTGTAGGAGAAACAAGTGGGTAGACGACACTCCTGTAGGAGATACTAGTGGGAAGAGGACATTCCTGTAGGAGATACTAGTGGGCAGAGGACATTCCTGTAGGAGATACTAGTGGATAGATTACATTACTGTAGGAGTTACTATTGGGTAGAGGACATTCCTGTAGGAGATACTAGTGGGTAGAGGATATTCCTGTAGGAGTTACTAGTGGGTAGAGGACATTCCTGTAGGAGATACTAGTGGGTAGAGGACATTCCTGTAGGAGATACTATTGGGTAGAGGACATTCCTGTAGGAGATCCTAGTGGGTAGAGGACATTCCTGTAGGAGATACCACTGGGTAGAGGACATTCCTGTAGGAGATACTAGTGGGTAGAAGACATTCCTGTAGGAGTTCCTAGTGGGTAGAGGACATTCCTGTAGGAGATACTAGTGGGTAGAGGACATTCCTGTAGGAGATACTAGTGGGTAGATTACATTCCTGTAGGAGATACTAGTGGGTAGATTACATTCCTGTAGGAGATACTAGTGGGTGGAGGACATTCCTGTAGGAGAAACTAGTTGGCAGAGGACATTCCTGTAGGAGATACTAGTGGGTAGAGGACATTCCTGTAGGACATACTAGTAGGTAGAGGACATTCCTTTAGGAAATACTAGTCGGTAGAGGACACTCCTGTAGGAGATAGTACTGGGTAGTGGATATTCCTGTAGGAGACACTAGTCCATAGAGGACATTCCTGTAGGAGATCCTAGTGGGTAGAGGACATTCCTGTAGGAGATACCAATGGGTAGAGGACATTCCTGTAGGAGATAGTACTGGGTAGTGGATATTCCTGTAGGAGACACTAGTCCATAGAGGACACTCCTGTAGGAGATAGTAGTGGGTAGATTACAGTCATGTAGGAGACACTAGTGGGTAGAGGACATTCCTGTAGGAGACACCACTGGGTAGAGGACATTCCTGTAGGAGATGGTACTGGGTAGTGGATATTCCTGTAGGAGACACTAGTCCATAGAGGACACTCCTGTAGGAGATACTAGTGGGTAGATTACAGTCATGTAGGAGACACTAGTGGGTAGAGGACATTCCTGTAGGAGATACTAGTGGGTAGAGGACATTCCTGTATGAGATCCTAGTGGGTAGAGGACATTCCTGTAGGAGATACTAGTTGGTAGAGGACATTCCTGTAGGAGATAATAGTGGGTAGAGGACATTCCTGTAGGAGATACCAGTGGGTAGATTACATTCCTGTAGGAGACACTAGTGGGTAGAGGACATTACTGTAGGAGAAACTAGTTGGCAGAGGATATTCCTGTAGGAGATACTAGTGGGTAGAGGACATTCCTTTAGGAGATACTAGTCGGTAGAGGACACTCCTGTAGGAGATGGTACTGGGTAGTGGATATTCATGTAGGAGACACTAGTGCATAGAGGACACTCCTGTAGGAGATACTAGTGTGTAGATTACAGTCATGTAGGAGACACTAGTGGGTAGAGGACATTCCTGTAGGAGATACTAGTGGGTAGATTACATTCCTGTAGGAGATACTAGTGGGTAGATTACATTCCTGTAGGAGATACTAGTGGGTAGATTACATTCCTGTAGGAGATACTAGTGGGTAGATTACATTCCTGTAGGAGACACTAGTGGGTGGAGGACATTCCTGTAGGAGAAACTAGTTGGCAGAGGACATTCCTGTAGGAGATACTAGTGGGTAGAGGACATTCCTGTAGGACATACTAGTAGGTAGAGGACATTCCTTTAGGAAATACTAGTTGGTAGAGGACACTCCTGTAGGAGATAGTACTGGGTAGTGGATATTCCTGTAGGAGACACTAGTCCATAGAGGACATTCCTGTAGGAGATCCTAGTGGGTAGAGGACATTCCTGTAGGAGATAGCACTGGGTAGAGGACATTCCTGTAGGAGATACTAGTGGGTAGAAGACATTCCTGTATGAGATCCTAGTGGGTAGAGGACATTCCTGTAGGAGATACTAGTTGCTAGAGGACATTCCTGTAGGAGATAATAGTTGGTAGAGGACATTCCTGTAGGAGATACTAGTGGGTAGATTACATTCCTGTAGGAGATACTAGTGGGTAGAGGACATTCCTGTAGGACATACTAGTGGGTAGAGGACATTCCTGTAGGAGAACTAGTGGGTAGAGGACATTCCTGTAGGAGATACTAGTGGGTAGATTACATTCCTGTAGGAGATCCTAGTTGGTAAAGGACATTCCTGTAGGAGACACTAGTGGGTAGAGGACATTCCTGTAGGATACACTAGTGGGTAGAGGACATTCAGGTAGGAGATACTAGTAGGTAGATTACATTCCTGTAGGAGACACTAGTGGGTAGAGGACATTCCTGTAGGAGATACTAGTGGGTAGAGGACATTCCTGTAGAACATACTAGTGGGTAGAGGACATTCCTGTAGGAGATACTAGTGGGTAAAGGACATTCCTGTCGGAGATACTAGTGGGTAGAGGACATTCCTGTAGGAGATACTAGTGGGTAGAGGACATTCCTGTAGGAGATCCTAGTGGGTAGAGGACATTCCTGTAGGAGATACTAGTGGGTAGAGGACATTCCTGTAGGTGATACTAGTGGGTAGATTACATTCCTGTAGGAGATACTAGTGGGTAGAGGACAATCCTGTAGGAGACACTAGTGGGTAGATTACATTCCTGTAGGAGATACTAGTGGGTAGAGGACATTCCTGTATGAGATACTAGTGGGTAGAGGACATTCCTGTAGGAGATACTAGCGGTCAGAGGACATTCCTGTAGGAGATACTAGTGGATAGATTACATTACTGTAGGAGATACTATTGGGTAGAGGACATTCCTGTAGGAGATACTAATGGGTAGAGGATATTCCTGTAGGAGATACTAGTGGGTAGAGGACATTCCTGTAGGAGATAATAGTGGTTAGAGGACATTCCTGTAGGAGATACTAGTGGGTAGATTACATTCCTGTAGAAGATACTAGTGGGTAGAGGACATTCCTGTAGGCCATACTAGTGGGTAGAGGACATTCCTGTAGGAGATACTATTGGGTAGAGGACATTCCTGTAGGAGATCCTAGTGGGTAGAGGACATTACTGTAGGAGATACCACTGGGTAGAGGACATTCCTGTAGGAGATACTAGTGGGTAGAAGACATTCCTGTATGAGATCCTATTGGGTAGAGGACATTCCTGTAGGAGATACTAGTAGGTAGAGGACATTCCTGTAGGAGATAATAGTGGGTAGAGGACATTCCTGTAGGAGATAATAGTGGGTAGAGGACATTCCTGTAGGAGATACTAGTGGGTAGATTACATTCCTGTATGAGATACTAGTGGGTAGAGGACATTCCTGTAGGAGATACTAGTGGGCAGAGGATATTCCTGTAGGAGATACTAGTGGATAGATTACATTACTGTAGGAGATACTATTGGGTAGAGGACATTCCTGTAGGAGATACTAATGGGTAGAGGATATTCCTGTAGGAGATACTAGTGGGTAGAGGACATTCCTGTAGGAGATACTAGTTGGTAGAGGACATTCCTGTAGGAGATACTAGTTGGTAGAGGACATTCCTGTAGGAGATAATAGTGGGTAGAGGACATTCCTGTAGGAGATAATAGTGGGTAGAGGACATTCCTGTAGGAGATACTAATGGGTAGAGGATATTCCTGTATTAGATACTAGTGGGTAGAGGACATTCCTGTAGGAGATAATAGTGGGTAGAGGACATTCCTGTAGGAGATACTAGTGGGTAGATTACATTCCTGTAGAAGATACTAGTGGGTAGAGGACATTCCTGTAGGACATACTAGTGGGTAGAGGACATTCCTGTAGGAGATACTATTGGGTAGAGGACATTCCTGTAGGAGATCCTAGTGGGTAGAGGACATTCCTGTAGGAGATACCACTGGGTAGAGGACATTCCTGTAGGAGATACTAGTGGGTAGAAGACATTCCTGTATGAGATCCTAGTGGATAGAGGACATTCCTGTAGGAGATACTAATGGGTAGAGGATATTCCTGTAGGAGATACTAGTGGGTAGAGGACATTCCTGTAGGAGATAATAGTGGGTAGAGGACATTCCTGTAGGAGATACTAGTGGGTAGATTACATTCCTGTAGAAGATACTAGTGGGTAGAGGACATTCCTGTAGGCCATACTAGTGGGTAGAGGACATTCCTGTAGGAGATACTATTGGGTAGAGGACATTCCTGTAGGAGATCCTAGTGGGTAGAGGACATTACTGTAGGAGATACCACTGGGTAGAGGACATTCCTGTAGGAGATACTAGTGGGTAGAAGACATTCCTGTATGAGATCCTATTGGGTAGAGGACATTCCTGTAGGAGATACTAGTAGGTAGAGGACATTCCTGTAGGAGATAATAGTGGGTAGAGGACATTCCTGTAGGAGATAATAGTGGGTAGAGGACATTCCTGTAGGAGATACTAGTGGGTAGATTACATTCCTGTATGAGATACTAGTGGGTAGAGGACATTCCTGTAGGAGATACTAGTGGGCAGAGGATATTCCTGTAGGAGATACTAGTGGATAGATTACATTACTGTAGGAGATACTATTGGGTAGAGGACATTCCTGTAGGAGATACTAATGGGTAGAGGATATTCCTGTAGGAGATACTAGTGGGTAGAGGACATTCCTGTAGGAGATACTAGTTGGTAGAGGACATTCCTGTAGGAGATACTAGTTGGTAGAGGACATTCCTGTAGGAGATAATAGTGGGTAGAGGACATTCCTGTAGGAGATACTAGTGGGTAGATTACATTCCTGTATGAGATACTAGTGGGTAGAGGACATTCCTGTAGGAGATACTAATGGGTAGAGGACATTCCTGTAGGAGATACTAGTGGGTAGAGGACATTCCTGTAGGAGATACTAGTTGGTAGAGGACATTCCTGTAGGAGATAATAGTGGGTAGAGGACATTCCTGTAGGAGATAATAGTGGGTAGAGGACATTCCTGTAGGAGATACTAATGGGTAGAGGATATTCCTGTATGAGATACTAGTGGGTAGAGGACATTCCTGTAGGAGATAATAGTGGGTAGAGGACATTCCTGTAGGAGATACTAGTGGGTAGATTACATTCCTGTAGAAGATACTAGTGGGTAGAGGACATTCCTGTAGGACATACTAGTGGGTAGAGGACATTCCTGTAGGAGATACTATTGGGTAGAGGACATTCCTGTAGGAGATCCTAGTGGGTAGAGGACATTCCTGTAGGAGATACCACTGGGTAGAGGACATTCCTGTAGGACATACTAGTGGGTAGAAGACATTCCTGTATGAGATCCTAGTGGATAGAGGACATTCCTGTAGGAGATACTAGTTGGTAGAGGACATTCCTGTAGGAGATAATAGTGGGTAGAGGACATTCCTGTAGGAGATAATAGTGGGTAGAGGACATTCCTGTAGGAGATACTAGTGGGTAGATTACATTCCTGTAGGAGATACTAGTGGGTAGAGGACATTCCTGTAGGACATACTAGTGGGTAGAGGACATTCCTGTAGGACATATTAGTGGGTAGATTACATTCCTGTAGGAGATACTAGTGGGTAGAGGACATTCCTGTAGGAGATACTAGTGGGTAGAGGACATTCCTGTAGGAGACACTAGTGGGTAGAGGACATTCCTGTAGGACATACTAGTGGGTAGAGGACATTCCTATAGGAGAAACTAGTGGGTAGAGGGCATTCCTGTAGGACATACTAGTGGGTAGAGAACATTCCTGTAGGAGATACTAGTGGGTAGAGGACATTCCTGTAGGAGATACTAGAGGGTAGAGGACATTCCTGTAGGAGATACTAGTGGGTAGAGGACATTCCTGTAGGAGTTCCTAGTGGGTAAAGGACATTCCTGTAGGAGATACTAGTGGGTAGAGGACATTCCTGTAGGAGATACTAGTGGGTAGATTACATTCCTGTAGGAGATACTAGTGGGTAGATTACATTCCTGTAGGAGATACTAGTGGGTGGAGGACATTCCTGTAGGAGAAACTAGTTGGCAGAGGACATTCCTGTAGGAGATACTAGTGGGTAGAGGACATTCCTGTAGGACATACTAGTAGGTAGAGGACATTCCTTTAGGAAATACTAGTCGGTAGAGGACACTCCTGTAGGAGATAGTACTGGGTAGTGGATATTCCTGTAGGAGACACTAGTCCATAGAGGACATTCCTGTAGGAGATCCTAGTGGGTAGAGGACATTCCTGTAGGAGATCCTAGTGGGTAGAGGACATTCCTGTAGGAGATACCAATGGGTAGAGGACATTCCTGTAGGAGGTAGTACTGGGTAGTGGATATTCCTGTAGGAGACACTAGTCCATAGAGGACACTCCTGTAGGAGATACTAGTGGGTAGATTACAGTCATGTAGGAGACACTAGTGGGTAGAGGACATTCCTGTAGGAGATACCACTGGGTAGAGGACATTCCTGTAGGAGATAGTACTGGGTAGTGGATATTCCTGTAGGAGACACTAGTCCATAGAGGACACTCCTGTAGGAGATACTAGTGGGTAGATTACAGTCATGTAGGAGACACTAGTGTGTAGAGGACATTCCTGTAGGGGATACCACTGGGTAGAGGACATTCCTGTAGGAGATACTAGTGGGTAGAGGACATTCCTGTATGAGATCCTAGTGGGTAGAGGACATTCCTGTAGGAGATACTAGTTGGTAGAGGACATTCCTGTAGGAGATAATAGTGGGTAGAGGACATTCCTGTAGGAGATACTATTGGGTAGATTACATTCCTGTATGAGATACTAGTGGGTAGAGGACATTCCTGTAGGAGATACTAGTGGGCAGATGACATTCCTGTAGGAGATACTAGTGGATAGATTACATTACTGTAGGAGATACTATTGGGTAGAGGACATTCCTGTAGGAGATACTAATGGGTAGAGGATATTCCTGTAGGAGATACTAGTGGGTAGAGGACATTCCTGTAGGAGATACTAGTTGGTAGAGGACATTCCTGTAGGAGATAATAGTGGGTAGAGGACATTCCTGTAGGAGATAATAGTGGGTAGAGGACATTCCTGTAGGAGATAATAGTGGATAGATTACATTACTGTAGGAGATACTATTGGGTAGAGGACATTCCTGTAGGAGATATAATGGGTAGAGGATATTCCTGTAGGAGATACTAGTGGGTAGAGGACATTCCTGTAGGAGATAATAGTGGGTAGAGGACATTCCTGTAGGAGATACTAGTGGGTAGATTACATTCCTGTAGAAGATACTAGTGGGTAGAGGACATTCCTGTAGGACATACTAGTGGGTAGAGGACATTCCTGTAGGAGATACTATTGGGTAGAGGACATTCCTGTAGGAGATCCTAGTGGGTAGAGGACATTCCTGTAGGAGATACCACTGGGTAGAGGACATTCCTGTAGGAGATACTAGTGGGTAGAAGACATTCCTGTATGAGATCCTAGTGGGTAGAGGACATTCGTGTAGGAGATACTAGTTGGTAGAGGACATTCCTGTAGGAGATAATAGTGGGTAGAGGACATTCCTGTAGGAGATAATAGTGGGTAGAGGACATTCCTGTAGGAGATACTAGTGGGTAGATTACATTCCTGTAGGAGATACTAGTGGGTAGAGGACATTCCTGTAGGACATACTAGTGGGTAGAGGACATTCCTGTAGGACATATTAGTGGGTAGATTACATTCCTGTAGGAGATACTAGTGGGTAGAGGACATTCCTGTAGGAGATACTAGTAGGTAGAGGACATTCCTGTAGGAGACACTAGTGGGTAGAGGACATTCCTGTAGGACATACTAGTGGGTAGAGGACATTCCTATAGGAGAAACTAGTGGGTAGAGGACATTCCTGTAGGACATACTAGTGGGTAGAGAACATTCCTGTAGGAGATACAAGTGGGTAGAGGACATTCCTGTAGGAGATACTAGAGGGTAGAGGACATTCCTGTAGGAGATACTAGTGGGTAGAGGACATTCCTGTAGGAGTTCCTAGTGGGTAGAGGACATTCCTGTAGGAGATACTAGTGGGTAGAGGACATTCCTGTAGGAGATACTAGTGGGTAGATTACATTCCTGTAGGAGATACTAGTGGGTAGATTACATTCCTGTAGGAGATACTAGTGGGTGGAGGACATTCCTGTAGGAGAAACTAGTTGGCAGAGGACACTCCTGTAGGAGATAGTACTGGGTAGTGGATATTCCTGTAGGAGACACTAGTCCATAGAGGACATTCCTGTAGGAGATCCTAGTGGGTAGAGGACATTCCTGTAGGAGATACCAATGGGTAGAGGACATTCCTGTAGGAGATAGTACTGGGTAGTGGATATTCCTGTAGGAGACACTAGTCCATAGAGGACACTCCTGTAGGAGATACAAGTGGGTAGATTACAGTCATGTAGGAGACACTAGTGGGTAGAGGACATTCCTGTAGGAGATACCACTGGGTAGAGGACATTCCTGTAGGAGATAGTACTGGGTAGTGGATATTCCTGTAGGAGACACTAGTCCATAGAGGACACTCCTGTAGGAGATACTAGTGGGTAGATTACAGTCATGTAGGAGACACTAGTGGGTAGAGGACATTCCTGTAGGAGATACCACTGGGTAGAGGACATTCCTGTAGGAGATGCTAGTGGGTAGAGGACATTCCTGTATGAGATCCTAGTGGGTAGAGGACATTCCTGTAGGAGATACTAGTTGGTAGAGAACATTCCTGTAGGAGATAATAGTGGGTAGAGGACATTCCTGTAGGAGATACTAGTGGGTAGATTACATTCCTGTATGAGATACTAGTGGGTAGAGGACATTCCTTTAGGAGATACTAGTGGGCAGAGGACATTCCTGTAGGAGATACTAGTGGATAGATTACATTACTGTAGGAGATACTATTGGGTAGAGGACATTCCTGTAGGAGATACTAATGGGTAGAGGATATTCCTGTAGGAGATACTAGTGGGTAGAGGACATTCCTGTAGGAGATACTAGTTGGTAGAGGACATTCCTGTAGGAGATAATAGTGGGTAGAGGACATTCCTGTAGGAGATAATAGTGGGTAGAGGACATTCCTGTAGGAGATACTAGTGGGTAGATTACATTCCTGTATGAGATACTAGTGGGTAGAGGACATTCCTGTAGGAGATACTAGTGGATAGATTACATTACTGTAGGAGATACTATTGGGTAGAGGACATTCCTGTAGGAGATACTAATGGGTAGAGGATATTCCTGTAGGAGATACTAGTGGGTAGAGGACATTCCTGTAGGAGATAATAGTGGGTAGAGGACATTCCTGTAGGAGATACTAGTGGGTAGATTACATTCCTGTAGAAGATACTAGTGGGTAGAGGACATTCCTGTAGGACATACTAGTGGGTAGAGGACATTCCTGTAGGAGATACTATTGGGTAGAGGACATTCCTGTAGGAGATCCTAGTGGGTAGAGGACATTCCTGTAGGAGATACCACTGGGTAGAGGACATTCCTGTAGGAGATACTAGTGGGAAGAAGACATTCCTGTATGAGATCCTAGTGGGTAGAGGACATTCCTGTAGGAGATACTAGTTGGTAGAGGACATTCCTGTAGGAGATAATAGTGGGTAGAGGACATTCCTGTAGAAGATAAAAGTGGGTAGAGGACATTCCTGTAGGAGATACTAGTGGGTAGATTACATTCCTGTAGGAGATACTAGTGGGTAGAGGACATTCCTGTAGGACATACTAGTGGGTAGAGGACATTCCTGTAGGACATATTAGTGGGTAGATTACATTCCTGTAGGAGATACTAGTGGGTAGAGGACATTCCTGTAGGAGATACTAGTGGGTAGAGGACATTCCTGTAGGAGACACTAGTGGGTAGAGGACATTCCTGTAGGACATACTAGTGGGTAGAGGACATTCCTGTAGGACATACTAGTGGGTAGAGAACATTCCTGTAGGAGATACTAGTGGGTAGAGGACATTCCTGTAGGAGATACTAGAGGGTAGAGGACATTCCTGTAGGAGATACTAGTGGGTAGAGGACATTCCTGTAGGACATACTAGTGGGTAGAGGACATTCCTGTAGGAGATACTATTGGGTAGAGGACATTCCTGTAGGAGATCCTAGTGGGTAGAGGACATTCCTGTAGGAGATACCACTGGGTAGAGTACATTCCTGTAGGAGATACTAGTGGGTAGAAGACATTCCTGTATGAGATCCTAGTGGGTAGAGGACATTCCTTTAGGAAATACTAGTTGGTAGAGGACATTCCTGTAGGAGATAATAGTGGGTAGAGGACATTCCTGTAGGAGATAATAGTGAGTAGAGGACATTCCTGTAGTAGATACTAGTGGGTAGATTACATTCCTGTAGGAGATACTAGTGGGTAGAGGACATTCCTGTAGGACATACTAGTGGGTAGAGGACATTCCTGTAGGACATATTAGTGGGTAGATTACATTCCTGTAGGAGATACTAGTGGGTAGAGGACATTCCTGTAGGAGATACTAGTGGGTAGAGGACATTCCTGTAGGAGACACTAGTGGGTAGAGGACATTCCTGTAGGACATACTAGTGGGTAGAGGACATTCCTATAGGAGAAACTAGTGGGTAGAGGACATTCCTGTAGGACATACTAGTGGGTAGAGAACATTCCTGTAGGAGATACTAGTGGGTAGAGGACATTCCTGTAGGAGATACTAGAGGGTAGAGGACATTCCTGTAGGAGATACTAGTGGGTAGAGGACATTCCTGTAGGAGTTCCTAGTGGGTAGAGGACATTCCTGTAGGAGATACTAGTGGGTAGAGGACATTCCTGTAGGAGATACTAGTGGGTAGATTACATTCCTGTAGGAGATACTAGTGGGTAGATTACATTCCTGTAGGAGATACTAGTGGGTGGAGGACATTCCTGTAGGAGAAACTAGTTGGCAGAGGACATTCCTGTAGGAGATACTTGTGGGTAGAGGACATTCCTGTAGGACATACTAGTAGGTAGAGGACATTCCTTTAGGAAATACTAGTCGGTAGAGGACACTCCTGTAGGAGATAGTACTGGGTAGTGGATATTCCTGTAGGAGACACTAGTCCATAGAGGACATTCCTGTAGGAGATCCTAGTGGGTAGAGGACATTCCTGTAGGAGATACCAATGGGTAGAGGACATTCCTGTAGGAGATAGTACTGGGTAGTGGATATTCCTGTAGGAGACACTAGTCCATAGAGGACACTCCTGTAGGAGATACTAGTGGGTAGATTACAGTCATGTAGGAGACACTAGTGGGTAGAGGACATTCCTGTAGGAGATACCACTGGGGAGAGGACATTCCTGTAGGAGATAGTACTGGGTAGTGGATATTCCTGTAGGAGACACTAGTCCATAGAGGACACTCCTGTAGGAGATACTAGTGGGTAGATTACAGTCATGTAGGAGACACTAGTGGGTAGAGGACATTCCTGTAGGAGATACCACTGGGTAGAGGACATTCCTGTAGGAGATACTAGTGGGTAGAGGACATTCCTGTATGAGATCCTAGTGGGTAGAGGACATTCCTGTAGGAGATACTAGTTGGTAGAGAACATTCCTGTAGGAGATAATAGTGGGTAGAGGACATTCCTGTAGGAGATACTAGTGGGTAGATTACATTCCTGTATGAGATACTAGTGGGTAGAGGACATTCCTTTAGGAGATACTAGTGGGCAGAGGACATTCCTGTAGGAGATACTAGTGGATAGATTACATTACTGTAGGAGATACTATTGGGTAGAGGACATTCCTGTAGGAGATACTAATGGGTAGAGGATATTCCTGTAGGAGATACTAGTGGGTAGAGGACATTCCTGTAGGAGATACTAGTTGGTAGAGGACATTCCTGTAGGAGATAATAGTGGGTAGAGGACATTCCTGTAGGAGATAATAGTGGGTAGAGGACATTCCTGTAGGAGATACTAGTGGGTAGATTACATTCCTGTATGAGATACTAGTGGGTAGAGGACATTCCTGTAGGAGATACTAGTGGATAGATTACATTACTGTAGGAGATACTATTGGGTAGAGGACATTCCTGTAGGAGATACTAATGGGTAGAGGATATTCCTGTAGGAGATACTAGTGGGTAGAGGACATTCCTGTAGGAGATAATAGTGGGTAGAGGACATTCCTGTAGGAGATACTAGTGGGTAGATTACATTCCTGTAGAAGATACTAGTGGGTAGAGGACATTCCTGTAGGACATACTAGTGGGTAGAGGACATTCCTGTAGGAGATACTATTGGGTAGAGGACATTCCTGTAGGAGATCCTAGTGGGTAGAGGACATTCCTGTAGGAGATACCACTGGGTAGAGGACATTCCTGTAGGAGATACTAGTGGGTAGAAGACATTCCTGTATGAGATCCTAGTGGGTAGAGGACATTCCTGTAGGAGATACTAGTTGGTAGAGGACATTCCTGTAGGAGATAATAGTGGGTAGAGGACATTCCTGTAGGAGATAATAGTGGGTAGAGGACATTCCTGTAGGAGATACTAGTGGGTAGATTACATTCCTGTAGGAGATACTAGTGGGTAGAGGACATTCCTGTAGGACATACTAGTGGGTAGAGGACATTCCTGTAGGACATATTAGTGGGTAGATTACATTCCTGTAGGAGATACTAGTGGGTAGAGGACATTCCTGTAGGAGATACTAGTGGGTAGACGACATTCCTGTAGGAGACACTAGTGGGTAGAGGACATTCCTGTAGGACATACTAGTGGGTAGAGGACATTCCTATAGGAGAAACTAGTGGGTAGAGGACATTCCTGTAGGACATACTAGTGGGTAGAGAACATTCCTGTAGGAGATACTAGTGGGTAGAGGACATTCCTGTAGGAGATACTAGAGGGTAGAGGACATTCCTGTAGGAGATACTAGTGGGTAGAGGACATTCCTGTAGGAGTTCCTAGTGGGTAGAGGACATTCCTGTAGGAGATACTAGTGGGTAGAGGACATTCCTGTAGGAGATACTAGTGGGTAGATTACATTCCTGTAGGAGATACTAGTGGGTAGATTACATTCCTGTAGGAGATACTAGTGGGTGGAGGACATTCCTGTAGGAGAAACTAGTTGGCAGAGGACATTCCTGTAGGAGATACTAGTGGGTAGAGGACATTCCTGTAGGACATACTAGTAAGTAGAGGACATTCCTTTAGGAAATACTAGTCGGTAGAGGACACTCCTGTAGGAGATAGTACTAGGTAGTGGATATTCCTGTAGGAGACACTAGTCCATAGAGGACATTCCTGTAGGAGATCCTAGTGGGTAGAGGACATTCCTGTAGGAGATACCAATGGGTAGAGGACATTCCTGTAGGAGATACTAGTGGGTAGAGGACATTCCTGTAGGAGATACTAGTGGGTAGATTACATTCCTGTAGGAGATACTAGTGGGTAGATTACATTCCTGTAGGAGATACTAGTGGGTGGAGGACATTCCTGTAGGAGAAACTAGTTGGCAGAGGACATTCCTGTAGGAGATACTAGTGGGTAGAGGACATTCCTGTAGGACATACTAGTAGGTAGAGGACATTCCTTTAGGAAATACTAGTCGGTAGAGGACACTCCTGTAGGAGATAGTACTAGGTAGTGGATATTCCTGTAGGAGACACTAGTCCATAGAGGACATTCCTGTAGGAGATCCTAGTGGGTAGAGGACATTCCTGTAGGAGATACCAATGGGTAGAGGACATTCCTGTAGGAGATAGTACTGGGTAGTGGATATTCCTGTAGGAGACACTAGTCCATAGAGGACACTCCTGTAGGAGATACTAGTGGGTAGATTACAGTCATGTAGGAGACACTAGTGGGTAGAGGACATTCCTGTAGGAGATACCACTGGGTAGAGGACATTCCTGTAGGAGATAGTACTGGGTAGTGGATATTCCTGTAGGAGACACTAGTCCATAGAGGACACTCCTGTAGGAGATACTAGTGGGTAGATTACAGTCATGTAGGAGACACTAGTGTGTAGAGGACATTCCTGTAGGAGATACCACTGGGTAGAGGACATTCCTGTATGAGATACTAGTGGGTAGAGGACATTCCTGTATGAGATCCTAGTGGGTAGAGGACATTCCTGTAGGAGATACTAGTTGGTAGAGGACATTCCTGTAGGAGATAATAGTGGGTAGAGGACATTCCTGTAGGAGATAGCAGTGGGTAGATTACATTCCTGTAGGAGACACTAGTGGGTAGAGGACATTACTGTAGGAGAAACTAGTTGGCAGAGGATATTCCTGTAGGAGATACTAGTGGGTAGAGGACATTCCTTTAGGAGATACTAGTCGGTAGAGGACACTCCGGTAGGAGATGGTACTGGGTAGTGGATATTCATGTAGGAGACACTAGTGCATAGAGGACACTCCTGTAGGAGATACTAGTGTGTAGATTACAGTCATGTAGGAGACACTAGTGGGTAGAGGACATTCCTGTAGGAGATACTAGTGGGTAGATTACATTTCTGTTGGAGATTCTAGTGCGAAGAGGACAATCCTGTAGGAGATACTAGTGGGAAGATTACATTCCTGTAGGACACACTAGTGGGAAGAGGACATTCCTGTAGGAGACACTAGTGGGTAGACGACACTCCTGTAGGAGATACTAGTGGGTAGAGGACATTCCTGAAGGAGATACTATTGGGTAGAGGACATTCCTGTAGGAGTTCCTAGTTGGTAGAGGACATTCCTGTAGGAGATACTAGTGGGTAGATTACATTCCTGTAGGAGATCCTAGTTGGTAGAGGACATTCCTGTAGGAGACACTAGTGGGTAGAGGACATTCCTGTAGGATACACTAGTGGGTAGAGGACATTCTTGTAGGAGATACTAGTAGGTAGATTACATTCCTGTAGGAGACACTAGTGGGTAGAGGACATTCCTGTAGGAGATACTAGTGGGTAGAGGACATTCCTGTAGGTGATACTAGTGGGTAGATTACATTCCTGTAGGAGATACTATTGGGTAGAGGACATTCCTGTAGGAGATACTAGTGGGCAGAAGACATTCCTGTAGGAAATACTAGTGCGTAGAGGACATTCCTGTAGGAGATACTAGTGCGTAGAGGACATTCCTGTAGGAGATACTAGTGGGTAGAGGACAATCCTGTAGGAGACACTAGTGGGTAGATTACATTCCTGTAGGAGATACTAGTGGGTAGAGGACATTCCTGTATGAGATACTAGTTGGTAGAGAACATTCCTGTAGGAGACACTAGTGGGTAGATTACATTCCTGTAGGAGACAATAGTGGGTAGATTACATTCCTGTAGGAGATACTAGTGGGTGGAGGACATTCCTGTAGGAGATACTAGTGGGTAGATTACATTCCTGTAGGATATACTAGTGGGTAGAGGACATAACTGTAGGAGAAACTAGTTGGCAGAGGACATTCCTGTAGGAGATACTAGTGGGTAGAGGACATTCCTGTAGGACATACTAGTAGATGGAGGACATTCCTTTAGGAGATACTAGTGGGTAGAGGACACTCCTGTAGGAGATAGTACTGGGTAGAGGACACTCCTGTAGGAGATACTAGTGTGTAGATTACAGTCCTGTAGGAGACACTAGTTGGTAGAGGACATTCCTGTAGGAGATACTAGTGGGTAGATTAAATTCCTGTAGGAGATACTAGCGGACAGATTACATTCCTGTTGGACATACTAGTGCGAAGAGGACATTCCTGTAGGAGATACTAGTGGGAAGATTACATTCCTGTAGGAGATACTTGGGGTAGAGGACATTCCTGTAGGAGACACTAGTGGGCAGAGGACATTCCTGTAGGAGATACTAGTGAGTAGAAGACATTCCTGTAGGAGAAACAAGTGGGTAGACGACACTCCTGTAGGAGATACTAGTGGGTAGAGGACATTCCTGTAGAAGATACTAGTGGGCAGAGGACAATCCTGTAGGAGATACTAGTGGATAGATTACATTCCTGTAGTAGATATTATTGGGTAGAGGACATTGCTGTAGGAGATCCTAATGGGTAGAGGACATTCCTGTAGTACATACTAGTGGGTAGATGACATTCCTGTAGGAGATACTAGTGGGTAGATTACATTCCTGTAGGAGATACGAGTGGGTAGAGGACATTCCTGTAGGAGATACTAGTGGGTAGAGGACATTCCTGTAGAAGATACTAGTGGGTAGAGGACATTCCTGTAGGAGATACTAGTGGGTAGAGGACATTCCTGTAGGACATACTAGTGGGTAGAGGACATTCCTGTAGGAGATACTAGTGGGTAGAGGAAATTCCTGTAGGAGATACTAGTGGGTAGATTACATTCCTGTAGAAGATACTATTGGGTAGAGGACATTCCTGTAGGAGATACTAGTGGGTAGATTACATTCCTGTAGGAGATACTATTGGGTAGAGGACATTCCTGTAGGAGATAATAGTGGGTAGAGGACATTCCTGTAGGAGATACTAGTGGGTAGATTACATTCCTGTAGGAGATACTAGTGGTTAGAGGACATTCCTGTAGGACATACTAGTGGGTAGAGGATATTCCTGTAGGAGAAACTAGTGGGTAGAGGACATTCCTGTAGGAGATACTAGTGGGTAGATTACATTCCTGTAGGACATCCTAGTTGGTAAAGGACATTCCTGTAGGAGACACTAGTGGGTAGAGGACATTCCTGTAGGATACACTAGTGGGTAGAGGACATTCTTGTAGGAGATACTAGTAGGTAGATTACATTCCTGTAGGAGACACTAGTGGGTAGAGGACATTCCTGTAGGAGATACTAGTGGGTAGAGGACATTCCTGTAGGACATACTAGTGGGTAGAGGACATTCCTGTAGGAGATACTAGTGGGTAAAGGACATTCCTGTCGGAGATACTAGTGGGTAGAGGACATTCCTGTAGGAGATACTAGTGGGTAGAGGACATTCCTGTAGGAGATCCTAGTGGGTAGAGGACATTCCTGTAGGAAATACTAGTGCGTAGAGGACATTCCTGTAGGAGATACTAGTGCGTAGAGGACATTCCTGTAGGAGATACTAGTGGGTAGAGGACATTCCTGTAGGAGACACTAGTGGGTAGATTACATTCCTGTAGGAGATACTAGTGGGTAGAGGACATTCCTGTAGGAGATACTAGTTGGTAGAGAACATTCCTGTAGGAGACACTAGTGGGTAGATTACATTCCTGTAGGAGACACTAGTGGGTAGATTACATTCCTGTAGGAGATACTAGTGGGTGGAGGACATTCCTGTAGGAGATACTAGTGGGTAGATTACATTCCTGTAGGATATACTAGTGGGTAGAGGACATAAATGTAGGAGAAACTAGTTGGCAGAGGACATTCCTTTAGGAGATACTAGTGGGTAGAGGACACTCCTGTAGGAGATAGTCCTGGGTAGAGGACACTCCTGTAGGAGATACTAGTGTGTAGATTACAGTCCTGTAGGAGACACTAGTTGGTAGAGGACATTCCTGTAGGAGATACTAGTGGGTAGATTAAATTCCTGTAGGAGATACTAGCGGACAGATTACATTCCTGTTGGAGATACTAGTGCGAAGAGGACATTCCTGTAGGAGATACTAGTGGGAAGATTACATTCCTGTAGGAGATACTTGGGGTAGAAGACATTCCTGTAGGAGACACTAGTGGGCAGAGGACATTCCTGTAGGAGATACAAGTGAGTAGAAGATATTCCTGTAGGAGAAACAAGTGGGTAGACGACACTCCTGTAGGAGATACTAGTGGGTAGAGGACATTCCTGTAGGAGATACTAGTGGGCAGAGGACATTCCTGTAGGAGATACTAGTGGGTAGATTACATTCCTGTAGTAGATACTATTGGGTAGAGGACATTCCTGTAGGAGATCCTAGTGGGTAGAGGACATTCCTGTAGGAGATACTAGTGGGTAGAGGACATTCCTGTAGGAGATACTAGTGGGTAGATGACATTCCTGTAGGAGATACTAGTGGGTAGAGGACATTCCTGTAGGAGATACTAGTGGGTAGAGGACATTCCTGTAGGAGATACTAGTGGGTAGAGGACATTCCTGTAGGAGATACTAGTGGGTAGAGGACATTCCTGTAGGAGATACTAGTGGGTAGATTACATTCCTGTAGGAGATACTATTGGGTAGAGGACATTCCTGTAGGAGATACTAGTGGGTAGATTACATTCCTGTAGGAGATACTATTGGGTAGAGGACATTCCTGTAGGAGAAACTAGTGGGTAGAGGACATTCCTGTAGGAGATACTAGTGGGTAGATTACATTCCTGTAGGAGATACTAGTGGGTAGAGGACATTCCTGTAGGAGACACTAGTGGGTAGAGGACATTCCTGTAGGAGACACTAGTGGGTAGAGGACATTCCTGTAGGAGATCCTAGTGGGTAGATTACATTCCTGTAGGAGATACTAGTGGGTAGAGGACATTCCTGTAGGAGATACTAGTGGGTAGAGGACATTCCTGTAGGAGATACTAGTGGGTAGAGGACATTCCTGTAGGAGATACTAGTGGGTAGAGGACATTCCTGTAGGAGATACTAGTGGGTAGAGGACATTCCTGTAGGAGATACTAGTGGGTAGATTACATTCCTGTAGGAGATACTATTGGGTAGAGGACATTCCTGTAGGAGATACTAGTGGGTAGAAGACATTCCTGTAGGAGATACTAGTGGGTAGAGGACATTCCTGTAGGAGATACTAGTGGGTAGAGGACATTCCTGTAGGAGATACTAGTGGGTAGAGGACATTCCTGTAGGAGATACTAGTGGGTAGATTACATTCCTGTAGGAGATACTAGTGGGTAGAGGACATTCCTGTAGGAGATACTAGTGGGTAGATTACATTCCTGTTGGAGATACTAGTGGGTAGAGGACATTCCTGTAGGAGATACTAGTGGGTAGAGGACATTCCTGTAGGAGATACTAGTGGGTAGATTACATTCCTGTAGGAGATACTAGTGGGTAGAGGACATTCCTGTAGGAGATACTAGTGGGTAGAGGACATTCCTGTAGGAGATACTAGTGGGTAGATTACATTCCTGGAGGACATACTAGTGGGTAGAGGACATTCCTGTAGGAGATACTAGTGGGTAGAGGACATTCCTGTAGGAGATACTAGTGGGTAGAGGACATTCCTGTAGGAGATACTAGTGGGTAGAGGACACTCCTGTAGGAGAAACTAGTGGGTAGAGGACATTCCTGTAGGAGATACTAGTGGGTAGAGGACATTGCTGTAGGAGATCCTAGTGGGTAGAGGACATTCCTGAAGGAGATATTAGTGGGTAGAGGACATTCCTGTAGGAGATACTAGTGGGTAGAGGACATTCCTGTAGGAGATACTAGTGGGTAGAGGACATTCCTGTAGGAGATACTAGTGGGTAGAGGACATTCCTGTAGGAGACACTAGTGGGTAGAGGACATTCCTGTAGGATATACTAGTGGGTAGAGGACATTCCTGTAGGAGATACTAGTGGGTAGATTACATTCCTGTAGGAGATACTAGTGGGTAGAGGACATTCCTGTAGGAGATACTAGTGGGTAGAGGACATTCCTGTAGGAGATACTAGTGGGTAGAGGACATTCCTGTAGGAGATACTAGTGGGTAGAGGACATTCCTGTAGGAGATACTAGTGGGTAGAGTACATTCCTGTAGGAGACACTAGTGGGTAGAGGACATTCCTGTAGGAGATACTAGTGGGTAGAGGACATTCCTGTAGGACATACTAGTGGGTAGATTACATTCCTGTAGGAGATACTAGTGGGTAGAGGACATTCCTGTAGGAGATACTAGTGGGTAGAGGACATTCCTGTAGGAGATACTAGTGGGTAGAGGACATTCCTGTAGGAGATACTAGTGGGTAGAGGACATTCCTGTAGGAGATACTAGTGGGTAGAGGACATTCCTGTAGGAGATACTAGTGGGTAGATTACATTCCTGTAGGAGATACTAGTGGGTAGAGGACATTCCTGTAGGAGATACTAGTGGGTAGATGACATTCCTGTAGGAGATACTAGTGGGTAGAGGACATTCCTGTAGGAGATACTAGTGGGTAGAGGACATTCCTGTATGACATACTAGTGGGTAGAGGACATTCCTGTAGGAGATACTAGTGGGTAGAGGACATTCCTGTAGGAGATACTAGTGGGTAGAGGACATTCCTGTAGGAGATACTAGTGGATAGATTACATTCCTGTAGGAGATACTATTGGGTAGATTACATTCCTGTAGGATATACTATTGGGTAGAGGACATTCCTGTAGGATATACTAGTGGGAGAGGACATTCCTGTAGGAGATACTAGTGGGTAGATTATATTCCTGTAGGAGATACTAGTGGGTAGAGGACATTCCTGTATCAGATACTAGTGGGTAGAGGACATTCCTGTAGGAGATACAAGTGGGTAGATTACATTCCTGTAGGAGACACTAGTGGGTAGAGGACATTCCTGTAGGAGATACTAGTGGGTAGATGACATTCTTGTAGGAGATACTAGTGGGTAGAGGACATTCCTGTAGCCATAAACACTGATAGACTACAGCAGAAAATCACACGTCTTCTAAGGCTAGCACACACACCGAAAAAGTGGTAAATCATCAACTGACTACACAAGAAAATCACGCTTAAACACACGCATGCACGCACACACACACACACACACACACACACACACACACACACACACACACACACACACACACACACACACACCACACACACACACACACACACACTGATTATAACAGTCTGGTAGCTCAAAAAGGCCTGGGACACGAATACATCTGTAGCTGTGTACCTGTATGTGTGTTTGTGTATTTTTGTCAGTGTGCACAGACACACACCAAATGCACGCCAATGCACACACACACACACACACACACACAGTGTGTTTCTGTCAGCAGAGCCCTGATCAGGGCATATTAAACAGACTCTTGGACAATTAGGACCAGGGCTGTCGCCATGTCAACACAGCCAGCCAGTCTGCCCAGCCGCAGCATGCCCCAGCATATTAATGCTCTGACCGACCGGAGAGAGACCGGAGAACTGAGCCAACACACAGTAAGAGCCAAACCCTGGTCTGGGCTGTATGTCAGGACATGACACTGTTAGAAACTAGCATTGACTGGCTATAGAACTGACACCTACAGGAAGAGCCAAACCCCCTGGCTATCAGTGTCTCTCACTGTCTTAAAATAGTTTTATTAACAGTCTACGACCAGCCCTGGCTGCACACACTGATCTATATACAGGATAGTGAGTTGGAATAGTAGATAACAGGCTCCGGTCTTAAACTAGCAGCAGGAACTGTCTACTACAGCCCTGGCTGTATACACTGATAACTACAGGAGGAGACTGTGGAGTTGTATTTAACAACATTACTGTCTACTACAGCCCTGGCTGTATACACTGATAACTACAGGAGGAGACTGTGGAGTTGTATTTAATAACATTACTGTCTACTACAGCCCTGGCTGTATACACTGTTAACTACAGGAGGAGACTGTGGAGTTGTATTTAACAACATTACTGTCTACTACACCCCTGGCTGTATACACTGATAACTACAGGAGGAGACTGTGGAGTTGTATTTAATAACATTACTGTCTACTACACCCCTGGCTGTATACACTGATAACTACAGGAGGAGACTGTGTGTGTGTGTGTGTGTGTGGTGTGTGTGTGTGTGTGTGTGTGTGTGTGTGTGTGTGTTTCACATAAGCTTTGTGTGTGTGTGTGTCTCGATCTGTGTGATTTGTTTGTGTGTATCACAAATACCAACTAACAATCAGTGTGTGTGTGTGTGTGTGTGTGTTTGTGTGTTTGTGTGTCTCACATAAGCTTTGTGTGTGTGTGGGTATCACAAATACCAACTAACAATCAGTATGTGTGTGTGTGTGTGTGTGTGTGTGTGTGTGTGTGTGTGTGTGTGTGTGTGTGTGTGTGTGTGTGTGTGTGTGTGTGTGTATCAAATTAACTAACATTACTGTCTACTACAGCCCAGGTTGACTACTGTCAGCCTTTCACTGTGATAAACTAACATTACTGTCCACTACAGCCCAGGTTGACTACAGTCAGCCTTTCACTGTGATAAACTAACATTACTGTCTACCACAGCCCAGGTTGACTACTGTCAGCCTTTCACTGTCCAATCGTTTTTCCACCATTCATTTTTTCCCAAAGGGGATTTTAGAAACACTTAAAATAAGAGCTGTATTTCATGTAGGCTTATTCTGGCATGGCTTTTGATAACCATGGAAATATTTATTGGACAAGGTGACTTATCTAGAAATTTGCCTGTATTTACCCACCAAAAATGAAATGCTAATTAGCTGCTAATGTGGCTATCATAAAGAACTACAAATACCATGATGATCTGGATAAAACTGATGAGTCGAGGCAAAGGTAACAATCTCTGGATTAAGTGTCGAATGTTAGCTAAATGCTGCAATGAATAAATTGGCTACATTTCCTTAAATAGACCACGCTGTGAACTGCCTTGTGCAAGTTTTAAATTGATACAAAACCTGTCAGCAAAGGTGTCAGCTAGAGATGACGTGCAAGAGCTAGTAGGGATTTGTAGTCTTGCATGATGCCTACTTTGATGCTAATTAACGTTTTCGAACATCATTAATCACCCTGCCTTTCACTGTCATCAACTAACATTACTAACTGACTCCTACAGTACAGGCACCAATCACCCTGCCCATCTGGACATAAGGAATACCTATGTAAGTATGCTGTTCATTGACTATAGCTCAGCATTCAACTTCATAGTACCCTCCAAGCTCATCATTAAGCTTGAGGCCCTGGGTCTGAACCCCACCATGTGCAATTGGGTCCTGGACTTCCTGACGGGCCGCACCCAGGTCGTGAAGGTAGGAAACAACACCTTCACTTCGCTGATCCTCAACACTGGGGCCCCACAAGGGTGTGTGCTCAGCCCCCGCCTGTACTCCATGACCGCGGGGCCAAGCACGCCTCCAACCCAATCATCAAGTTTCAGTTGGAAGCAACGACGAGACTCTGGGAGTGTGGTGCAACGAAAATAACCTCTCACTCAATGTCAAACAAACAAAAGAGATGATCGTGGACTTCAGGAAAGAGCAGAGGGAGCACCCCCTATCCACATCGACGGAACCGCAGTGGAGAAGGTGGAAAGTTTTAAGTTCCTCGGCGTACACATCACTGACAAACTGAAATGGTCCTCCCGGTGACGAAGGTGCAACAGCGCCTCTTCAACCTCAGGAGGCTGAAGAAATGTGGCTTGTCACCTAAAACCCTCACAAACTTTTACAGATGCACAATTGAGAGCATCCTGTCAGGCTGTATCACCACCTGGTATGGCAACTGCACCACCCACAAACGCAGGGCTCTCCAGAGGGTGGTGCAGTCTGCCCAATGCATCACCGGGGCAAACTACCTGGCCTCCAGGATACCTACAGCACCCAATGTCACAGGAATGCCAAAAAGATCATCAAGGACAACAACCACCGAGCCACTGCCTGTTCACCCCGCTATCATCCAGAAGGCGAGGTCAGTACAGGTGCATCAAAGCAGGGACCGAGAGACTGAAAAACAGCTTCTATCTCAAGGCCATCAGACTATTAAATAGCCATCACTAGCACAGAAAGACTGCTGCCTACATACACAGATTTGAAATCATTGGCCACTTTAATAAATGGAACACTAGTCACTTTAATAATGTCACTTTAATAATGTCAATTTAATAATGTTTACATATCTTGCATTACCCATCTCATGTGTATATACTGTATTCTATTCTATTCTTCTGTATCTCAGTCTATGCTGCTCTGGCATTGCTCGTCCAAATATTTATATATTCTTAATTCCATTCCTTTACTTAGATTTGTGTGTATTGGGTATATGTTGTGAAATTGTTAGATATTGCTGTTAGATACTGCTGCACTGTCAGAACTAGAAACACAAGCACTTCGCTACATCTGCAATAACATCTGCTAAACGCATGTATGTGACCAATACAATTTGATTTGATTTGCCTTTCACTGTCATAAACGAACATTACTAACTAATTTAAACCTTACACTGATGGCTGCAGGAGGTATTGTTGTTACCTAACAGGCTCTAGCATTAATACAGGAGGTTGTATTGTTGCCTAACAGGCTCTAGCATGAATACAGGAGGTACTGTTGTTACCTAACGGGATCTAGCATGAATACAGGAGGTACTGTTGTTACCTAACGGGATCTAGCATGAATACAGGAGGTACTGGTGTTACCTAACAGGCTCCAGAATGACTACAGTAGGTACTGTTGGTACCTAATAGGATCTAGCATGAATACAGGAGGTACTGTTGTTACCTAACAGGCTCTAGCATGACTACAGGAGGTGTATTGTTACCTAACAAGCACCAGCATGACTACAGGAGGTACTGCTGTTAACTAACAGGCTCTAGCATGAATACAGGAGGTTGTGCTGTTACCTAGACTGACATGTCTAATGAACACATCAGAGATCTATGAAAGGAAATCTATCCATCCAGACTAAGGAGACAAACAGCCAAACACATAACAGAACGGTGAGAAGGAGAATTAACACTGAATAACCTGTACTTCACCACTCCACTGTCCATTCCACCATCTCTTTAGTCTTTATCTCTACTGAACATGTTTCACTCCACGCCTGGTCTGTGTCCCAAATGACACCCTATATAGTTCCCTACTTTTGACCAGAGCCCATTGGAACATACCCCTGGTCTCATTTAGGAGTTTCTCGACATGCTGGGTAGACTAGGTGAACCCACTTCTCCCTCTGGTCGAGGACACGTAGGGGGAATATCATTGTGTAAATGTCTGAAGTCCTCACGTCAGTTTGACATGCTGCTGGATCATGGAGATAAATGATAGATGGTTAAACAAGAGGTAGATTCTGAGAAATCTCTCCCGTCTGTCTCTGTAAGATGCAGTCCATTAATCCCAAAAAGACTGAAGTATTAAAGAAAGCAGCTACTGTCTGTCCCTCCCTCCCTCCCTCCCTCCCTCCCTCCCTCCCTCCCTCCCTCCCTCCCTCCCTCCCTCCCTCCCTCCCTCCCTCCCTCCCTCCCTCCCTCCCTCTCCTGTCTGTCTGTCTGTCTGTCTGTCTGTCTGTCTGTCTGTCTGTCTGTCACACACACAGTTCTATACACAGTGACATACTGTCAGTCAGAGCAGGTCATAAATGGAGGGTTTTTGTCCATCAGGTCTAATTGTCGCCTCTGCTGCCTGCTGCTCTCTCTGCCTTTCAACACACACACACACACACACACACACACACACACACACACACACACACACACACACACACACACACACACACACACACACACACACACACTGCTGCTCTCTCTGCCTTTCAATCATCCCTGCCTCCCAACACACACACACACACACACACACACACACACCCTGCTGCCTGCATCTCTCTATCCTTCAATCATCCCTGCATGCATGCCTGCTGCAGAGACAACACACACACACACACACACACACACACACACACACACACACACACACACACAAAGCCGTACAGCCTGAATAAGAACAGCCCTGATCAGTGAGAACACTGAGTATCAGACAGCTGTATGTAGGTTCATCAGTAATTGATAAACCATCGTAGATATTGAACCTATCCTAAAGCTGCCCCACAGCAGCTCTCCAGTGGAAAGGGAAGGATATTGCTTCTGCAGTACAGTGTTCAGACACACACATAGCTCTACGTCAGGTTCACATAAATAGAGGGAGAAAGGGGGTTTAAACTGGTATAGTAAACAGTACGTATACACCCCCCCCCCCACCCCATCCCTCCCAGCCCGCTCACACAATGTAACGTTAGCTGAATTTACATGCGGCTGCTGGCGGGTATCTTGCGTCCGTCCCTGAACCAGGTAATCTGTGGTCGTGGGAAGCTGTGGATACGTGGAGCCTGGATCAGAGCAGCCTCTCCCTGGGACACAGTCTGGGAACGCTCCCCCTCCACAAAATCACCCATATCTGGGGGAGGAGGAGAGGGGGAGGTAGGGAGAGGGGGTTGGTGGAGGAACAGAAAAGGAAAGCGGGAGAGAGCGATAGAAAGTCATCAGGAAAGAAAGTGAGAAAATAATAAGGAAGGAAAACCTTAAGGGAAAAAATATATATATAAAGAGAGAGATAGGGAAAGAGAGAGAGAGAGCGATACAGAGAGAGATAGAGAGATATACAGAGAGAGATACAGAGAGAGAGTGAGAGATACTGAGAGAGATACAGAGAGAAATACAGAGATACAGAGAGATACAGAGAAAGAGAAAGAGAGAGAGAGAGAGAGATACAGAGAGAGAGAGATACAACGGACAGCTACTTACAGGCGACCTGTACTTCAGTGCTGCTCTGCATGATGGCTCCTACTCTGTTTCTGACGATGCATCTGTAGAAACCAGCATGGGAGCGGTCCAGAGACGGAATAAGGTACCTAACGGATGGACACACACACATAAACATACACACACACAAACACATAAACACCAGGCATAGCTATTAGTCATAGTCAATACTTACTACTGTGACAGACACATAGCTTGGGCTTTGTCGTCAACGTACAGAATGTAGTGGCTAAGTAACTACTAGTAACTGAGTAAGTAACTGAGTAAGTAACTGAAGAAAGAAACTGAAGTAAGTAACTACTAGTAACTGAAGTAAGTAACTGAAGTAAGAAACTGAAGTAAGAAACTGAAGTAAGTAACTACTAGTAACTGAAGTAACTGAGTAAGTAACTGAAGTAAGAAACTGAAGTAAGTAACTGGAGTAAGTAACTACTAGTAACTGAGTAAGAAACTGGAGTAAGTAACTGGAGTAAGCAAAAGGAGTAAGAAACTACTAGTAACTGAAGTAAGTAACTGAAGTAAGTAACTGGAATAAGTAACTGAAGTAAGTAACCACTAGTAACTGAAGTAAGTAAGTAACTGGAGTAAGTAGCTGGAGCAAGTAACTGAAGTAAGTAACTGGAGTAAGTAACTACTAGTAACTGAGTAAGTAACTGGACTAAGTAAGTGGAGTATGTAACTGGAGAAAAAACTACTAGTAACTGAAGTAAGTAACTGCTAGTAACTGAAGTAAGTAACTGGAGTAAGTAACTACTAGTAACTTAAGTAAGTAACTGAAGTAAGTTACAGAAGTAAGTAACTGAAGTAAGTAACTGAAGTAAGTAACTGAAGTAAGTAACTGCTAGAAACTGAAGTAAGTAACTGAAGTAAGTAACTACAAGTAACAGAATTAAGTAACTGAAGTAAGTTACAGAATTAAATAACTGAAGTAAGTAACTACTAGTAACTTAAGTAAGTAACAGAAGTAACTGAAGTATGTTACAGAAGTAAGTAACTGAAGTAAGTAACTACTAGAAACTGCAGTAAGTAACTGAAGCAAGTAACAGAAGTAAGCAACTGAACTAAGTTACAGAAGTAAGTAACTGAAGTAAGTAACTAATAGAAACTGAAGTAAGTAATTGAAGTAAGTAACTACTAGTAACTGAAGTAAGTAACTACTAGTAACTGAAGTAAGTAACTGAAGTAAGTATGTACCAGTAACTGAACTAACTACTAGTAACTGAAGTAAGTAACTGAAGTAAGTAACTACTAGTAACTGAAGTAAGTAACTACTAGTATCTGAAGTAAGTAACTACTAGTATCTGAAGTAAGTAACTGAATTAAGTAACTACTAGTAACTGAAGTAAGTAACTACTAATAGCTGAGTAAGCAACTGAAGTAAGTTACAGAAGTAAGTATCTGAAGTAAATAAATACTAGTAACTGAAGTAAGTACCTGAAGTAAGTAACTACTAGTAACTGAAGTAAGTAACTACTATTAACTGAATTAAGTACCTGAAGTAAGTTACAGAAGTAAGTATCTGAAGTAAGTAACTGAAGTTAGTTACTACCTGTAACTGAAGTAAGTACCTGAAGTAACTACTAGTAACTGAAGTAAGTAACTATTAGTAACTGAAGTAAGTAAATTAAGTAAGTTACTACCTGTAACTGATGTAAGGATGTATGTAAGTACCTGAAGTAAGTAACTACTAGTAACTGAAGTAAGTAACTGAAGTAAGTAACAGAAGTAAGTAACTACTAGTAACTGAAGTAAGTTACAGAAGTAAGTAACTGAAGTAAGTAACTGAAGTAAGTAACTACTAGTTACAGAAGTAAGTATCTGAAGTAAATAAATACTAGTAACTGAAGTAAGTATCTGAAGTAAGTAACTACTAGTAACTGAAGTAAGTAACTACTAGTAACTGAATTAAGTAACTACTAGTAACTGAATTAAGTATGTACCAGTAACTGAATTAAGTATGTACCAGTAACTGAAGTAAGTAACTGAAGTAAGTAACTACTAGTAACTGAAGTAAGTAACTGAATTAAGTAACTACAAGTAGCTGAGTAACAGAAGTAAGTATCTGAAGTAAGTATCTGAAGTAAGTAACTACATGTAACTGAAGTAAGTACCTGAAGTAAGTAACTGAATTAAGTAACTACTAGTAACTGAAGTAAGTAACTGAATTAAGTAACTACTAGTAGCTGAGTAAGCAACTGAAGTAAGTTACAGAAGTAAGTATCTGAAGTAAATAAATACTAGTAACTGAAGTAAGTACCTGAAGTAAGTAACTACTAGTATCTGAAGTAAGTAACTCTTAGTAACTGAAGTAAGTAACTGAAGTAAGTTACAGAAGTAGGTATCTGAAGTAAGGAACTGAAGTAAGTAAATGAAGTAAGTAAATTAAGTAAGTTACTACCTGTAACTGATGTAAGTACCTGAAGTAAGTACCTGAAGTAAGTAACTACTAGTAACTGAAGTAAGTATCTGAAGTAAGTAACTGAAGAAAGTAACTACTAGTAACATAATTAAGTACCTGAAGTAAATAACTACTAGTACCAGAAGTAAGTAACTGAAGTAAGTAACAGAAGTAAGTTATAGAAGTAAGTATCTGAAGTAAGGGAAGACCCCCCTGAAATGGACAAAAATGAATGGGATGTTATTGGCACCGTATGAAACAGAAACACGATGTACAATACCACTCAAATGGACGCCGTTTCATTCAAAACTTATTGCAAATGTCATATGGCAAATGCCAAGTGTCACACAGCAAAAATCCAATAGATGGCGAGCGCGCTCCACAGTAAATGTTAATATTGCAAATGCACATCAAGTCAAGACACAAGGGTCAAATTTAGAACATTTGATATTTTTTCCTGATTAAAAAAGTGCTTTCTGGACCGTTTTTTGAAATTCTTTCAATGTTTTTGTAATTTATACATGTATAACAACTGTATGAACATACTTTTGTCATATTTTATTGTCATATTGTTATTAACTTGTCCATAAGGCATATGTTTTGTCCATTTGCAATATGATTTCATAGAAGGTCAAAAGTCAAAGTCAACCGTCAGTGAACCACTGCCAAATGCCATAAGAAATGTCCAAACACAATATGAAAGTATTGAAAGTGCCAAATCAGGATGTTTTGTCCATTTGCAATATGATATCATAGGAAGTCGAAGTCAAAAGTCAGTGAACCATGTCCAAATGGCATTTATACTGCCCAAATGATATATAGCACTATGTTAAGCCATGAATCAACCTAGATGGTCTATTTGTCATGTATGATGAGGGAGAAGTGGGACTCTTGTTTTTTAACGATTTTTTGAAAAACGTCCAAAATGACCACTCACCCAACCGTAGACCCCTTGCTCCCCCCTAAAGGCATTAAAAAAACATTTAAAAAATGTGCTCCTGGTCACCCATTTCAATCAACAGGTGCACAGCTGTCCATTTGCAATATGTTTCAATGCGCATTTACTATCACGAATTTGACATGCTCAAAAATACTGCAGAAATGCAAAATTGACTGGCCCGATGAACTCGGGATGGCTGGGCAGTGATAGTGGTTACTCTCCATCGCTCGATGGTGACATGAGAGAAGTGGGACTCGGTTGTTTTTTAATGATTTTTTGAAAAATGTCCAAAATAACCAGCTGCACCCCCTTTTGGATGGGCACGGGTGGGGGGTGCTCCCTACCCAACCGTGGACCTCTTTCACCCCCCTAAAGGCATTAAAAAACATTTTTTAAATGTGCTCCTGGTAACCCATTCCAATCACCAGGTGCACGGCTGTCCATTTGCAATATGTTTCAATGGGCATTTACCATCACGAATTTGACATGCTCTAAAATACTGCAGGAATGCAAAATCGACTGGCCTGATGAACTCGGGATGGCCAGGCAGTGATACTGTTTCCTCTCCATCGCTCATTGGTGTTGATTTCAGAATGTCAATTTGGTGACGGTCTATCACTGTTTAAACATATTGCAAATGGACACAAGTCAGCCAGCAAGTCACTGTCCATCAGTCAATTAGATATCATTCTGACACCAAACTGACACCTCACCCACTTTTTCCAACTCATTTAGAAGCCAACTATCACATATTTCAGAGCAGGCCATAAATTCACAGCGCCTTCTGTTTAAACCATAAAAAAAACATAAAACACATAGTTACATTCTAGCTGCGGGTCCAGTTCTGACATTATGTGTAGGCCTAGCTGAGGCGACCCCGAATCCCAAGTTTCGGCTCGATAGGTCATTTGGAGCCCGAACGGCGCTTGGTGCTGAATATCCACATTTTCCGGGCGTTGCTACGGGGTCCTTGAATGAGCTGTCGGACAGAAACGTTAGGGTCCGTCTCTATGGGCCGAGGCGGTTTCAATGCACCTAGTCTTGCGACTCTGGGACTTTTCTAAATGTTGTCATTTTCGTGATGGTCAAAATGAATTGAAGATATTGCACATGTACGAGGCTGTTTCTCGGTCTGATAACCGTCTAGAGGCATATAACTCACTGTGCACTATCGACTTGAGCTCTAGAACAGGTTTATAAAGTTTCAGAGCTCTAGGTCTGACGGTTCTTTGATAGTTTGAACAAAGGTAACTATTGCAGGCTCTGTGTGTCAGTAAGCCCCACACTATGTCACTCCATCGTTGCTGTGTGTGTGAGCTTTTCTTGAAAATCTGATGGGAGAAATGACTGATTTACAGTTCATGAGGGTTACCTAGTCACACATATGAAGTTTTGGAAAGATGTGACTTTTTAACCCTTCGAAACAGCCCTTATGACCCCAATTTAAGGCACTTCCGGTTGGCACAGGAAGCTGAAAGTAAACACATATCCTCATTGGGGTAGGCTTTTACATAGTTTAAAGTCTTTATGTTACGAATTGACTGATTTACACAGGGTTGAATGCAGTGCTTTTTCAAACTGCAGGTTTGGTACATCAAAACAACTTCTGGGTGAATATAACCATTTCTGGTTGCTCCAGGAAGCTTAGAATTGACACAGGTAGACCTCATAGTGGCCTGATGAATTGTCATTGAAGACAGGTTCATAAGGCATTCATAACCCACATAGACTTCAGGTTGAATTTAGGTGAGAAGGCAATGTATTCCTCTAGGGAGAGATGTCATTGTAAACTGTGAGATGAAAAAAGCCTGTTTTCACTGTTAAGGGTTAATGTCACATGGTCAATGTTAGGCTTGCACAGATCGGGAGGACCTCAGGAACGTTCCTGAGGTCTTTAAAACCTCTCTGAGACATGTGGGACGCTAGCGGGACACACTGTTCAACAGCCAGTGAAATAGCAGGGCACCAAATTCAAAACAACAAAAATCTCATAATTCAAATTTCTCAAACATACAACTATTATATCCCATTTTAAAAATACTCTTCTCGTTAATCCAACCACATTGTCCGATTTCAAAAAGGCTTTACGGCGAAAGCATACCGTTAGATTATGTTAGGACAGCGCCTAAACAAGAAAAACCACACAGCCATTTTCCAAGCAAGGAGAGGCGTCACAAAAACCAGAAATAAAGCTAAAATAACCTGTTGGGGCTAGGGGGCAGTATTTGCACGGCCGGATAAAAAACATACCCGATTTAAACTGGTTACTACTCTTGCCCAGAAATGAGAATATGCATATAATTAGTAGATTTGGAAAGAAAACACTCTATAATTTCTAAAACTGTTTGAATGGGCATACAGAGGCCCATTATCAGCAACCATCACTCCTGTGTTCCAGAGGCACGTTGTGTTAGCTAATCCAGGTTTATCATTTTAAAAGGCAAATTGATCTTTAGAAAACCATTTGCAATTATGTTAGAACAGCTGAAAACTGTTGTACAGATTAAAGAAGCAATTAAACTGGCCTTCTTTAGACTAGTTGAATATCTGGAGCATAAGCATTTGTGGGTTCAATTACAGGCTCAAAAAGGCCAGAAACATAGATCTTTCTTATGAAACTTGTCAGTCTATTCTTGTTCTGAGAAATTAAGGCTATTCCAGGCGAGAAATTGCCAAGAAACTGAAGATCTCGCACAACGCTTTGTACTATTCCCTTCACAGAACAGCGCAAACTGGCTCTAACCAGAATAGGAAGAGGAGTGGGAGACCCCGGTGCACAGCTGAGCAAGAGGACAAGTACATTAGAGTGTCTAGTTTGAGAAACAGATGCCTCACAAGCCCTCACCTGGCAGCTTCATTAAATAGTACCTGCAAAACACCAGTCTCAACTTCAACAGTGAAGAGGCGACTCTGGGATGCTGGCCTTGTCCAGTGTCTGGGTTCTTTTGCCCATCTTAATCTTTTCTTTTTATTGGCCAGTCTGAGATATGGCTTTTTCTTTACAACACTGCCTAGAAGGCCAGCATCCCAGAGTCGCCTCCTCACTGTTGATTTTGAGACTGGTGTTTTGCTAACATAATTGCAAAAGGGTTTTCTAATGATCAATTAGCCATTTAAAAGGATACACTTGGATTAGCTAACACAACGTGCCTCTGGAACACAGGAGTGACGGTTGCTGATAATGGGCCTCTGTACGCCTATTTAGATATTCCATTAAAAAAAATCAGCTGTTTCCAGCTACAATAGTCATTTACAACTAACAATGTCTACACTGTATTTCTGATCAATTTCATGTTATTGTAATGGACAAAAAATGACAAAAAAATGACATTTCTAAGTGACCCCAAACTTTTGAATGGTAGTGTACATTTGAGATTAGTTAAGCAGTATGTGAACATTATTAAAGTGACTAGTATTCCATTATTAAAGTGGCCAGTGATTCCAAGTCTATAGGACAGCAGCCTCTAAGTTGCAGGTTGCGTAACTGGGTGGAAGCCAGCTAGTGGTGGCTATTTAACAGTCTGATGACCTTGAGATAGAAGCTGTTTTTCAATCTCTCGGGCCCAGCTTTGATGCACCTGCACTGACCTCGCCTTCTGGATGATAGCGGGGTGAACAGGCAGTGGTGGTTGATGTCCTTGATGATCTTTTTGGCCTTCCTGTGACATCGGGTCCTGTAGGTATCCTGGAGGGCAGGTATTTGCCCCAAATGATGCTTTGTGCCTACTGCAACACTCTCTAGAGAGCCCTGTTATTGCAGGCGGTGCAGTTGCCGTACCGGGCGGTAATACAGCCCAACAGGATACTCTCAATTGTGCATCTGTAAAGGTTTCTGAGGGTTTTAGGTGACAAGCCACATTTCTTCAGCCTCCTGAGGTTGAAGAGGCGCTGTTGCACCAAATTTATTCAGCCTCACTGTCTGTGTGGGTGGACCATTTCAGATCGTCAGTGATGTGTACGCCGAGGAATTGAAAACTTTCCACCTTCTCCACTGCTGTCCCGTCGATGTGGATAGGGGGGTGCACCCTCTGCTGTTTCCAGTCCACAATATCTCTTTTGTTTTGTTGACGTTGAGTGAGAGGTTATTTTCCTTGCACCACACTCCCAGGGCCCTCACCTCCTCCCTGTAGGCTGTCATGGCATTGTTGGTAATCACGCCTACTACTGTTGTGTCGTCTGCAAACTTGATGATTGAGTTGGAGGCGTGCATGGCCACTCAGTCGTGGGTGAACAGGGAGTACAGGAGGGGGCTGAGCACGCACCCTTGTGGGGCCCCAGTGTTGAGGATCAGCAAAGTGGAGGTGTTGTTTCCTACCTTCACCACCTGGGGTTGGCCTGTCAGGAAGTCCAGGACCCAGTTGCACAGGGTGGGGTTCAGACCCAGGGCATCGACCTTAATAATGAGCTTGTAGGGTACTATGGTGTTGAAAGCTGCGCTATAATCAATGAACATCATTCTTACATAGGTATTCCTCTTGTCCAGATGGGATAGGGCAGTGTGCAGTGCGATGGCGATTGCATCGTCTGTGGACAGAGTCCAACCCTTTGACTGATAGGAGTCACTAAGCAGCCACTGTTAGACCCATGATCCCTCAGGAGGAGTGGCATCACATTAACACTGGCTACGTCCCAATTGGCACCCTATTCCCTTTATAGTGCACTACGTTTGACCAAGGCCCATAGGGAATGCCATTTGGGATGCATCCACTGTCTTTACTGTAGGTTATTCACTCCATAACTCCAGGCTCTCCAGACAGAGGGCCATTCATGTTAAATGATGTGTAGGAGTTAAATCCTCTGAGATTTAGCTCACTAGCTGGCTGGCTGTGTCCCAGTCATTTAATTGGCCTGGTTAATAAAGCTTCCCAGTGAGAAGTTTCTGTCTGTGTGTGTCGCTATGCAGTGCTATTGTAGTGTAGCTGGTTCTGTGTGTTGCTATTGGAAGGATAAACATTCCGTACTTTGCGATTTGAGGGGTGCTAGCTGATTCCCTGCGTTGTTATTGAACCGGACAGCTGATTCCCTGGTTCATTTTATTCCATTCTAGTCTCTTTGATCAGTACTGGTGGTGAATGATTAGCAGGGAGGGGGTCTGACTGACTGAGTGACTGACTGACTGCACTGACTGACATAGTGCACTGACTGACTGCACTGACTGACTGACTTACTGCACTGACTGACAGACTTACTGCATGGACTGACTGCACTGACTGACTGACCACACTGACTTACTGCACTGACTGACTGACTGACTGATTGACTGACTGACTGATTTACTGCATTGACTGACTGCACTGACTGACTGACTGACTGACTGACTTACTGCACTGACTGACTGACCTCTGACTTACTGCACTGACTGACTGATTGACTGCGCTGACTGCACTGACTGCACCGACTGCACCGACTGCACTGACTGGCTGTGAACCAGACCTAGCACTAACAACATAATGTGGTAGAGTCAGAAAGAGTTAGAGTTACAGAGAGTTACAGAGAGTACAGAGTTAGATAGGGTTACAGAGAGTTATAGAGAGTTACAGAGAGTTACAGAGTTAGATAGGGTTACAGAGAGTTACAGAGAGTTACAGAGAGTTACAGAGAGTTACAGAGAGTTACAGAGAGTTACAGAGAGTTACAGAGAGTTACAGAGCGTTACATAGTTAGAGAGAGTTAGAGAGAGTTACAGAGAGTTTCAGAGAGTTTCAGAGAGTTTCAGAGAGTTACAGAGCGTTACGTAGTTACAGAGAGTTACAGAGAGTTACAGAGAGTTACAGAGAGTTACAGGGAGTTACAGCGAGTTACAGAGTTAGAGAGAGTTAGAGAGAGTTAGAGAGAGTTAGAGAGAGTTACAGAGAGTTACAGAGAGTTACAAATAGTTACAGAGAGTTACATGGAGTTACAGAGAGTTACGGAGAGTTACGGAGAGTTACGGAGAGTTACAGGGAGTTAGAGAGAGTTACAGAATAAGAGAGTTACAGAGAGTTACAGAGAGTTACAGAGAGTTACAGAGAGTTACAGAGAGTTACAAATAGTTACAGAGAGTTACATGGAGTTACATGGAGTTACAGAGAGTTATAGAGAATTACAGAGAGTTAGAGTTATAGAGAATTACAGAGTTAGAGTTACAGAGAGTTACAGAGAGTTAGAGGGAGTTAGAGAGAGTTACAGGGAGTTACAGGGAGTTACAGAGAGTTACAGAGAGTTACAGAGAGTTACAGAGTTACAGAGAGTTACAGAGAGTTACAGAGAGTTAGAGTTACAGAGAGTTACAGAGAGTTAGAGAAAGAGGGAGAGAGAGAGAAAGGGAGAGGGAGAGAGAGAGAAAGGGAGAGGGAGAGAGAGAGAAAGGGAGAGGCAGAGAGAGAGAAAGGGAGAGGCAGAGAGACAGAGAGAGGGAGAGAGGCAGAGAGAGGGTTAGAGAAAGAGACTGGGAGAGAGAGAGTTAGAGGGAGAATTAAAGAGAGAGAGTGACAGAGGGAGAGGGAGAGTGGCAGAAAGAGAGAGAGAGAAAGAGAGCATGACCCCCTAGACACAACTATGACCAAACAACCAACAAAAACGGGTCACACCTCGTGCAGCTCTGTCGCACCCTGGGTATGTACATAGTTAATGGTAGGCTTCCAGTGGACTCTTACGGTAGGTACACCTACAGCTCATCCCTTGGCAGTAGTGCCTTTATTCTTTTGGAACTTATGTAAGTGTAATGTTTACTGTACATTTTTTATTGTTTATTTCACTTTTGTTTATTATCTATTTCACTTGCTTTGGCAATGTAAACATGTGTTTCCCATGCCAATAAAGCCCCTTAAATTGAAATTGAATATAGTACTGTAGATTACTTTATCATTGACCTCAACCAAGAGTCTCTCAGAGCGTTCACATTCAGCCACCTGACACCCCTATCAGATCACAGCAAAATCACAGTCTACTTAAACAAAGCAATACTCAATCATGAAGCATCAAAGCCAAAGGAACTGCATAATATTAAGAAATGCTATTGATGGAAGGAAAGTCGTGAAGACAACCTACCAAAAACAATTAGGCAACAACAAATTCCTTCTAGACAACTTCATGGACAAAATGTTTCACTGTTATAATGGAGGTGTAAACTTGGTAGTAGAAAACCTAAACAGTATATTTGACCTCTCAGCTTCCCTATCAAATAAAAACAGTTCAAGCAGACAACCTAAGAAAACAACAATGACAAATGGTTTGATGAAGATTGCAAAAATCTAAGAAAGAAATTGAGAAACCTGTCCAACCAAAAACATAGAGACCCAGAAAACCTGAGTCTACGCCTTCACTATGGTGAATCACTAAAACAATACAGAAATACACTATGGAAAAAGGAATAGAACATCAGAAATCAGCTCAATGTAACTTAAGAATCCATAGAATCTAACCACTTCTGGGAAAATTGGAACACATAAACAAACAACAACACGAAGAGTTATCTATCCAAACAGAGATGTATGGATAAACCACTTTTCAATCTTTTTTGCTCTATAACAAAGAACAAACAGCAAAAACATGATCAAATGCAAATCTTAGAATCAACTATTAAAGACTACCAGAACCCACTGGATTCTCCAATTACATTGAATGAACTACAGGACAAAATACAAACCCTCCAACCCAAAAAGGCCTGTGGTGTTGATTGTCTCCTCAATGAAATGATAAAATATACAGACAACAAATTCCAATTGGCTATAATTAAACTCTTTAACATCATCCTCAGTTCTGGCATCATCCCCAATATTTGGAACCAAGGACTGATCACAACAATCCACAAAAGTAGAGACAAGTTTGACCCCAATAACTACCGTGGGATATGTGTCAGCAGCAACCTTGGGAAAATCCTCTGCATTATCATTAGCAGCAGACTCGTACATTTCCTCAGTGAAAACAATGAACTGAGCAAATGTCAAATTGCCTTTTTACTAAATTACCGTATGACAGACCACGTATTCACCCTGCACACCCTAATTGGCAAACAAACAAAACAAAGGCAAAGTACTCTTATCCTTTGTTGATTCAAAAAAGCTTTTGACTCAATTTGGCATGAGGGTCTGCTGTACAAATTGATGGAAAGCAGTGATGAGGGAAAAACATACAACATTTTAAAATCCATGTACACAAACAAGTGTGTGTGTACATGTGCGGTTAAAATTGCAACAACAAAAAAAACACACATTTCTTTCC
>NC_138293.1:94372500-94540000 GCF_965601325.2 Salmo salar | reverse complement strand
GAAACATGACTCAACCTGGGCTGTTAGTTAACTCTCCTCTTAGTATCATGACTCAACCTGGCCTGTTAATTAACTCTCCCCTTAGTAACACGCCTCAACCTGGGCTGTTAATTAACTCTTCCCTTAGTAACACGCCTCAACCTGGGCTGTTAGTTAACTCTCCCCTTAGTAACACGCATCAACCTGCCTGTTAATTAACTCTCCCCTTAGTAACATGACTCAACATGGCCATGTAGTTAACTCTCCCCTTAGTAACACGCCTCAACCTGGGCTGTTAGTTAACACTCCCCTTAGTAACACGACTCAACCTGGCCTGTTAGTTAACTCTCCCCTTAGTAACATGACTCAACCTGTTCATGTAGTTAACTCTCCCCTTAGTAACACGCATCAACCTGGCCTGTTAGTTAACTCTCCCCTTAGTAACACGCCTCAACCTGGGCTGTTAATTAACTCTTCCCAAGGTAACGCGCCTCAACCTGGGCTGTTAGTTAACTCTCCCCTTAGTAACACGCCTCAACCTGGTCTGTTAGTTAACTCTCCCCTTAGTAACACGCCTCAACCTGGGCTGTTAGTTAACTCTGCTCTTAGTAACACGCCTCAACCTGCCTGTTAATTAACTCTCCCCTTAGTAACACGACTCAACCTTGACATGTAGTTAACTCTCCCCTTAGTAACACGCCTCAACCTGGTCATTTAGTTAACTCTCCCCTTAGTAACATGACTCAACCTGGGCTGTTAGTTAACTCTCCCCTTAGTAACATGACTCAGCCTGGCCTGTTAGTTAACTCTCCCCTCAGTAACACGCCTCAACCTGGGCTGTTAGTTAACTCTCCCCTTAGTAACATGACTCAACCTAGCCTGTTAATTAACTCTCCCCTTAGTAACATGACTCAACCTGGGCTGTTAGTTAACTCTCCCCTTAGTAACACGCCTCAACCTGGGCTGGTAATTAACTCTCCCCTTAGTAACACGCCTCAACCTAGCCTGTTAGTTAACTCTCCCCTTAGTAACATGACTCAGCCTGGGCTGTTAATTAACCCTTCCCTTAGTAACACGCCTCAACCTGGCCTGTTAGTTAACTCTCCCCTTAGTAACACGCCTCAACGTGGCCTGTTAGTTAACTCTCCCATTAGTAACACGCCTCAACCTGCCTGTTAATTAACTCTCCCCTTAGTAACACGCCTCAACCTGAGCTGTTAGTTACCTCTCCCCTTAGTAACATGACTCAACCTGGCCTTTTAGTTAACTCTCCCCTTAGTAACATGACTCAACCTGGGCTGTTAGTTAACTCTCCCCTTAGTACCATGACTCAACCTGGCCATGTAGTTAACACTCCCCTTAGTAACACGTCTCAACCTGGGCTGTTAGTTAACTCTCCCCTTAGTAACACGCCTCAACCAGGTCTGTTAGTTAACTCTCCCCTTAGTAACACGCCTCATCCTGGGCAGTTAATTAACTCTTCCCTTAGTAACACGCCTCAACCTGGGCTGTTAGTTAACTCTCCCCTTAGTAACACGCCTCAACCTGCCTGTTAATTAACTCTCCCCTTAGTAATACGACTCAACAAGGCCATGTAGTTAACTCTCCCCTTAGTAACACGCCTCAACCTGCCTGTTAATTAACTCTCCCCTTAGTAACATGACTCAACCTGGGCTGTTAGTTAACTCTCCCCTTAGTAACATGACTCAACCTGGGCTGTTAGTTAACACTCCCCTTAGTAACACGCCTCAACCTGGGCTGTTAGTTATCTCTCCCCTTAGTAACACGACTCAACCTGGCCTGTTAGTTAACTCTCCCATTAGTAACATGACTCAACATGGCCTGTTAGTTAACTCTCCCCTTAGTAATATGACTCAACCGGGGCTGTTAGCTAACTCTCCCCTTAGTAACATGACTCAGCCTGGCCTTTTAGTTAACTATCCCCTTAGTAACATGCCTCAACCAAGGCTGTTAGTTAACTCTCCCCTTAGTAACACGACTCAACCTGGGCTGTTAGTTAACTCTCCCCTTAGTAACACGCCTCAACCTGGCCTGTTAGTTAACTCTCCCCTTAGTAACATGACTCAACCTGGGCTGTTAGTTAACTCTCCCCTTAGTAACATGACTCAACCTGGCCATGTAGTTAACACTCCCCTTAGTAACACGCCTCAACCTGGGCTGTTAGTTAACTCTCCCCTTAGAAACATGACTCAACCTGGGCTGTTAGTTAACTCTCCTCTTAGTATCATGACTCAACCTGGCCTGTTAATTAACTCTCCCCTTAGTAACACGCCTCAACCTGGGCTGTTAATTAACTCTTCCCTTAGTAACACGCCTCAACCTGGGCTGTTAGTTAACTCTCCCCTTAGTAACACGCCTCAACCTGCCTGTTAATTAACTCTCCCCTTAGTAACATGACTCAACATGGCCATGTAGTTAACTCTCCCCTTAGTAACACGCCTCAACCTGGGCTGTTAGTTAACACTCCCCTTAGTAACACGACTCAACCTGGCCTGTTAGTTAACTCTCCCCTTAGTAACATGACTCAACCTGTTCATGTAGTTAACTCTCCCCTTAGTAACACGCATCAACCTGGCCTGTTAGTTAACTCTCCCCTTAGTAACACGCCTCAACCTGGGCTGTTAATTAACTCTTCCCAAGGTAACGCGCCTCGACCTGGGCAGTTAGTTAACTCTCCCCTTAGTAACACGCCTCAACCTGGTCTGTTAGTTAACTCTCCCCTTAGTAACACGCCTCAACCTGGGCTGTTAGTTAACTCTCCCCTTAGTAACACGCCTCAACCTGCCTGTTAATTAACTCTCCGCTTAGTAACACGACTCAACATGGACATGTAGTTAACTCTCCCCTTAGTAACACGCCTCAACCTGGTCATTTAGTTAACTCTCCCCTTAGTAACATGACTCAACCTGGGCTGTTAGTTAACTCTCCCCTTAGTAACATGACTCAGCCTGGCCTGTTAGTTAACTCTCCCCTCAGTAACACGCCTCAACCTGGGCTGTTAGTTAACTCTCCCCTTAGTAACATGACTCAACCTAGCCTGTTAATTAACTCTCCCCTTAGTAACATGACTCAACCTGGGCTGTTAGTTAACTCTCCCCTTAGTAACACGCCTCAACCTGGGCTGGTAATTAACTCTCCCCTTAGTAACACGCCTCAACCTAGCCTGTTAGTTAACTCTCCCCTTAGTAACATGACTCAGCCTGGGCTGTTAATTAACCCTTCCCTTAGTAACACGCCTCAACCTGGCCTGTTAGTTAACTCTCCCCTTAGTAACACGCCTCAACGTGGCCTGTTAGTTAACTCTCCCATTAGTAACACGCCTCAACCTGCCTGTTAATTAACTCTCCCCTTAGTAACACGCCTCAACCTGAGCTGTTAGTTACCTCTCCCCTTAGTAACATGACTCAACCTGGCCTTTTAGTTAACTCTCCCCTTAGTAACATGACTCAACCTGGGCTGTTAGTTAACTCTCCCCTTAGTACCATGACTCAACCTGGCCATGTAGTTAACACTCCCCTTAGTAACACGCCTCAACCTGGGCTGTTAGTTAACTCTCCCCTTAGTAACACGCCTCAACCAGGTCTGTTAGTTAACTCTCCCCTTAGTAACACGCCTCAACCTGGGCAGTTAATTAACTCTTCCCTTAGTAACACGCCTCAACCTGGGCTGTTAGTTAACTCTCCCCTTAGTAACACGCCTCAACCTGCCTGTTAATTAACTCTCCCCTTAGTAATACGACTCAACAAGGCCATGTAGTTAACTCTCCCCTTAGTAACACGCCTCAACCTGCCTGTTAATTAACTCTCCCCTTAGTAACATGACTCAACCTGGGCTGTTAGTTAACTCTCCCCTTAGTAACATGACTCAGCCTGGCCTTTTAGTTAACTATCCCCTTAGTAACATGCCTCAACCACGGCTGTTAGTTAACTCTCCCCTTAGTAACACGACTCAACCAGGGCTGTTACTTAACTCTCCCCTTAGTAACACGCCTCAACCTGGGCTGTTAGTTAACTATCCCCTTAGTAACATGACTCAACCTGGGCTGTTAGTTAACTCTCCCCTTAGTAACATGACTCAGCCTGGCCTGTTAGTTAACTCTCCCCTTAGTAACACGCCTCAACCTGGGCTGTTAGTTAACTCTCCCCTTAGTAACATGACTCAACCTAGCCTGTTAATTAACTCTCCCCTTAGTAACATGACTCAACCTGGGCTGTTAGTTAACCCCCCCTTAGTAACACGCCTCAACCTGGCCTGTTAGTTAACTCTCCCCTTAGTAACACGCCTCAACCTGGGCTGGTAATTAACTCTCCCCTTAGTAACACGCCTCAAAATAGCCTGTTAGTTAACTCTACCCTTAGTAACATGACTCAGCCTTGGCTGTTAATTAACTCTCCCCTTAGTAACACGCCTCAACCTGGGCTGTTAATTAACTCTCCCCTTAGTAACATAACTCAACATGGGCTGTTAGTTAACTCTCCCCTTAGTAACATGACTCAACCTGGCCTGTTAATTAACTCTCCCCTTAGTAACACGACTCAACCTGGGCTGTTAGTTAACTCTCCCCTTAGTAACACACCTCAACCTGGCCTGTTAGTTAACTCTCCCCTTAGTAACACGCCTCAACCTGCCTGTTAATTAACTCTCCCCTTAGTAACACGTCTCAACCTGAGCTGTTAGTTACCTCTCCCCTTAGTAACATGACTCAACCTGGCCTTTTAGTTAACTCTCCCCTTAGTAACATGACTCAACCTGGGCTGTTAGTTAACTCTCCCCTTAGTAACATGACTCAACCTGGCCATGTAGTTAACACTCCCCTTAGTAACACGCCTCAACCTGGGCTGTTAGTTAACTCTCCCCTTAGTAACATGACTCAACCTGGCCTGTTAATTAACTCTCCCCTTAGTAACACGACTCAACCTGGGCTGTTAGTTAACTCTCCCCTTAGTAACACACCTCAACCTGGCCTGTTAGTTAACTCTCCCCTTAGTAACACGCCTCAACCTGCCTGTTAATTAACTCTCCCCTTAGTAACACGCCTCAACCTGAGCTGTTAGTTACCTCTCCCCTTAGTAACATGACTCAACCTGGCCTTTTAGTTAACTCTCCCCTTAGTAACATGACTCAACCTGGGCTGTTAGTTAACACTCCCCTTAGTACCATGACTCAACATGGCCATGTAGTTAACACTCCCCTTAGTAACACGCCTCAACCTGGGCTGTTAGTTAACTCTCCCCTTAGTAACACGCCTCAACCAGGTCTGTTAGTTAACTCTCCCCTTAGTAACACGCCTCAACCTGGGCAGTTAATTAACTCTCCCCTTAGTAACACGCCTCAACCTGCCTGTTAATTAACTCTCCCCTTAGTAATACGACTCAACAAGGCCATGTAGTTAACTCTCCCCTTAGTAACACGCCTCAACCTGCCTGTTAATTAACTCTCCCCTTAGTAACATGCCTCAACCTGAGCTGTTAGTTACCTCTCCCCTTAGTAACATGACTCAACCTGGCCTGTTAGTTAACTCTCCCCTTAGTAACACGACTCAACCTGGGCTGTTAGTTAACTCTCCCCTTAGTAACACGCCTCAACCTGGGCTGTTAGTTATCTCTCCCCTTAGTAACACGCCTCAACCTGCCTGTTAATTAACTCTCCCCTTAGTAACATGACTCAACCTGGCCATGTAGTTAACTCTCCCCTTAGTAACACGCCTCAACCTGGCCTGTTAGTTAACTCTCCCCTTAGTAACATGACTCAACCGGGGCTGTTAGCTAACTCTCCCCTTAGTAACATGACTCAGCCTGGCCTTTTAGTTAACTATCCCCTTAGTAACATGCCTCAACCACGGCTGTTAGTTAACTCTCCCCTTAGTAACACGCCTCAACCTGGCCTGTTAGTTAACTCTCCCCTTAGTAACACGCCTCAACCTGGGCTGGTAATTAACTCTCCCCTTAGTAACACGCCTCAACCTAGCCTGTTAGTTAACTCTCCCCTTAGTAACATGACTCAGCCTGGGCTGTTAATTAACCCTTCCCTTAGTAACACGCCTCAACCTGGCCTGTTAGTTAACTCTCCCCTTAGTAACACGCCTCAACCTGGCCTGTTAGTTAACTCTCCCCTTAGTAACACGCCTCAACCTGCCTGTTAATTAACTCTCCCCTTAGTAACACGCCTCAACCTGAGCTGTTAGTTACCTCTCCCCTTAGTAACATGACTCAACCTGGCCTTTTAGTTAACTCTCCCCTTAGTAACATGACTCAACCTGGGCTGTTAGTTAACTCTCCCCTTAGTACCATGACTCAACCTGGCCATGTAGTTAACACTCCCCTTAGTAACACGCCTCAACCTGGGCTGTTAGTTAACTCTCCCCTTAGTAACACGCCTCAACCTGGGCTGTTAATTAACTCTCCCCTTAGTAACACGCCTCAAAATAGCCTGTTAGTTAACTCTACCCTTAGTAACATGACTCAGCCTTGGCTGTTAATTAACTCTCCCCTTAGTAACACGCCTCAACCTGGGCTGTTAATTAACTCTCCCCTTAGTAACATGACTCAACATGGGCTGTTAGTTAACTCTCCCCTTAGTAACATGACTCAACCTGGCCTGTTAATTAACTCTCCCCTTAGTAACACGACTCAACCTGGGCTGTTAGTTAACTCTCCCCTTAGTAACACACCTCAACCTGGCCTGTTAGTTAACTCTCCCCTTAGTAACACGCCTCAACCTGCCTGTTAATTAACTCTCCCCTTAGTAACACGCCTCAACCTGAGCTGTTAGTTACCTCTCCCCTTAGTAACATGACTCAACCTGGCCTTTTAGTTAACTCTCCCCTTAGTAACATGACTCAACCTGGGCTGTTAGTTAACTCTCCCCTTAGTAACATGACTCAACCTGGCCTGTTAATTAACTCTCCCCTTAGTAACACGACTCAACCTGGGCTGTTAGTTAACTCTCCCCTTAGTAACACACCTCAACCTGGCCTGTTAGTTAACTCTCCCCTTAGTAACACATCTCAACCTGCCTGTTAATTAACTCTCCCCTTAGTAACACGCCTCAACCTGAGCTGTTAGTTACCTCTCCCCTTAGTAACATGACTCAACCTGGCCTTTTAGTTAACTCTCCCCTTAGTAACATGACTCAACCTGGGCTGTTAGTTAACTCTCCCCTTAGTACCATGACTCAACATGGCCATGTAGTTAACACTCCCCTTAGTAACACGCCTCAACCTGGGGTGTTAGTTAACTCTCCCCTTAGTAACACGCCTCAACCAAGTCTGTTAGTTAACTCTCCCCTTAGTAACACGCCTCAACCTGGGCAGTTAATTAACTCTCCAATTAGTAACATGCCTCAACCTGCCTGTTAATTAACTCTCCCCTTAGTAATACGACTCAACAAGGCCATGTAGTTAACTCTCCCCTTAGTAACACGCCTCAACCTGCCTGTTAATTAACTCTCCCCTTAGTAACACGCCTCAACCTGAGCTGTTAGTTACCTCTCCCCTTAGTAACATGACTCAACCTGGCCTGTTAGTTAACTCTCACCTTAGTAACATGACTCAACCTGGGCTGTTAGTTAACTCTCCCCTTAGTAACACGCCTCAACCTGGGCTGTTAGTTATCTCTCCCCTTAGTAACACGCCTCAACCTGCCTGTTAATTAACTCTCCCCTTAGTAACATGACTCAGCCTGGCCTTTTAGTTAACTATCCCCTTAGTAACATGCCTCAACCACGGCTGTTAGTTAACTCTCCCCTTAGTAACACGCCTCAACCTGGCCTGTTAGTTAACTCTCCCCTTAGTAACACGCCTCAACCTGGGCTGGTAATTAACTCTCCCCTTAGTAACACGCCTCAACCTAGCCTGTTAGTTAACTCTCCCCTTAGTAACATGACTCAGCCTGGGCTGTTAATTAACCCTTCCCTTAGTAACACGCCTCAACCTGGCCTGTTAGTTAACTCTCCCCTTAGTAACACGCCTCAACCTGGCCTGTTAGTTAACTCTCCCCTTAGTAACACACCTCAACCTGCCTGTTAATTAACTCTCCCCTTAGTAACACGCCTCAACCTGAGCTGTTAGTTACCTCTCCCCTTAGTAACATGACTCAACCTGGCCTTTTAGTTAACTCTCCCCTTAGTAACATGACTCAACCTGGGCTGTTAGTTAACTCTCCCCTTAGTACCATGACTCAACCTGGCCATGTAGTTAACACTCCCCTTAGTAACACGCCTCAACCTGGGCTGTTAGTTAACTCTCCCCTTAGTAACACGCCTCAACCAGGTCTGTTAGTTAACTCTCCCCTTAGTAACACGCCTCAACCTGGGCTGTTAATTAACTCTTCCCTTAGTAACACACCTCAACCTGGGCTGTTAGTTAACTCTCCCCTTAGTAACACGCCTCAACATGCCTGTTAATCAACTCTCCCCTTAGTAATACGACTCAACAAGGCCATGTAGTTAACTCTCCCCTTAGTAACACGCCTCAACCTGCCTGTTAATTAACTCTCCCCTTAGTAACATGACTCAACCTGGGCTGTTAGTTAACTCTCCCCTTAGTAACATGACTCAACCTGGGCTGTTAGTTAACACTCCCCTTAGTAACACGCCTCAACCTGGGCTGTTAGTTATCTCTCCCCTTAGTAACACGACTCAACCTGGCCTGTTAGTTAACTCTCCCATTAGTAACATGACTCAACCTGGCCTGTTAGTTAACTCTCCCCTTAGTAATATGACTCAACCGGGGCTGTTAGCTAACTCTCCCCTTAGTAACATGACTCAGCCTGGCCTTTTAGTTAACTATCCCCTTAGTAACATGCCTCAACCACGGCTGTTAGTTAACTCTCCCCTTAGTAACACGACTCAACCAGGGCTGTTACTTAACTCTCCCCTTAGTAACACGCCTCAACCTGGGCTGTTAGTTAACTATCCCCTTAGTAACATGACTCAACCTGGGCTGTTAGTTAACTCTCCCCTTAGTAACATGACTCAGCCTGGCCTGTTAGTTAACTCTCCCCTTAGTAACACGCCTCAACCTGGGATGTTAGTTAACTCTCCCCTTAGTAACATGACTCAACCTAGCCTGTTAATTAACTCTCCCCTTAGTAACATGACTCAACCTGGGCTGTTAGTTAACCCCCCCTTAGTAACACGCCTCAACCTGGCCTGTTAGTTAACTCTCCCCTTAGTAACACGCCTCAACCTGGGCTGGTAATTAACTCTCCCCTTAGTAACACGCCTCAAAATAGCCTGTTAGTTAACTCTCCCCTTAGTAACATGACTCAGCCTGGGCTGTTAATTAACTCTCCCCTTAGTAACACGCCTCAACCTGGGCTGTTAATTAACTCTCCCCTTAGTAACATGACTCAACATGGGCTGTTAGTTAACTCTCCACTTAGTAACATGACTCAACCTGGCCATGTAGTTAACACTCCCCTTAGTAACACGCCTCAACCTGGGCTGTTAGTTAACTCTCCCCTTAGTAACATGACTCAACCTGGCCTGTTAATTAACTCTCCCCTTAGTAACACGACTCAACCTGGGCTGTTAGTTAACACTCCCCTTAGTAACACACCTCAACCTGGCCTGTTAGTTAACTCTCCCCTTAGTAACACGCCTCAACCTGCCTGTTAATTAACTCTCCCCTTAGTAACACGCCTCAACCTGAGCTGTTAGTTACCTCTCCCCTTAGTAACATGACTCAACCTGGCCTTTTAGTTAACTCTCCCCTTAGTAACATGACTCAACCTGGGCTGTTAGTTAACTCTCCCCTTAGTACCATGACTCAACCTGGCCATGTAGTTAACACTCCCCTTAGTAACACGCCTCAACCTGGGCTGTTAGTTAACTCTCCCCTTAGTAACACGCCTCAACCAGGTCTGTTAGTTAACTCTCCCCTTAGTAACACGCCTCAACCTGGGCAGTTAATTAACTCTCCCCTTAGTAACACGCCTCAACCTGCCTGTTAATTAACTCTCCCCTTAGTAATACGACTCAACAAGGCCATGTAGTTAACTCTCCCCTTAGTAACACGCCTCAACCTGCCTGTTAATTAACTCTCCCCTTAGTAACACGACTCAACCTGAGCTGTTAGTTACCTCTCCCCTTAGTAACATGACTCAACCTGGCCTGTTAGTTAACTCTCCCCTTAGTAACATGACTCAACCTGGGCTGTTAGTTAACTCTCCCCTTAGTAACATGACTCAACCTGGGCTGTTAGTTAACACTCCCCTTAGTAACACGCCTCAACCTGGGCTGTTAGTTATCTCTCCCCTTAGTAACACGCCTCAACCTGCCTGTTAATTAACTCTCCCCTTAGTAACATGACTCAACCTGGCCATGTAGTTAACTCTCCCCTTAGTAACACGCCTCAACCTGGTCATTTAGTTAACTCTCCCCTTAGTAACATGACTCAACCTGGCCTGTTAGTTAACTCTCCCATTAGTAACATGATTCAACCTGGCCTGTTAGTTAACTCTCCCCTTAGTAACATGACTCAACCGGGGCTGTTAGCTAACTCTCCCCTTAGTAACATGACTCAGCCTGGCCTTTTAGTTAACTATCCCCTTAGTAACATGCCTCAACCACGGCTGTTAGTTAACTCTCCCCTTAGTAACACGACTCAACCAGGGCTGTTACTTAACTCTCCCCTTAGTAACACGCCTCAACCTGGGCTGTTAGTTATCTCTCCCCTTAGTAACACGCCTCAACCTGCCTGTTAATTAACTCTCCCCTTAGTAACATGACTCAACCTGGCCATGTAGTTAACTCTCCCCTTAGTAACACGCCTCAACCTTGTTATTTAGTTAACTCTCCCCTTAGTAACACGACTCAACCTGGGCTGTTAGTTAACTCTCCCCTTAGTAACATGACTCAACCTGGCATGTTAGTTAACTCTCTCCTTAGTAACATGACTCAACCTGGCCTGTTAGTTAACTCTCCCCTTAGTAACATGACTCAACCGGGGCTGTTAGCTAACTCTCCCCTTAGTAACATGACTCAACCTGGCCTTTTAGTTAACTCCCCTTAGTAACATGCCTAAACTACGGCTGTTAGTTAACTCTCCCCTTAGTAACACGCCTCAACCTGGGCTATTAGTTAACTCTCCCCTTAGTAACATGACTCAACCTGGGCTGTTAGTTAACTCTCCCCTTAGTAACACGCCTCAACCTGGGCTGTTAGTTAACTCTCCCCGTAGTAACATGACTCAACCTAGCCTGTTAATTAACTCTCACCTTAGTAACATGACTCAACCTGGGCTGTTAGTTAACCCCCCCCTTAGTAACACGCCTCAACCTGGCCTGTTAGTTAACTCTCCCCTTAGTAACACGCCTCAACCTGGCCTGTTAGTTAACTCTCCCCTTAGTAACACGCCTCAACCTGGGCTGGTAATTAACTCTCCCCTTAGTAACACGCCTCAACCTAGCCTGTTAGTTAACTCTCCCCTTAGTAACATGACTCAGCCTGGGCTGTTAATTAACTCTCCCCTTAGTAACACGCCTCAACCTGGCCTGTTAGTTAACTCTCCCCTTAGTAACACGCCTCAACCTGCCTGTTAATTAACTCTCCCCTTAGTAACACGCCTCAACCTGAGCTGTTAGTTACCTCTCCCCTTAGTAACATGACTCAACCTGGCCATGTAGTTAACACTCCCCTTAGTAACACGCCTTAACCTGGGCTGTTAGTTAACTCTCCTCTTAGTAACACGCCTCAACCTGGCCTGTTAATTAACTCTCCCCTTAGTAACACGCCTCAACCTGGGCTGTTAATTAACTCTTCCCTTAGTAACACGCCTCAACCTGGGCTGTTAATTAACTCTCCCCTTAGTAACACGCCTCAACCTGCCTGTTAATTAACTCTCCCCTTAGTAACATGACTCAACATGGCCATGTAGTTAACTCTCCCCTTAGTAACACGCCTCAACCTGGGCTGTTAGTTAACACTCCCCTTAGTAACACGCCTAAACCTGGGCTGTTAGTTAACTCTCCCCTTAGTAACAAGCCTCAACCAGGTCTGTTAGTTAACTCTCCCCTTAGTAACATGACTCAACCTGGGCTGTTAGTTAACTCTGCTCTTAGTAACACGCCTCAACCCGAGCTGTTAATTAACTCTTCCCTTAATAACACGCCTCAACCTGGGCTGTTAATTAACTCTTCCCTTAGTAACACGACTCAACCTGGCCTGTTAGTTAACTCTCCCCTTAGTAACATGACTCAACCTGGCCATGTAGTTAACTCTCCCCTTAGTAACACGCATCAACCTGGCCTGTTAGTTAACTCTCCCCTTAGTAACACGCCTCAACCTGGTCTGTTAGTTAACTCTCCCCTTAGTAACACGCCTCAACCTGGGCTGTTAGTTAACTCTCCCCTTAGTAACACGCCTCAACCTGCCTGTTAATTAACTCTCCCCTTAGTAACACGACTCAACCTGGACATGTAGTTAACTCTCCCCTTAGTAACACGCCTCAACCTGGTCATTTAGTTAACTCTCCCCTTAGTAACATGACTCAACCTGGGCTGTTAGTTAACTCTCCCCTTAGTAACATGACTCAGCCTGGCCTGTTAGTTAACTCTCCCCTTAGTAACACGCCTCAACCTGGGCTGTTAGTTAACTCTCCCCTTAGTAACATGACTCAACCTAGCCTGTTAATTAATTCTCCCCTTAGTAACATGACTCAACCTGGGCTGTTAGTTAACTCTCCCCTTAGTAACATGACTCAGCCTGGCCTGTTAGTTAACTCTCCCCTTAGTAACACGCCTCAACCTGGGCTGGTAATTAACTCTCCCCTTAGTAACACGCCTCAACCTAGCCTGTTAGTTAACTCTCCCCTTAGTAACATGACTCAGCCTGGGCTGTTAATTAACCCTTCCCTTAGTAACACGCCTCAACCTGGCCTGTTAGTTAACTCTCCCCTTAGTAACACGCCTCAACCTGCCTGTTAATTAACTCTCCCCTTAGTAACACGACTCAACCTGGACATGTAGTTAACTCTCCCCTTAGTAACACGCCTCAACCTGGTCATTTAGTTAACTCTCCCCTTAGTAACATGACTCAACCTAGCCTGTTAATTAACTCTCCCCTTAGTAACATGACTCAACCTGGGCTGTTAGTTAACTCTCCCCTTAGTAACACGCCTCAACCTGGCCTGTTAGTTAACTCTCCCCTTAGTAACACGCCTCAACCTGCCTGTTAATTAACTCTCCCCTTAGTAACACGCCTCAACCTGAGCTGTTAGTTACCTCTCCCCTTAGTAACATGACTCAACCTGGCCTTTTAGTTAACTCTCCCCTTAGTAACATGACTCAACCTGGGCTGTTAGTTAACTCTCCCCTTAGTACCATGACTCAACCTGGCCATGTAGTTAACACTCCCCTTAGTAACACGCCTCAACCTGGGCTGTTAGTTAACTCTCCCCTTAGTAACACGCCTCAACCAGGTCTGTTAGTTAACTCTCCCCTTAGTAACACGCCTCAACCTGGGCAGTTAATTAACTCTCCCCTTAGTAACACGACTCAACCTGGCCTGTTAGTTAACTCTCCCATTAGTAACATGACTCAACCTGGCCTGTTAGTTAACTCTCCCCTTAGTAACATGACTCAACCGGGGCTGTTAGCTAACTCTCCCCTTAGTAACATGACTCAGCCTGGCCTTTTAGTTAACTATCCCCTTAGTAACATGCCTCAACCACGGCTGTTAGTTAACTCTCCCCTTAGTAACATGACTCAACCTGGGCTGTTAGTTAACCCCCCCTTAGTAACACGCCTCAACCTGGCCTGTTAGTTAACTATCCCCTTAGTAACACGCCTCAACCTGGGCTGGTAATTAACTCTCCCCTTAGTAACACGCCTCAAAATAGCCTGTTAGTTAACTCTCCCCTTAGTAACATGACTCAGCCTGGGCTGTTAATTAACTCTCCCCTTAGTAACACGCCTCAACCTGGGCTGTTAATTAACTCTCCCCTTAGTAACATGACTCAACATGGGCTGTTAATTAACTCTCCCCTTAGTAACATGACTCAACCTGGCCATGTAGTTAACACTCCCCTTAGTAACACGCCTCAACCTGGGCTGTTAGTTAACTCTACCCTTAGTAACATGACTCAACCTGGCCTGTTAATTAACTCTCCCCTTAGTAACACGACTCAACCTGGGCTGTTAGTTAACTCTCCCCTTAGTAACACACCTCAACCTGGCCTGTTAGTTAACTCTCCCCTTAGTAACACGCCTCAACCTGCCTGTTAATTAACTCTCCCCTTAGTAACACGCCTCAACCTGAGCTGTTAGTTACCTCTCCCCTTAGTAACATGACTCAACCTGGCCTTTTAGTTAACTCTCCCCTTAGTAACATGACTCAACCTGGGCTGTTAGTTAACTCTCCCCTTAGTACCATGACTCAACCTGGCCATGTAGTTAACACTCCCCTTAGTAACACGCCTCAACCTGGGCTGTTAGTTAACTCTCCCCTTAGTAACACGCCTCAACCAGGTCTGTTAGTTAACTCTCCCCTTAGTAACACGCCTCAACCTGGGCAGTTAATTAACTCTCCCCTTAGTAACACGCCTCAACCTGCCTGTTAATTAACTCTCCCCTTAGTAATACGACTCAACAAGGCCATGTAGTTAACTCTCCCCTTAGTAACACGCATCAACCTGCCTGTTAATTAACTCTCCCCTTAGTAACACGCCTCAACCTGAGCTGTTAGTTACCTCTCCCCTTAGTAACATGACTCAACCTGGCCTGTTAGTTAACTCTCCCCTTAGTAACATGACTCAACCGGGGCTGTTAGCTAACTCTCCCCTTAGTAACATGACTCAGCCTGGCCTTTTAGTTAACTATCCCCTTAGTAACATGCCTCAACCACGGCTGTTAGTTAACTCTCCCCTTAGTAACACGACTCAACCAGGGCTGTTACTTAACTCTCCCCTTAGTAACACGCCTCAACCTGGGCTGTTAGTTATCTCTCCCCTTAGTAACACGCCTCAACCTGCCTGTTAATTAACTCTCCCCTTAGTAACATGACTCAACCTGGCCATGTAGTTAACTCTCCCCTTAGTAACACGCCTCAACCTTGTCATTTAGTTAACTCTCCCCTTAGTAACACGACTCAACCTGGGCTGTTAGTTAACTCTCCCCTTAGTAACATGACTCAACCTGGCATGTTAGTTAACTCTCTCCTTAGTAACATGACTCAACCTGGCCTGTTAGTTAACTCTCCCCTTAGTAACATGACTCAACCGGGGCTGTTAGCTAACTCTCCCCTTAGTAACATGACTCAACCTGGCCTTTTAGTTAACTCCCCTTAGTAACATGCCTAAACCACGGCTGTTAGTTAACTCTCCCCTTAGTAACACGACTCAACCTGGGATGTTAGTTAACTCTCCCCTTAGTAACACGCCTCAACCTGGGCTGGTAATTAACTCTCCCCTTAGTAACACGCCTCAACCTAGCCTGTTAGTTAATTCTCCCCTTAGTAACATGACTCAGCCTGGGCTGTTAATTAACTCTCCCCTTAGTAACACGCCTCAACCTGGGCTGTTAATTAACTCTCCCCTTAGTAACACACCTCAACCTGGCCTGTTAGTTAACTCTCCCCTTAGTAACACGCCTCAACCTGCCTGTTAATTAACTCTCCCCTTAGTAACACGCCTCAACCTGAGCTGTTAGTTACCTCTCCCCTTAGTAACATGACTCAACCTGGCCATGTAGTTAACACTCCCCTTAGTAACACGCCTCAACCTGGGCTGTTAGTTAACTCTCCTCTTAGTAACACGCCTCAACCTGGCCTGTTAATTAACTCTCCCCTTAGTAACACGCCTCAACCTGGGCTGTTAATTAACTCTTCCCTTAGTAACACGCCTCAACCTGGGCTGTTAATTAACTCTCCCCTTAGTAACACGCCTCAACCTGCCTGTTAATTAACTCTCCCCTTAGTAACATGACTCAACATGGCCATGTAGTTAACTCTCCCCTTTAGTAACACGCCTCAACCTGGGCTGTTAGTTAACACTCCCCTTAGTAACACGCCTAAACCTGGGCTGTTAGTTAACTCTCCCCTTAGTAACAAGCCTCAACCAGGTCTGTTAGTTAACTCTCCCCTTAGTAACATGACTCAACCTGGGCTGTTAGTTAACTCTGCTCTTAGTAACACGCCTCAACCCGGGCTGTTAATTAACTCTTCCCTTAATAACACGCCTCAACCTGGGCTGTTAATTAACTCTTCCCTTAGTAACATGACTCAACCTGGCCATGTAGTTAACTCTCCCCTTAGTAACACGCATCAACCTGGCCTGTTAGTTAACTCTCCCCTTAGTAACACGCCTCAACCTGGGCTGTTAATTAACTCTTCCCAAGGTAACGCGCCTCAACCTGGGCTGTTAGTTAACTCTCCCCTTAGTAACACGCCTCAACCTGGTCTGTTAGTTAACTCTCCCCTTAGTAACACGCCTCAACCTGGGCTGTTAGTTAACTCTCCCCTTAGTAACACGCCTCAACCTGCCTGTTAATTAACTCTCCCCTTAGTAACACGACTCAACCTGGACATGTAGTTAACTCTCCCCTTAGTAACACGCCTCAACCTGGTCATTTAGTTAACTCTCCCCTTAGTAACATGACTCAACCTGGGCTGTTAGTTAACTCTCCCCTTAGTAACATGACTCAGCCTGGCCTGTTAGTTAACTCTCCCCTTAGTAACACGCCTCAACCTGGGCTGTTAGTTAACTCTCCCCTTAGTAACATGACTCAACCTAGCCTGTTAATTAATTCTCCCCTTAGTAACATGACTCAACCTGGGCTGTTAGTTAACTCTCCCCTTAGTAACATGACTCAGCCTGGCCTGTTAGTTAACTCTCCCCTTAGTAACACGCCTCAACCTGGGCTGGTAATTAACTCTCCCCTTAGTAACACGCCTCAACCTAGCCTGTTAGTTAACTCTCCCCTTAGTAACATGACTCAGCCTGGGCTGTTAATTAACCCTTCCCTTAGTAACACGCCTCAACCTGGCCTGTTAGTTAACTCTCCCCTTAGTAACACGCCTCAACCTGGGCTGTTAGTTAACTCTCCCCTTAGTAACACGCCTCAACCTGCCTGTTAATTAACTCTCCCCTTAGTAACAGGACTCAACCTGGACATGTAGTTAACTCTCCCCTTAGTAACACGCCTCAACCTGGTCATTTAGTTAACTCTCCCCTTAGTAACATGACTCAACCTGGGCTGTTAGTTAACTCTCCCCTTAGTAACATGACTCAGCCTGGCATGTTAGTTAACTCTCCCCTTAGTAACACGCCTCAACCTGGGCTGTTAGTTAACTCTCCCCTTAGTAACATGACTCAACCTAGCCTGTTAATTAACTCTCCCTTTAGTAACATGACTCAACCTGGGCTGTTAGTTAACTCTCCCCTTAGTAACACGCCTCAACCTGGCCTGTTAGTTAACTCTCCCCTTAGTAACACGCCTCAACCTGCCTGTTAATTAACTCTCCCCTTAGTAACACGCCTCAACCTGAGCTGTTAGTTACCTCTCCCCTTAGTAACATGACTCAACCTGGCCTTTTAGTTAACTCTCCCCTTAGTAACATGACTCAACCTGGGCTGTTAGTTAACTCTCCCCTTAGTACCATGACTCAACCTGGCCATGTAGTTAACACTCCCCTTAGTAACACGCCTCAACCTGGGCTGTTAGTTAACTCTCCCCTTAGTAACACGCCTCAACCAGGTCTGTTAGTTAACTCTCCCCTTAGTAACACGCCTCAACCTGGGCAGTTAATTAACTCTTCCCTTAGTAACACGCCTCAACCTGGGCTGTTAGTTAACTCTCCCCTTAGTAACACGCCTCAACCTGCCTGTTAATTAACTCTCCCCTTAGTAACACGACTCAACCTGGCCTGTTAGTTAACTCTCCCATTAGTAACATGACTCAACCTGGCCTGTTAGTTAACTCTCCCCTTAGTAACATGACTCAACCGGGGCTGTTAGCTAACTCTCCCCTTAGTAACATGACTCAGCCTGGCCTTTTAGTTAACTATCCCCTTAGTAACATGCCTCAACCACGGCTGTTAGTTAACTCTCCCCTTAGTAACATGACTCAACCTGGGCTGTTAGTTAACTCTCCCCTTAGTAACACGCCTCAACCTGGGCTGGTAATTAACTCTCCCCTTAGTAACACGCCTCAAAATAGCCTGTTAGTTAACTCTCCCCTTAGTAACATGACTCAGCCTGGGCTGTTAATTAACTCTCCCCTTAGTAACACGCCTCAACCTGGGCTGTTAATTAACTCTCCCCTTAGTAACATGACTCAACATGGGCTGTTAATTAACTCTCCCCTTAGTAACATGACTCAACCTGGCCATGTAGTTAACACTCCCCTTAGTAACACGCCTCAACCTGGGCTGTTAGTTAACTCTACCCTTAGTAACATGACTCAACCTGGCCTGTTAATTAACTCTCCCCTTAGTAACACGACTCAACCTGGGCTGTTAGTTAACTCTCCCCTTAGTAACACACCTCAACCTGGCCTGTTAGTTAACTCTCCCCTTAGTAACACGCCTCAACCTGCATGTTAATTAACTCTCCCCTTAGTAACACGCCTCAACCTGAGCTGTTAGTTACCTCTCCCCTTAGTAACATGACTCAACCTGGCCTTTTAGTTAACTCTCCCCTTAGTAACATGACTCAACCTGGGCTGTTAGTTAACTCTCCCCTTAGTACCATGACTCAACCTGGCCATGTAGTTAACACTCCCCTTAGTAACACGCCTCAACCTGGGCTGTTAGTTAACTCTCCCCTTAGTAACACGCCTCAACCAGGTCTGTTAGTTAACTCTCCCCTTAGTAACACGCCTCAACCTGGGCAGTTAATTAACTCTCCCCTTAGTAACACGCCTCAACCTGCCTGTTAATTAACTCTCCCCTTAGTAACATGACTCAACCTGGCCATGTAGTTAACTCTCCCCTTAGTAACACGCCTCAACCTTGTCATTTAGTTAACTCTCCCCTTAGTAACACGACTCAACCTGGGCTGTTAGTTAACTCTCCCCTTAGTAACATGACTCAACCTGGCATGTTAGTTAACTCTCTCCTTAGTAACATGACTCAACCTGGCCTGTTAGTTAACTCTCCCCTTAGTAACATGACTCAACCGGGGCTGTTAGCTAACTCTCCCCTTAGTAACATGACTCAACCTGGCCTTTTAGTTAACTCCCCTTAGTAACATGCCTAAACCACGGCTGTTAGTTAACTCTCCTCTTAGTAACACGACTCAACCTGGGATGTTAGTTAACTCTCCCCTTAGTAACACGCCTCAACCTGGGCTATTAGTTAACTCTCCCCTTAGTAACATGACTCAACCTGGGCTGTTAGTTAACTCTCCCCTTAGTAACACGCCTCAACCCGGGCTGTTAGTTAACTCTCCCCGTAGTAACATGACTCAACCTAGCCTGTTAATTAACTCTCACCTTAGTAACATGACTCAACCTGGGCTGTTAGTTAACCCCCCCCTTAGTAACACGCCTCAACCTGGCCTGTTAGTTAACTCTCCCCTTAGTAACACGCCTCAACCTGGCCTGTTAGTTAACTCTCCCCTTAGTAACACGCCTCAACCTGGGCTGGTAATTAACTCTCCCCTTAGTAACACGCCTCAACCTAGCCTGTTAGTTAATTCTCCCCTTAGTAACATGACTCAGCCTGGGCTGTTAATTAACTCTCCCCTTAGTAACACGCCTCAACCTGGGCTGTTAATTAACTCTCCCCTTAGTAACACACCTCAACCTGGCCTGTTAGTTAACTCTCCCCTTAGTAACACGCCTCAACCTGGCCTGTTAATTAACTCTCCCCTTAGTAACACGCCTCAACCTGAGCTGTTAGTTACCTCTCCCCTTAGTAACATGACTCAACCTGGCCATGTAGTTAACACTCCCCTTAGTAACACGCCTCAACCTGGGCTGTTAGTTAACTCTCCTCTTAGTAACACGCCTCAACCTGGCCTGTTAATTAACTCTCCCCTTAGTAACACGCCTCAACCTGGGCTGTTAATTAACTCTTCCCTTAGTAACACGCCTCAACCTGGGCTGTTAATTAACTCTCCCCTTAGTAACACGCCTCAACCTGCCTGTTAATTAACTCTCCCCTTAGTAACATGACTCAACATGGCCATGTAGTTAACTCTCCCCTTTAGTAACACGCCTCAACCTGGGCTGTTAGTTAACACTCCCCTTAGTAACACGCCTAAACCTGGGCTGTTAGTTAACTCTCCCCTTAGTAACAAGCCTCAACCAGGTCTGTTAGTTAACTCTCCCCTTAGTAACATGACTCAACCTGGGCTGTTAGTTAACTCTCCCCTTAGTACCATGACTCAACCTGGCCATGTAGTTAACACTCCCCTTAGTAACACGCCTCAACCTGGGCTGTTAGTTAACTCTCCCCTTAGTAACACGCCTCAACCAGGTCTGTTAGTTAACTCTCCCCTTAGTAACACGCCTCAACCTGGGCAGTTAATTAACTCTTCCCTTAGTAACACGCCTCAACCTGGGCTGTTAGTTAACTCTCCCCTTAGTAACACGCCTCAACCTGCCTGTTAATTAACTCTCCCCTTAGTAACACGACTCAACCTGGCCTGTTAGTTAACTCTCCCCTTAGTAACATGACTCAACCGGGGCTGTTAGCTAACTCTCCCCTTAGTAACATGACTCAGCCTGGCCTTTTAGTTAACTATCCCCTTAGTAACATGCCTCAACCACGGCTGTTAGTTAACTCTCCCCTTAGTAACATGACTCAACCTGGGCTGTTAGTTAACCCCCCCTTAGTAACACGCCTCAACCTGGCCTGTTAGTTAACTCTCCCCTTAGTAACACGCCTCAACCTGGGCTGGTAATTAACTCTCCCCTTAGTAACACGCCTCAAAATAGCCTGTTAGTTAACTCTCCCCTTAGTAACATGACTCAGCCTGGGCTGTTAATTAACTCTCCCCTTAGTAACACGCCTCAACCTGGGCTGTTAATTAACTCTCCCCTTAGTAACATGACTCAACATGGGCTGTTAATTAACTCTCCCCTTAGTAACATGACTCAACCTGGCCATGTAGTTAACACTCCCCTTAGTAACACGCCTCAACCTGGGCTGTTAGTTAACTCTACCCTTAGTAACATGACTCAACCTGGCCTGTTAATTAACTCTCCCCTTAGTAACACGACTCAACCTGGGCTGTTAGTTAACTCTCCCCTTAGTAACACACCTCAACCTGGCCTGTTAGTTAACTCTCCCCTTAGTAACACGCCTCAACCTGCCTGTTAATTAACTCTCCCCTTAGTAACACGCCTCAACCTGAGCTGTTAGTTACCTCTCCCCTTAGTAACATGACTCAACCTGGCCTTTTAGTTAACTCTCCCCTTAGTAACATGACTCAACCTGGGCTGTTAGTTAACTCCCCCCTTAGTACCATGACTCAACCTGGCCATGTAGTTAACACTCCCCTTAGTAACACGCCTCAACCTGGGCTGTTAGTTAACTCTCCCCTTAGTAACACGCCTCAACCAGGTCTGTTAGTTAACTCTCCCCTTAGTAACACGCCTCAACCTGGGCAGTTAATTAACTCTCCCCTTAGTAACACGCCTCAACCTGCCTGTTAATTAACTCTCCCCTTAGTAACATGACTCAACCTGGCCATGTAGTTAACTCTCCCCTTAGTAACACGCCTCAATCTTGTCATTTAGTTAACTCTCCCCTTAGTAACACGACTCAACCTGGGCTGTTAGTTAACTCTCCCCTTAGTAACATGACTCAACCTGGCATGTTAGTTAACTCTCTCCTTAGTAACATGACTCAACCTGGCCTGTTAGTTAACTCTCCCCTTAGTAACATGACTCAACCGGGGCTGTTAGCTAACTCTCCCCTTAGTAACATGACTCAACCTGGCCTTTTAGTTAACTCCCCTTAGTAACATGCCTAAACCACGGCTGTTAGTTAACTCTCCTCTTAGTAACACGACTCAACCTGGGATGTTAGTTAACTCTCCCCTTAGTAACACGCCTCAACCTGGGCTATTAGTTAACTCTCCCCTTAGTAACATGACTCAACCTGGGCTGTTAGTTAACTCTCCCCTTAGTAACACGCCTCAACCTGGGCTGTTAGTTAACTCTCCCCGTAGTAACATGACTCAACCTAGCCTGTTAATTAACTCTCACCTTAGTAACATGACTCAACCTGGGCTGTTAGTTAACCCCCCCCTTAGTAACACGCCTCAACCTGGCCTGTTAGTTAACTCTCCCCTTAGTAACACGCCTCAACCTGGCCTGTTAGTTAACTCTCCCCTTAGTAACACGCCTCAACCTGGGCTGGTAATTAACTCTCCCCTTAGTAACACGCCTCAACCTAGCCTGTTAGTTAATTCTCCCCTTAGTAACATGACTCAGCCTGGGCTGTTAATTAACTCTCCCCTTAGTAACACGCCTCAACCTGGGCTGTTAATTAACTCTCCCCTTAGTAACACACCTCAACCTGGCCTGTTAGTTAACTCTCCCCTTAGTAACACGCCTCAACCTGGGCTGTTAATTAACTCTCCCCTTAGTAACACGCCTCAACCTGAGCTGTTAGTTACCTCTCCCCTTAGTAACATGACTCAACCTGGCCATGTAGTTAACACTCCCCTTAGTAACACGCCTCAACCTGGGCTGTTAGTTAACTCTCCTCTTAGTAACACGCCTCAACCTGGCCTGTTAATTAACTCTCCCCTTAGTAACACGCCTCAACCTGGGCTGTTAATTAACTCTTCCCTTAGTAACACGCCTCAACCTGGGCTGTTAATTAACTCTCCCCTTAGTAACACGCCTCAACCTGCCTGTTAATTAACTCTCCCCTTAGTAACATGACTCAACATGGCCATGTAGTTAACTCTCCCCTTTAGTAACACGCCTCAACCTGGGCTGTTAGTTAACACTCCCCTTAGTAACACGCCTAAACCTGGGCTGTTAGTTAACTCTCCCCTTAGTAACAAGCCTCAACCAGGTCTGTTAGTTAACTCTCCCCTTAGTAACATGACTCAACCTGGGCTGTTAGTTAACTCTGCTCTTAGTAACACGCCTCAACCCGGGCTGTTAATTAACTCTTCCCTTAATAACACGCCTCAACCTGGGCTGTTAATTAACTCTTCCCTTAGTAACACGACTCAACCTGGCCTGTTAGTTAACTCTCCCCTTAGTAACACGCATCAACCTGGCCTGTTAGTTAACTCTCCCCTTAGTAACACGCCTCAACCTGGGCTGTTAATTAACTCTTCCCAAGGTAACGCGCCTCAACCTGGGCTGTTAGTTAACTCTCCCCTTAGTAACACGCCTCAAACTGGTCTGTTAGTTAACTCTCCCCTTAGTAACACGCCTCAACCTGGGCTGTTAGTTAACTCTCCCCTTAGTAACACGCCTCAACCTGCCTGTTAATTAACTCTCCCCTTAGTAACACGACTCAACCTGGACATGTAGTTAACTCTCCCCTTAGTAACACGCCTCAACCTGGTCTGTTAGTTAACTCTCCCCTTAGTAACACGCCTCAACCTGGGCTGTTAGTTAACTCTCCCCTTAGTAACACGCCTCAACCTGCCTGTTAATTAACTCTCCCCTTAGTAACACGACTCAACCTGGCCATGTAGTTAACTCTCCCCTTAGTAACACGCATCAACCTGGCCTGTTAGTTAACTCTCCCCTTAGTAACACGCCTCAACCTGGGCTGTTAATTAACTCTTCCCAAGGTAACGCGCCTCAACCTGGGCTGTTAGATAACTCTCCCCTTAGTAACACGCCTCAACCTGGTCTGTTAGTTAACTCTCCCCTTAGGAACACGCCTCAACCTGGGCTGTTAGTTAACTCTCCCCTTAGTAACACGCCTCAACCTGCCTGTTAATTAACTCACCCCTTAGTAACACGACTCAACCTGGACATGTAGTTAACTCTCCCCTTAGTAACACGCCTCAACCTGGTCATTTAGTTAACTCTCCCCTTAGTAACATGACTCAACCTGGGCTGTTAGTTAACTCTCCCCTTAGTAACATGACTCAGCCTGGCCTGTTAGTTAACTCTCCCCTTAGTAACACGCCTCAACCTGGGCTGTTAGTTAACTCTCCCCTTAGTAACATGACTCAACCTAGCCTGTTAATTAACTCTCCCCTTAGTAACATGACTCAACCTGGGCTGTTAGTTAATTCTCCCCTTAGTAACATGACTCAGCCTGGCCTGTTAGTTAACTCTCCCCTTAGTAACACGCCTCAACCTGGGCTGGTAATTAACACTCCCCTTGGTAACACGCCTCAACCTGAGCTGTTAGTTACCTCTCCCCTTAGTAACATGACTCAACCTGGCCTTTTAGTTAACTCTCCCCTTAGTAACATGACTCAACCTGGGCTGTTAGTTAACTCTCCCCTTAGTACCATGACTCAACCTGGCCATGTAGTTAACACTCCCCTTAGTAACACGCCTCAACCTGGGCTGGTAGTTAACACTCCCCTTAGTAACACGCCTCAACCTGGCCTGTTAGTTAACTCTCCCCTTAGTAACACGCCTCAACCTGGGCTGTTAATTAACTCTTCCCTTAGTAACACGCCTCAACCTGGGCTGTTAGTTAACTCTCCCCTTAGTAACACGCCTCAACCTGGGCTGTTAGTTAACTCTCCCCTTAGTAACACGCCTCAACCTGCCTGTTAATTAACTCTCCCCTTAGTAATACGACTCAACAAGGCCATGTAGTTTACTCTCCCCTTAGTAACACGCCTCAACCTGCCTGTTAATTAACTCTCCCCTTAGTAACACGCTTCAACCTGAGCTGTTAGTTACCTCTCCCCTTAGTAACATGACTCAACCTGGCCTGTTAGTTAACTCTCCCCTTAGTAACATGACTCAACCTGGGCTGTTAGTTAACTCTCCCCTTAGTAACATGACTCAACCTGGGCTGTTAGTTAACACTCCCCTTAGTAACACGCCTCAACCTGGGCTGTTAGTTATCTCTCCCCTTAGTAACACGACTGAACCTGGCCTGTTAGTTAACTCTCCCATTAGTAACATGACTCAACCTGGCCTGTTAGTTAACTCTCCTCTTAGTAACATGACTCAACCGGGGCTGTTAGCTAACTCTCCCCTTAGTAACATGACTCAGCCTGGCCTTTTAGTTAACTATCCCCTTAGTAACATGCCTCAACCACGGCTGTTAGTTAACTCTCCCCTTAGTAACATGACTCAACCTGGGCTGTTAGTTAACCCCCCCTTAGTAACACGCCTCAACCTGGCCTGTTACTTAACTCTCCCCTTAGTAACACGCCTCAATCTGGGCTGGTAATTAACTCTCCCCTTAGTAACACGCCTCAAAATAGCCTGTTAGTTAACTCTCCCCTTAGTAACATGACTCAGCCTGGGCTGTTAATTAACTCTCCCCTTAGTAACACGCCTCAACCTGGGCTGTTAATTAACTCTCCCCTTAGTAACATGACTCAACATGGGCTGTTAATTAACTCTCCCCTTAGTAACATGACTCAACCTGGCCATGTAGTTAACACTCCCCTTAGTAACACGCCTCAACCTGGGCTGTTAGTTAACTCTCCCCTTAGTAACATGACTCAACCTGGCCTGTTAATTAACTCTCCCCTTAGTAACACGACTCAACCTGGGCTGTTAGTTAACTCTCCCCTTAGTAACACACCTCAACCTGGCCTGTTAGTTAACTCTCCCCTTAGTAACACGCCTCAACCTGCCTGTTAATTAACTCTCCCCTTAGTAACACGCCTCAACCTGAGCTGTTAGTTACCTCTCCCCTTAGTAACATGACTCAACCTGGCCTGTTAGTTAACTCTCCCCTTAGTAACACGCCTCAACCTGGGCTGTTAGTTAACCCTGTTAATTAACTCTCCCCTTAGTAATACGACTCAACAAGGCCATGTAGTTAACTCTCCCCTTAGTAACACGCCTCAACCTGCCTGTTAATTAACTCTCCCCTTAGTAACACGCCTCAACCTGAGCTGTTAGTTACCTCTCCCCTTAGTAACATGACTCAACCTGGCCTGTTAGTTAACTCTCCCCTTAGTAACATGACTCAACCTGGGCTGTTAGTTAACACTCCCCTTAGTAACACGCCTCAACCTGGGCTGTTAGTTATCTCTCCCCTTAGTAACACGCCTCAACCTGCCTGTTAATTAACTCTCCCCTTAGTAACACGACTCAACCTGGACATGTAGTTAACTCTCCCCTTAGTAACACGCCTCAACCTGGTCATTTAGTTAACTCTCCCCTTAGTAACATGACTCAACCTGGGCTGTTAGTTAACTCTCCCCTTAGTAACATGACTCAACCTGGCCTGTTAGTTAACTCTCCCCTTAGTAACACGCCTCAACCTGGGCTGTTAGTTAACTCTCCCCTTAGTAACATGACTCAGCCTGGCCTGTTAGTTAACTATCCCCTTAGTAACATGCCTCAACCACGGCTGTTAGTTAACTCTCCCCTTAGTAACACGACTCAACCAGGGCTGTTACTTAACTCTCCCCTTAGTAACACGCCTCAACCTGGGCTGTTAGTTAACTATCCCCTTAGTAACATGACTCAACCTGGACTGTTAGTTAACTTTCCCCTTAGTAACATGACTCAGTCTGGCCTGTTAGTTAACTCTCCTCTTAGTAACACGCCTCAACCTGGGCTGTTAGTTAACTCTCCCCTTAGTAACATGACTCAACCTAGCCTGTTAATTAACTCTCCCCTTAGTAACATGACTCAACCTGGGCTGTTAGTTAACCCCCCCTTAGTAACACGCCTCAACCTGGCCTGTTAGTTAACTCTCCCCTTAGTAACACGCCTCAACCTGGGCTGTTAGTTAACTCTCCCCTTAGTAACATGCCTCAACCTGGCCTGTTAGTTAACTCTCCCCTTAGTAACATGACTCAACCTGGGCTGTTAGTTAACTCTCCCCTTAGTACCATGACTCAACCTGGCCATGTAGTTAACACTCCCCTTAGTAACACGCCTCAACCTGGGCTGTTAGTTAACTCTCCCCTTAGTAACACGCCTCAACCAGGTCTGTTAGTTAACTCTCCCCTTAGTAACACGCCTCAACCTGGGCAGTTAATTAACTCTTCTCTTAGTAACACGCCTCAACCTGGGCTGTTAGTTAACTCTCCCCTTAGTAACACGCCTCAACCTGCCTGTTAATTAACTCTCCCCTTAGTAATACGACTCAACAAGGCCATGTAGTTTACTCTCCCCTTAGTAACACGCCTCAACCTGCCTGTTAATTAACTCTCCCCTTAGTAACACGCTTCAACCTGAGCTGTTAGTTACCTCTCCCCTTAGTAACATGACTCAACCTGGCCTGTTAGTTAACTCTCCCCTTAGTAACATGACTCAACCTGGGCTGTTAGTTAACTCTCCCCTTAGTAACATGACTCAACCTGGGCTGTTAGTTAACACTCCCCTTAGTAACACGCCTCAACCTGGGCTGTTAGTTATCTCTCCCCTTAGTAACACGACTGAACCTGGCCTGTTAGTTAACTCTCCCATTAGTAACATGACTCAACCTGGCCTGTTAGTTAACTCTCCTCTTAGTAACATGACTCAACCGGGGCTGTTAGCTAACTCTCCCCTTAGTAACATGACTCAGCCTGGCCTTTTAGTTAACTATCCCCTTAGTAACATGCCTCAACCACGGCTGTTAGTTAACTCTCCCCTTAGTAACATGACTCAACCTGGGCTGTTAGTTAACCCCCCCTTAGTAACACGCCTCAACCTGGCCTGTTACTTAACTCTCCCCTTAGTAACACGCCTCAATCTGGGCTGGTAATTAACTCTCCCCTTAGTAACACGCCTCAAAATAGCCTGTTAGTTAACTCTCCCCTTAGTAACATGACTCAGCCTGGGCTGTTAATTAACTCTCCCCTTAGTAACACGCCTCAACCTGGGCTGTTAATTAACTCTCCCCTTAGTAACATGACTCAACATGGGCTGTTAATTAACTCTCCCCTTAGTAACATGACTCAACCTGGCCATGTAGTTAACACTCCCCTTAGTAACACGCCTCAACCTGGGCTGTTAGTTAACTCTCCCCTTAGTAACATGACTCAACCTGGCCTGTTAATTAACTCTCCCCTTAGTAACACGACTCAACCTGGGCTGTTAGTTAACTCTCCCCTTAGTAACACACCTCAACCTGGCCTGTTAGTTAACTCTCCCCTTAGTAACACGCCTCAACCTGCCTGTTAATTAACTCTCCCCTTAGTAACACGCCTCAACCTGAGCTGTTAGTTACCTCTCCCCTTAGTAACATGACTCAACCTGGCCTTTTAGTTAACTCTCCCCTTAGTAACATGACTCAACCTGGGCTGTTAGTTAACTCTCCCCTTAGTACCATGACTCAACCTGGCCATGTAGTTAACACTCCCCTTAGTAACACGCCTCAACCTGGGCTGTTAGTTAACTCTCCCCTTAGTAACACACCTCAACCAGGTCTGTTAGTTAACTCTCCCCTTAGTAACACGCCTCAACCTGGGCAGTTAATTAACTCTCCCCTTAGTAACACGCCTCAACCTGCCTGTTAATTAACTCTCCCCTTAGTAATACGACTCAACAAGGCCATGTAGTTAACTCTCCCCTTAGTAACACGCCTCAACCTGCCTGTTAATTAACTCTCCCCTTAGTAACACGCCTCAACCTGAGCTGTTAGTTACCTCTCCCCTTAGTAACATGACTCAACCTGGCCTGTTAGTTAACTCTCCCCTTAGTAACATGACTCAACCTGGGCTGTTAGTTAACACTCCCCTTAGTAACACGCCTCAACCTGGGCTGTTAGTTATCTCTCCCCTTAGTAACACGCCTCAACCTGCCTGTTAATTAACTCTCCCCTTAGTAACATGACTCAACCTGGCCATGTAGTTAACTCTCCCCTTAGTAACACGCCTCAACCTGGTCATTTAGTTAACTCTCCCCTTAGTAACACGACTCAACCTGGCCTGTTAGTTAACTCTCCCATTAGTAACATGACTCAACCTGGCCTGTTAGTTAACTCTCCCCTTAGTAACATGACTCAACCGGGGCTGTTAGCTAACTCTCCCCTTAGTAACATGACTCAGCCTGGCCTTTTAGTTAACTATCCCCTTAGTAACATGCCTCAACCACGGCTGTTAGTTAACTCTCCCCTTAGTAACACGACTCAACCAGGGCTGTTACTTAACTCTCCCCTTAGTAACACGCCTCAACCTGGGCTGTTAGTTAACTATCCCCTTAGTAACATGACTCAACCTGGGCTGTTAGTTAACTTTCCCCTTAGTAACATGACTCAGCCTGGCCTGTTAGTTAACTCTCCTCTTAGTAACACGCCTCAACCTGGGCTGTTAGTTAACTCTCCCCTTAGTAACATGACTCAACCTAGCCTGTTAATTAACTCTCCCCTTAGTAACATGACTCAACCTGGGCTGTTAGTTAACCCCCCCTTAGTAACACGCCTCAACCTGGCCTGTTAGTTAACTCTCCCCTTAGTAACACGCCTCAACCTGGGCTGGTAATTAACTCTCCCCTTAGTAACACGCCTCAAAATAGCCTGTTAGTTAACTCTCCCCTTAGTAACATGACTCAGCCTGGGCTGTTAATTAACTCTCCCCTTAGTAACACGCCTCAACCTGGGCTGTTAATTAACTCTCCCCTTAGTAACATGACTCAACATGGCCATGTAGTTAACTCTCCCCTTAGTAACATGACTCAACCTGGCCTGTTAGTTAACTCTCCCCTTAGTAACACGACTCAACCTGGGCTGTTAGTTAACTCTCCCCTTAGTAACACAACTCAACATGGCCTGTTAGTTAACTCTCCCCTTACTAACACGCCTCAACCTGCCTGTTAATTAACTCTCCCCTTAGTAACACGCCTCAACCTGAGCTGTTAGTTACCTCTCCCCTTAGTAACATGACTCAACCTGGCCTGTTTGTTAACTCTCCCCTTAGTAACATGACTCAACCTGGGCTGTTAGTTAACTCTCCCCTTAGTAACATGACTCAACCTGGCCATGTAGTTAACACTCCCCTTAGTAACACGCCTCAACCTGGGCTGTTAGTTAACTCTCCCCTTAGTAACACGCCTCAACCTGGCCTGTTAGTTAACTCTCCCCTTAGAAACATGACTCAACCTGGGCTGTTAGTTAACTCTCCTCTTAGTATCATGACTCAACCTGGCCTGTTAATTAACTCTCCCCTTAGTAACACGCCTCAACCTGGCCTGTTAATTAACTCTCCCCTTAGTAACACATCTCACCCTGGGCTGTTAATTAACTCTTCCCTTAGTAACACGCCTCAACCTGGGCAGTTATTTAACTCTCCCCTTAGTAACACGCCTCAACCTGCCTGTTAATTAACTCTCCCCTTAGTAATACGACTCAACAAGGCCATGTAGTTAACTCTCCCCTTAGTAACACGCCTCAACCTGCCTGTTAATTAACTCTCCCCTTAGTAACACGCCTCAACCTGAGCTGTTAGTTACCTCTCCCCTTAGTAACATGACTCAACCTGGCCTGTTAGTTAACTCTCCCCTTAGTAACATGACTCAACCTGGGCTGTTAGTTAACACTCCCCTTAGTAACACGCCTCAACCTGGGCTGTTAGTTATCTCTCCCCTTAGTAACACGCCTCAACCTGCCTGTTAATTAACTCTCCCCTTAGTAACATGACTCAACCTGGCCATGTAGTTAACTCTCCCCTTAGTAACACGCCTCAACCTGGTCATTTAGTTAACTCTCCCCTTAGTAACACGACTCAACCTGGCCTGTTAGTTAACTCTCCCATTAGTAACATGACTCAACCTGGCCTGTTAGTTAACTCTCCCCTTAGTAACATGACTCAACCGGGGCTGTTAGCTAACTCTCCCCTTAGTAACATGACTCAGCCTGGCCTTTTAGTTAACTATCCCCTTAGTAACATGCCTCAACCACGGCTGTTAGTTAACTCTCCCCTTAGTAACACGACTCAACCAGGGCTGTTACTTAACTCTCCCCTTAGTAACACGCCTCAACCTGGGCTGTTAGTTAACTATCCCCTTAGTAACATGACTCAACCTGGGCTGTTAGTTAACTTTCCCCTTAGTAACATGACTCAACCTGCCTGTTAATTAACTCTCCCCTTAGTAACATGACTCAACCTGGCCATGTAGTTAACTCTCCCCTTAGTAACACGCCTCAACCTGGTCATTTAGTTAACTCTCCCCTTAGTAACACGACTCAACCTGGCCTGTTAGTTAACTCTCCCATTAGTAACATGACTCAACCTGGCCTGTTAGTTAACTCTCCCCTTAGTAACATGACTCAACCGGGGCTGTTAGCTAACTCTCCCCTTAGTAACATGACTCAGCCTGGCCTTTTAGTTAACTATCCCCTTAGTAACATGCCTCAACTACGGCTGTTAGTTAACTCTCCCCTTAGTAACACGACTCAACCAGGGCTGTTACTTAACTCTCCCCTTAGTAACACGCCTCAACCTGGGCTGTTAGTTAACTATCCCCTTAGTAACATGACTCAACCTGGGCTGTTAGTTAACTTTCCCCTTAGTAACATGACTCAGCCTGGCCTGTTATTTAACTCTCCTCTTAGTAACACGCCTCAACCTGGGCTGTTAGTTAACTCTCCCCTTAGTAACATGACTCAACCTAGCCTGTTAATTAACTCTCCCCTTAGTAACATGACTCAACCTGGGCTGTTAGTTAACCCCCCCTTAGTAACACGCCTCAACCTGGCCTGTTAGTTAACTCTCCCCTTAGTAACACGCCTCAACCTGGGCTGGTAATTAACTCTCCCCTTAGTAACACGCCTCAAAATAGCCTGTTAGTTAACTCTCCCCTTAGTAACATGACTCAGCCTGGGCTGTTAATTAACTCTCCCCTTAGTAACACGCCTCAACCTGGGCTGTTAATTAACTCTCCCCTTAGTAACATGACTCAACATGGCCATGTAGTTAACTCTCCCCTTAGTAACATGACTCAACCTGGCCTGTTAGTTAACTCTCCCCTTAGTAACACGACTCAACCTGGGCTGTTAGTTAACTCTCCCCTTAGTAACACAACTCAACCTGGCCTGTTAGTTAACTCTCCCCTTACTAACACGCCTCAACCTGCCTGTTAATTAACTCTCCCCTTAGTAACACGCCTCAACCTGAGCTGTTAGTTACCTCTCCCCTTAGTAACATGACTCAACCTGGCCTGTTTGTTAACTCTCCCTTTAGTAACATGACTCAACCTGGGCTGTTAGTTAACTCTCCCCTTAGTAACATGACTCAACCTGGCCATGTAGTTAACACTCCCCTTAGTAACACGCCTCAACCTGGGCTGTTAGTTAACTCTCCCCTTAGTAACACGCCTCAACCTGGCCTGTTAGTTAACTCTCCCCTTAGAAACATGACTCAACCTGGGCTGTTAGTTAACTCTCCTCTTAGTATCATGACTCAACCTGGCCTGTTAATTAACTCTCCCCTTAGTAACACGCCTCAACCTGGCCTGTTAATTAACTCTCCCCTTAGTAACACATCTCACCCTGGGCTGTTAATTAACTCTTCCCTTAGTAACACGCCTCAACCTGGGCTGTTAATTAACTCTCCCCTTAGTAACATGACTCAACATGGCCATGTAGTTAACTCTCCCCTTAGTAACACGCCTCAACCTGAGCTGTTAGTTACCTCTCCCCTTAGTAACATGACTCAACCTGGCCTGTTAGTTAACTCTCCCCTTACTAACACGCCTCAACCTGCCTGTTAATTAACTCTCCCCTTAGTAACACGCCTCCACCTGAGCTGTTAGTTACCTCTCCCCTTAGTAACATGACTCAACCTGGCCTGTTAGTTAACTCTCCCCTTAGTAACATGACTCAACCTGGGCTGTTAGTTAACTCTCCCCTTAGTAACATGACTCAACCTGGCCATGTAGTTAACACTCCCCTTAGTAACACGCCTCAACCTGGGCTGTTAGTTAACTCTCCCCTTAGTAACACGCCTCAACCTGGCCTGTTAGTTAACTCTCCCCTTAGTAACATGACTCAACCTGGGCTGTTAGTTAACTCTCCCCTTAGTAACATGACTCAACCTGGCCATGTAGTTAACACTCCCCTTAGTAACACGCCTCAACCTGGGCTGTTAGTTAACTCTCCCCTTAGTAACACGCCTCAACCTGGCCTGTTAGTTAACTCTCCCCTTAGAAACATGACTCAACCTGGGCTGTTAGTTAACTCTCCTCTTAGTATCATGACTCAACCTGGCCTGTTAATTAACTCTCCCCTTAGTAACACGCCTCAACCTGGCCTGTTAATTAACTCTCCCCATAGTAACACATCTCAGCCTGGGCTGTTAATTAACTCTCCCCTTAGTAACATGACTCAACCTAGCCTGTTGATTAACTCTCCCCTTAGTAACATGACTCAACCTGGGCTGTTAGTTAACCCCCCCTTAGTAACATGACTCAACCTGGCCTGTTAGTTAACTCTCCCCTTAGTAACACGCCTCAACCTGGGCTGGTAATTAACTCTCCCCTTAGTAACACGCCTCAAAATAGCCTGTTAGTTAACTCTCCCCTTAGTAACATGACTCAGCCTGGGCTGTTAATTAACTCTCCCCTTAGTAACACGCCTCAACCTGGGCTGTTAATTAACTCTCCCCTTAGTAACACACCTCAACCTGGCCTGTTAGCTAACTCTCCCCTTAGTAACACGCCTCAACCTGCCTGTTAATTAACTCTCCCCTTAGTAACACGCCTCAACCTGAGCTGTTAGTTACCTCTCCCCTTAGTAACATGACTCAACCTGGCCATGTAGTTAACACTCCCCTTAGTAACATGCCTCAACCTGGGCTGTTAGTTAACTCTCCCCTTAGTAACATGACTCAACCTGGCCTGTTAGTTAACTCTCCCCTTAGTAACACGACTCAACCTGGGCTGTTAGTTAACTCTCCCCTTAGTAACACACCTCAACCTGGCATGTTAGTTAACTCTCCCCTTAATAACATGACTCAACCTGGCCTGTTAGTTAACTCTCCCCTTAGTAACACGCCTCAACCTGGGCTGGTAATTAACTCTCCCCTTAGTAACACGCCTCAAAATAGCCTGTTAGTTAACTCTCCCCTTAGTAACATGACTCAGCCTGGGCTGTTAATTAACTCTCCCCTTAGTAACACGCCTCAACCTGGGCTGTTAATTAACTCTCCCCTTAGTAACACACCTCAACCTGGCCTGTTAGCTAACTCTCCCCTTAGTAACACGCCTCAACCTGCCTGTTAATTAACTCTCCCCTTAGTAACACGCCTCAACCTGAGCTGTTAGTTACCTCTCCCCTTAGTAACATGACTCAACCTGGCCATGTAGTTAACACTCCCCTTAGTAACATGCCTCAACCTGGGCTGTTAGTTAACTCTCCCCTTAGTAACATGACTCAACCTGGCCTGTTAGTTAACTCTCCCCTTAGTAACACGACTCAACCTGGGCTGTTAGTTAACTCTCCCCTTAGTAACACACCTCAACCTGGCATGTTAGTTAACTCTCCCCTTAATAACATGCCTCAACCTGCCTGTTAATTAACTCTCCCCTTAGTAACACGCCTCAACCTGAGCTGTTAGTTACCTCTCCCCTTAGTAACATGACTCAACCTGGCCTGTTTGTTAACTCTCCCCTTAGTAACATGACTCAACCTGGGCTGTTAGTTAACTCTCCCCTTAGTAACATGACTCAACCTGGCCATGTAGTTAACACTCCCCTTAGTAACACGCCTCAACCTGGGCTGTTAGTTAACTCTCCCCTTAGTAACACGCCTCAACCTGGCCTGTTAGTTAACTCTCCCCTTAGAAACATGACTCAACCTGGGCTGTTAGTTAACTCTCCTCTTAGTATCATGACTCAACCTGGCCTGTTAGTTAACTCTCCCCTTAGTAACACGCCTCAACCTGCCTGTTAATTAACTCTCCCCTTAGTAACACGACTCAACCTGGCCATGTAGTTAACTCTCCCCTTAGTAACACGCATCAACCTGGCCTGTTAGTTAACTCTCCCCTTAGTAACACGCCTCAACCTGGGCTGTTAATTAACTCTTCCCAAGGTAACGCGCCTCAACCTGGGCTGTTAGTTAACTCTCCCTTTAGTAATACGCCTCAACCTGGTCTGTTAGTTAACTCTCCCCTTAGGAACACGCCTCAACCTGGGCTGTTAGTTAACTCTCCCCTTAGTAACACGCCTCAACCTGCCTGTTAATTAACTCACCCCTTAGTAACACGACTCAACCTGGACATGTAGTTAACTCTCCCCTTAGTAACACGCCTCAACCTGGTCATTTAGTTAACTCTCCCCTTAGTAACATGACTCAACCTGGGCTGTTAGTTAACTCTCCCCTTAGTAACATGACTCAGCCTGGCCTGTTAGTTAACTCTCCCCTTAGTAACACGCCTCAACCTGGGCTGTTAGTTAACTCTCCCCTTAGTAACATGACTCAACCTAGCCTGTTAATTAACTCTCCCCTTAGTAACATGACTCAACCTGGGCTGTTAGTTAACTCTCCCCTTAGTAACATGACTCAGCCTGGCCTGTTAGTTAACTCTCCCCTTAGTAACACGCCTCAACCTGGGCTGGTAATTAACTCTCCCCTTAGTAACACGCCTCAACCTAGCCTGTTAGTTAACTCTCCCCTTAGTAACATGACTCAGCCTGGGCTGTTAATTACCCCTTCCCTTAGTAACACGCCTCAACCTGGCCTGTTAGTTAACTCTCCCCTTAGTAACACGCCTCAACCTGGGCTGTTAGTTAACTCTCCCCTTAGTAACACGCCTCAACCTGCCTGTTAATTAACTCTCCCCTTAGTAACACGACTCAACCTGGACATGTAGTTAACTCTCCCCTTAGTAACACGCCTCAACCTGGTCATTTAGTTAACTCTCCCCTTAGTAACATGACTCAACCTGGGCTGTTAGTTAACTCTCCCCTTAGTAACATGACTCAGCCTGGCATGTTAGTTAACTCTCCCCTTAGTAACACGCCTCAACCTGGGCTGTTAGTTAACTCTCCCCTTAGTAACATGACTCAACCTGGCCGGTCACAACTTGCAGACCTGTTTACGCTGCTGTGCGTTTTTGTTGCCGATCTTACTTTGATACCTGACGGTTTTTTACTTTTTCATTACCGTATATTTTTACTTTTTCCCTCACTCAACTTTTTTCATTCAACTTTTTCACCCCGGAGGTTTTATCTGGACATGGTTCGTCAGGACTTCAAACAGCCGAAGCTAAGTAACATTAACATGATGCCTTCTAATTGCAGTCGTTGTACTTATAATATACAGGAGAACGATCGCCTTACGGCAAGGATAGCTGTGCTGCAAGCCCAGCTTCAGACGCGATCGTTAGGCAAGGGTAATTTCAGTGTAGGAAAGGATGAAACAGCGTCTGTGCCACCAGTAAGTACAGATAGTAACGTTAGTATAAACCCCCTCGCACGGTCCCCGCAGCCGGACATCTTTCTCATGGCTTCTGGAGGGAAACGCTGTAGGAATGCTCAACCGGTGTCGCTTATTCAGCCGACAGAAACTTTCAACCGGTTCTCCCCATTAAGCGAGTCGGAGTCGGAGGCCGAGACTTCTCTGGTCTCTACTCCTCCCGTTGTGGGGTCTGAGACGCCGACGGCTCCCACCATTAGCTCTGACAAATTGAAAACCCTAGTCATTGGCGACTCCATTACCCGCAGTATTAGACTTAAAACTAATCATCCAGCGATCATACACTGTTTACCAGGGGGCAGGGCTACCGACGTTAAGGCTAATCTAAAGACGGTGCTGGCTAAAGCTAAAACTGGCGAGTGTAGAGAGTATAGAGATATTGTTATCCACGTCGGCACCAACGATGTTAGGATGAAACAGTCAGAGGTCACCAAGCGCAACATAGCTTCAGCGTGTAAATCAGCTAGAAAGATGTGTCGGCATCGATTAATTGTCTCTGGCCCCCTCCCAGTTAGGGGGAGTGATGAGCTCTACAGCAGAGTCTCACAACTCAATCGCTGGTTGAAAACTGTTTTCTGCCCCTCCCAAAAGATAGAATTTGTAGATAATTGGCCCTCTTTCTGGGACTCACCCACAAACAGGACCAAGCCTGGCCTGTTGAGGAGTGACGGACTCCATCCTAGCTGGAGGGGTGCTCTCATCTTATCTACGAACATAGACAGGGCTCTAACTCCTCTAGCTCCACAATGAAATAGGGTGCAGGCCAGGCAGCAGGCTGTTAGCCAGCCTGCCAGCTTAGTGGAGTCTGCCACTAGCACAGTCAGTGTAGTCAGCTCAGCTTTCCCCATTGAGACCGTGTCTGTGCCTCGATCTAGGTTGGGCAAAATTAAAAATGGCGGTGTTCGCTTTAGCAATCTCACTAGTATAAAGACCTCCTCCATTCCTGCCATTATTGAAAGAGATTGTGATACCTCACATCTCAAAATTGGGTTACTTAATGTTAGATCCCTCACTTCCAAGGCAGTTATAGTCAATGAACTAATCACTGATAATAATCTTGATGTGATTGGCCTGACTGAAACATGGCTTAAGCCTGATGAATTTACTGTGTTAAATGAGGCCTCACCCCCAGGTTACATTAGTGACCATACCCCCCGTGCATCCGGCAAAGGCGGAGGTGTTGCTAACATTTACGATAGCAAATTTCAATTTACAAAAAAAAAAACAACAATGACGTTTTCGTCTTTTGAGCTTCTAGTCATGAAATCTATGCAGCCTACTCACTCACTTTTTATAGCTACTGTTTATAGGCCTCCTGGGCCATATGCAGTGTTCCTCACTGAGTTCCCTGAATTCCTATCGGATCTTGTAGTCATAGCAGATAATATTCTAATTTTTGGTGACTTTAACATTCACATGGAAAAGTCCACAGACCCACTCCAAAAGGCTTTCGGAGCCATCATCGACTCAGTGGGTTTTGTCCAACATGTCTCTGGACCTACTCACTGCCACAGTCATACTCTGGACCTAGTTTTGTCCCATGGAATAAATGTTGTGGATCTAAATGTTTTTCCTCATAATCCTGGACTATCGGACCACCATTTTATTACGTTTGCAATTGCAACAAATAATCTGCTCAGACCCCAACCAAGGAGCATTAAAAGTCGTGCTATAAATTCTCAGACAACCCAAAGATTCCTTGATGCCCTTCCAGACTGCCTCTGCCTACCCAAGGACGTCAGAGGACAAAAATCAGTTAACCACCTAACCGAGGAACTCAATTTAACCTTGCGCAATACCCTAGATGCAGTTGCACCCCTAAAAACTAAAAACATCTGTCATAAGAAACTAGCTCCCTGGTATACAGAAAATACACGAGCTCTGAAGCAAGCTTCCAGAAAATTGGAACGGAAATGGCGCCACACCAAACTGGAAGTCTTCCGACTAGCTTGGAAAGACAGTACCGTGCAGTATCGAAGAGCCCTTACTGCTGCTCGATCATCCTATTTTTCCAACTTAATTGAGGAAAATAAGAACAATCCGAAATTTCTTTTTGATACTGTCGCAAAGCTAACTAAAAAGCAGCCTTCGCAAATGGAGGATGGCTTTCACTTCAGCAGTAATAAATTTATGAACTTCTTTGAGGAAAAGATCATGATCATTAGAAAGCAAATTACAGACTCCTCTTTAAATCTGGGTATTCCTCCAAAGCTCCATTGTCCTGAGTCTGCACAACTCTGCCAGGACCTAGGATCAAGGGAGATACTAAAGTGTTTTAGTACTATATCTCTTGACGCAATGATGAAAATAATCATGGCCTCCAAACCCTCAAGCTGTATACTGGACCCTATTCCAACTAAACTACTGAAAGAGCTGCTTCCTGTGCTTGGCCCTCCTATGTTGAACATAATAAACGGCTCTCTATCCACCGGATGTGTACCAAGCTCACTAAAAGTGGCAGTAATAAAGCCTCTCTTGAAAAAGCCGAATCTTGATCCAGAAATTATAAAAAACTATCGGCCTATATCGAATCTTCCATTCCTCTCCAAAATTTTAGAAAAAGCTGTTGCACAGCAACTGACTGCCTTCCTGAAGACAAACAATGTATACGAAACGCTTCAGTCTGGTTTTAGACCCCATCATAGCACTGAGACTGCACTTGTGAAGGTGGTAAATGACCTTTTAATGACGTCAGACCGAGGCTCTGCATCTGTCCTCGTGCTCCTAGATCTTAGTGCCGCTTTTGATACCATCGATCACCACATTCTTTTGGAGAGATTGGAAACCCAAATTGGTCTACATGGACAAGTTCTGGCCTGGTTTAGATCTTATCTGTCGGAAAGATATCAGTTTGTCTCTGTGAATGGTTTGTCCTCTGACAAATCAATTGTAAATTTCGGTGTTCCTCAAGGTTCCGTTTTAGGACCACTATTGTTTTCACTATATATTTTACCTCTTGGGGATGTCATTCGAAAACATAATGTTAAATTTCACTGCTATGCAGACGACACACAGCTGTACATTTCAATGAAACATGGTGAAGCCCCAAAATTGCCCTCGCTAGAAGCCTGTGTTTCAGACATAAAGAAGTGGATGGCTGCAAACTTTCTACTTTTAAACTCGGACAAAACAGAGATGCTTGTTCTAGGTCCCAAGAAACAAAGAGATCTTCTGTTGAATCTGACAATTAATCTGGATGGTTGTACAGTCGTCTCAAATAAAACTGTGAAGGACCTCGGCGTTACTCTGGACCCTGATCTCTCTTTTGAAGAACATATCAAGACTGTTTCAAGGACAGCTTTTTTCCATCTACGTAACATTGCAAAAATCAGAAATTTTCTGTCCAAAAATGACGCAGAAAAATTAATCCATGCTTTTGTTACTTCTAGGCTGGACTACTGCAATGCTCTACTTTCCGGCTACCCGGATAAAGCACTAAATAAACTTCAGTTAGTGCTAAATACGGCTGCTAGAATCCTGACTAGAACCAAAAAATTTGATCATATTACTCCAGTGTTAGCCTCCCTACACTGGCTTCCTGTTAAGGCAAGGGCTGATTTCAAGGTTTTACTGCTAACCTACAAAGCATTACATGGGCTTGCTCCTACCTATCTTTCCGATTTGGTCCTGCCGTACATACCTACACGTACGCTACGGTCACAAGACGCAGGCCTCCTAATTGTCCCTAGAATTTCTAAGCAAACGGCTGGAGGTAGGGCTTTCTCCTATAGAGCTCCATTTTTATGGAATGGTCTGCCTACCAATGTGAGAGACGCAGACTCAGTCTCAACCTTTAAGTCTTTACTGAAGACTTATCTCTTCAGTAGGTCCTATGATTAAGTATAGTCTGGCCCAGGAGTGTGAAGGTGAACGGAAAGGCTGGAGCAACGAACCGCCCTTGCTGTCTCTGCCTTGCCGGTTCCCCTCTTTCCACTGGGATTCTCTGCCTCTAACCCTTTTACAGAGGCTGAGTCACTGGCCTACTGGTGTTCTTCCATGCCGTCCATGGGAGGGGTGCGTCACTTGAGTGGGTTGAGTCACTGACGTGGTCTTCCTGTCTGGGTTGGCGCCCCCCCCCTTGGGTTGTGCCATGGCGGAGATCGTTGTGGGCTATACTCGGCCTTGTCTTAGGACGGTAAGTTGGTGGTTGGAGACATCCCTCTAGTGGTGTGGGGGCTGTGCTTTGGCAAAGTGGGTGGGGTTATATCCTGCCTGTTTGGCCCTGTCCGGGGGTATCATCGGATGGGGCCACAGTGTCTTCTGATCCCTCCTGTCTCAGCCTCCAGTATTTATGCTGCAGTAGTTTATGTGTCGGGGGGCTAGGGTCAGTCTGTTACATCTGGAGTATTTCTCTTGTCTTATCCGGTGTCCTGTGTGTATTTAAATATGCTCTCTCTAATTCTCTCTTTCTCTCTTTCTGTCTTTCTCTCGGAGGACCTGAGCCCTAGGACCATGCCTCAGGACTACCTGGTATGATGACTCCTTGCTGTCCCCAGTCCACCTGGCCGTGCTGCCGCTCCAGTTTCAACTGTTCTGCCTGCGGCTATGGAACCCTGACCTGTTCACCGGACGTGCTTGTTGCACCCTCGACAACTACTATGATTATTATTATTTGACCATGCTGGTCATTTATGAACATTTTAACATTTTAACATTTTGACCATGTTCTGTTATAATATCCACCCTGCACAGCCAGAAGAGGACTGGCCACCCCTCATAGCCTGGTTCCTCTCTAGGTTTCTTCCTAGGTTTTTGGCCTTTCTAGGGAGTTTTTCCTAGGGAGTTTTTCCTAGCCACCGTGCTTCTTTCACATGCTTTGCTTGCTGTTTGGGGTTTTAGGCTGGGTTTCTGTACAGCACTTCGAGAATATCAGCTGATGTACGAAGGGCTATATAAAAATAAATTTGATTTGATTTGATTTAGTTAACTCTCCCCTTAGTAACATGACTCAACCTGGGCTGTTAGTTAACTCTCCCCTTAGTACCATGACTCAACCTGGCCATGTAGTTAACACTCCCCTTAGTAACACGCCTCAACCTGGGCTGTTAGTTAACTCTCCCCTTAGTAACACGCCTCAACCAGGTCTGTTAGTTAACTCTCGCCTTAGTAACACGCCTCAACCTGGGCAGTTAATTAACTCTTCCCTTAGTAACACGCCTCAACCTGGGCTGTTAGTTAACTCTCCCCTTAGTAACACGCCTCAACCTGCCTGTTAATTAACTCTCCCCTTAGTAATACGACTCAACAAGGCCATGTAGTTAACTCTCCCCTTAGTAACACGCCTCAACCTGCCTGTTAATTAACTCTCCCCTTAGTAACACGCTTCAACCTGAGCTGTTAGTTACCTCTCCCCTTAGTAACATGACTCAACCTGGCCTGTTAGTTAACTCTCCCCTTAGTAACATGACTCAACCTGGGCTGTTAGTTAACTCTCCCCTTAGTAACATGACTCAACCTGGGCTGTTAGTTAACACTCCCCTTAGTAACACGCCTCAACCTGGGCTGTTAGTTATCTCTCCCCTTAGTAACACGACTCAACCTGGCCTGTTAGTTAACTCTCCCATTAGTAACATGACTCAACCTGGCCTGTTAGTTAACTCTCCCCTTAGTAACATGACTCAACCGGGGCTGTTAGCTAACTCTCCCCTTAGTAACATGACTCAGCCTGGCCTTTTAGTTAACTATCCCCTTAGTAACATGCCTCAACCACGGCTGTTAGTTAACTCTCCCCTTAGTAACATGACTCAACCTGGGCTGTTAGTTAACCCCCCCTTAGTAACACGCCTCAACCTGGCCTGTTAGTTAACTCTCCCCTTAGTAACACGCCTCAACCTGGGCTGGTAATTAACTCTCCCCTTAGTAACACGCCTCAAAATAGCCTGTTAGTTAACTCTCCCCTTAGTAACATGACTCAGCCTGGGCTGTTAATTAACTCTCCCCTTAGTAACACGCCTCAACCTGGGCTGTTAATTAACTCTCCCCTTAGTAACATGACTCAACATGGCCATGTAGTTAACTCTCCCCTTAGTAACATGACTCAACCTGGCCTGTTAGTTAACTCTCCCCTTAGTAACACGACTCAACCTGGGCTGTTAGTTAACTCTCCCCTTAGTAACACAACTCAACCTGGCCTGTTAGTTAACTCTCCCCTTACTAACACGCCTCAACCTGCCTGTTAATTAACTCTCCCCTTAGTAACACGCCTCAACCTGAGCTGTTAGTTACCTCTCCCCTTAGTAACATGACTCAACCTGGCCTGTTTGTTAACTCTCCCCTTAGTAACATGACTCAACCTGGGCTGTTAGTTAACTCTCCCCTTACTAACACGCCTCAACCTGCCTGTTAATTAACTCTCCCCTTAGTAACACGCCTCCACCTGAGCTGTTAGTTACCTCTCCCCTTAGTAACATGACTCAACCTGGCCTGTTAGTTAACTCTCCCCTTAGTAACATGACTCAACCTGGGCTGTTAGTTAACTCTCCCCTTAGTAACATGACTCAACCTGGCCATGTAGTTAACACTCCCCTTAGTAACACGCCTCAACCTGGGCTGTTAGTTAACTCTCCCCTTAGTAACACGCCTCAACCTGGCCTGTTAGTTAACTCTCCCCTTAGTAACATGACTCAACCTGGGCTGTTAGTTAACTCTCCCCTTAGTAACATGACTCAACCTGGCCATGTAGTTAACACTCCCCTTAGTAACACGCCTCAACCTGGCCTGTTAGTTAACTCTCCCCTTAGTAACACGACTCAACCTGGGCTGTTAGTTAACTCTCCCCTTAGTAACACAACTCAACCTGGCCTGTTAGTTAACTCTCCCCTTACTAACACGCCTCAACCTGCCTGTTAATTAACTCTCCCCTTAGTAACACGCCTCAACCTGAGCTGTTAGTTACCTCTCCCCTTAGTAACATGACTCAACCTGGCCTGTTTGTTAACTCTCCCCTTAGTAACATGACTCAACCTGGGCTGTTAGTTAACTCTCCCCTTACTAACACGCCTCAACCTGCCTGTTAATTAACTCTCCCCTTAGTAACACGCCTCCACCTGAGCTGTTAGTTACCTCTCCACTTAGTAACATGACTCAACCTGGCCTGTTAGTTAACTCTCCCCTTAGTAACATGACTCAACCTGGGCTGTTAGTTAACTCTCCCCTTAGTAACATGACTCAACCTGGCCATGTAGTTAACACTCCCCTTAGTAACACGCCTCAACCTGGGCTGTTAGTTAACTCTCCCCTTAGTAACACGCCTCAACCTGGCCTGTTAGTTAACTCTCCCCTTAGTAACATGACTCAACCTGGGCTGTTAGTTAACTCTCCCCTTAGTAACATGACTCAACCTGGCCATGTAGTTAACACTCCCCTTAGTAACACGCCTCAACCTGGGCTGTTAGTTAACTCTCCCCTTAGTAACACGCCTCAACCTGGCCTGTTAGTTAACTTTCCCCTTAGAAACATGACTCAACCTGGGCTGTTAGTTAACTCTCCTCTTAGTATCATGACTCAACCTGGCCTGTTAATTAACTCTCCCCTTAGTAACACGCCTCAACCTGGCCTGTTAGTTAACTCTCCCCTTAGTAACACGCCTCAACCTGGGCTGGTAATTAACTCTCCCCTTAGTAACACGCCTCAAAATAGCCTGTTAGTTAACTCTCCCCTTAGTAACATGACTCAGCCTGGGCTGTTAATTAACTCTCCCCTTAGTAACACGCCTCAACCTGGGCTGTTAATTAACTCTCCCCTTAGTAACACACCTCAACCTGGCCTGTTAGCTAACTCTCCCTTTAGTAACACGCCTCAACCTGCCTGTTAATTAACTCTCCCCTTAGTAACACGCCTCAACCTGAGCTGTTAGTTACCTCTCTACTTAGTAACATGACTCAACCTGGCCATGTAGTTAACACTCCCCTTAGTAACATGCCTCAACCTGGGCTGTTAGTTAACTCTCCCCTTAGTAACATGACTCAACCTGGCCTGTTAGTTAACTCTCCCCTTAGTAACACACCTCAACCTGGCATGTTAGTTAACTCTCCCCTTAATAACATGCCTCAACCTGCCTGTTAATTAACTCTCCCCTTAGTAACACGCCTCAACCTGAGCTGTTAGTTACCTCTCCCCTTAGTAACATGACTCAACCTGGCCTGTTTGTTAACTCTCCCCTTAGTAACATGACTCAACCTGGGCTGTTAGTTAACTCTCCCCTTAGTAACATGACTCAACCTGGCCATGTAGTTAACACTCCCCTTAGTAACACGCCTCAACCTGGGCTGTTAGTTAACTCTCCCCTTAGTAACACGCCTCAACCTGGCCTGTTAGTTAACTCTCCCCTTAGAAACATGACTCAACCTGGGCTGTTAGTTAACTCTCCTCTTAGTATCATGACTCAACCTGGCCTGTTAGTTAACTCTCCCCTTAGTAACACGCCTCAACCTGCCTGTTAATTAACTCTCCCCTTAGTAACACGACTCAACCTGGCCATGTAGTTAACTCTCCCCTTAGTAACACGCATCAACCTGGCCTGTTAGTTAACTCTCCCCTTAGTAACACACCTCAACCTGGGCTGTTAATTAACTCTTCCCAAGGTAACGCGCCTCAACCTGGGCTGTTAGTTAACTCTCCCCTTAGTAACACGCCTCAACCTGGTCTGTTAGTTAACTCTCCCCTTAGGAACACGCCTCAACCTGGGCTGTTAGTTAACTCTCCCCTTAGTAACACGCCTCAACCTGCCTGTTAATTAACTCACCCCTTAGTAACACGACTCAACCTGGACATGTAGTTAACTCTCCCCTTAGTAACACGCCTCAACCTGGTCATTTAGTTAACTCTCCCCTTAGTAACATGACTCAACCTGGGCTGTTAGTTAACTCTCCCCTTAGTAACATGACTCAGCCTGGCCTGTTAGTTAACTCTCCCCTTAGTAACACGCCTCAACCTGGGTTGTTAGTTAACTCTCCCCTTAGTAACATGACTCAACCTAGCCTGTTAATTAACTCTCCCCTTAGTAACATGACTCAACCTGGGCTGTTAGTTAACTCTCCCCTTAGTAACACGCCTCAACCTGGGCTGGTAATTAACTCTCCCCTTAGTAACACGCCTCAACCTAGCCTGTTAGTTAACTCTCCCCTTAGTAACATGACTCAGCCTGGGCTGTTAATTACCCCTTCCCTTAGTAACACGCCTCAACTTGGCCTGTTAGTTAACTCTCCCCTTAGTAACACGCCTCAACCTGGGCTGTTAGTTAACTCTCCCCTTAGTAACACGCCTCAACCTGCCTGTTAATTAACTCTCCCCTTAGTAACACGACTCAACCTGGACATGTAGTTAACTCTCCCCTTAGTAACACGCCTCAACCTGGTCATTTAGTTAACTCTCCCCTTAGTAACATGACTCAACCTGGGCTGTTAGTTAACTCTCCCCTTAGTAACATGACTCAGCCTGGCATGTTAGTTAACTCTCCCCTTAGTAACACGCCTCAACCTTGGCTGTTAGTTAACTCTCCCCTTAGTAACATGACTCAACCTGGCCTTTTAGTTAACTCTCCCCTTAGTAACACGCCTCAACCTGCCTGTTAATTAACTCTCCCCTTAGTAACACGACTCAACCTGGACATGTAGTTAACTCTCCCCTTAGTAGCACGCCTCAACCTGGTCATTTAGTTAACTCTCCCCTTAGTAACATGACTCAACCTGGGCTGTTAGTTAACTCTCCCCTTAGTAACATGACTCAGCCTGGCATGTTAGTTAACTCTCCCCTTAGTAACACGCCTCAACCTTGGCTGTTAGTTAACTCTCCCCTTAGTAACACGCCTCAACCTGGGCAGTTAATTAACTCTTCCCTTAGTAACACGCCTCAACCTGGGCTGTTAGTTAACTCTCCCCTTAGTAACACGCCTCAACCTGCCTGTTAATTAACTCTCCCCTTAGTAATACGACTCAACAAGGCCATGTAGTTAACTCTCCCCTTAGTAACACGCCTCAACCTGCCTGTTAATTAACTCTCCCCTTAGTAACACGCTTCAACCTGAGCTGTTAGTTACCTCTCCCCTTAGTAACATGACTCAACCTGGCCTGTTAGTTAACTCTCCCCTTAGTAACATGACTCAACCTGGGCTGTTAGTTAACTCTCCCCTTAGTAACATGACTCAACCTGGGCTGTTAGTTAACACTCCCCTTAGTAACACGCCTCAACCTGGGCTGTTAGTTATCTCTCCCCTTAGTAACACGACTCAACCTGGCCTGTTAGTTAACTCTCCCATTAGTAACATGACTCAACCTGGCCTGTTAGTTAACTCTCCCCTTAGTAACATGACTCAACCGGGGCTGTTAGCTAACTCTCCCCTTAGTAACATGACTCAGCCTGGCCTTTTAGTTAACTATCCCCTTAGTAACATGCCTCAACCACGGCTGTTAGTTAACTCTCCCCTTAGTAACATGACTCAACCTGGGCTGTTAGTTAACCCCCCCTTAGTAACACGCCTCAACCTGGCCTGTTAGTTAACTCTCCCCTTAGTAACATGCCTCAACCTGGGCTGGTAATTAACTCTCCCCTTAGTAACACGCCTCAAAATAGCCTGTTAGTTAACTCTCCCCTTAGTAACATGACTCAGCCTGGGCTGTTAATTAACTCTCCCCTTAGTAACACGCCTCAACCTGGGCTGTTAATTAACTCTCCCCTTAGTAACATGACTCAACATGGGCTGTTAATTAACTCTCCCCTTAGTAACATGACTCAACCTGGCCATGTAGTTAACACTCCCCTTAGTAACACGCCTCAACCTGGGCTGTTAGTTAACTCTCCCCTTAGTAACATGACTCAACCTGGCCTGTTAATTAACTCTCCCCTTAGTAACACGACTCAACCTGGGCTGTTAGTTAACTCTCCCCTTAGTAACACACCTCAACCTGGCCTGTTAGTTAACTCTCCCCTTAGTAACACGCCTCAACCTGCCTGTTAATTAACTCTCCCCTTAGTAACACGCCTCAACCTGAGCTGTTAGTTAACTCTCCCCTTAGTAACACGCCTCAACCAGGTCTGTTAGTTAACTCTCCCCTTAGTAACACGCCTCAACCTGGGCAGTTAATTAACTCTACCCTTAGTAACACGCCTCAACCTGCCTGTTAATTAACTCTCCCCTTAGTAATACGACTCAACAAGGCCATGTAGTTAACTCTCCCCTAAGTAACACGCCTCAACCTGCCTGTTAATTAACTCTCCCCTTAGTAACACGCCTCAACCTGAGCTGTTAGTTACCTCTCCCCTTAGTAACATGACTCAACCTGGCCTGTTAGTTAACTCTCCCCTTAGTAACATGACTCAACCTGGGCTGTTAGTTAACACTCCCCTTAGTAACACGCCTCAACCTGGGCTGGTAATTAACTCTCCCCTTAGTAACACGCCTCAAAATAGCCTGTTAGTTAACTCTCCCCTTAGTAACATGACTCAGCCTGGGCTGTTAATTAACTCTCCCCTTAGTAACACGCCTCAACCTGGGCTGTTAATTAACTCTCCCCTTAGTAACATGACTCAACATGGCCATGTAGTTAACTCTCCCCTTAGTAACATGACTCAACCTGGCCTGTTAGTTAACTCTCCCCTTAGTAACACGACTCAACCTGGGCTGTTAGTTAACTCTCCCCTTAGTAACACAACTCAACCTGGCCTGTTAGTTAACTCTCCCCTTACTAACACGCCTCAACCTGCCTGTTAATTAACTCTCCCCTTAGTAACACGCCTCAACCTGAGCTGTTAGTTACCTCTCCCCTTAGTAACATGACTCAACCTGGCCTGTTTGTTAACTCTCCCCTTAGTAACATGACTCAACCTGGGCTGTTAGTTAACTCTCCCCTTACTAACACGCCTCAACCTGCCTGTTAATTAACTCTCCCCTTAGTAACACGCCTCCACCTGAGCTGTTAGTTACCTCTCCCCTTAGTAACATGACTCAACCTGGCCTGTTAGTTAACTCTCCCCTTAGTAACATGACTCAACCTGGGCTGTTAGTTAACTCTCCCCTTAGTAACATGACTCAACCTGGCCATGTAGTTAACACTCCCCTTAGTAACACGCCTCAACCTGGGCTGTTAGTTAACTCTCCCCTTAGTAACACGCCTCAACCTGGCCTGTTAGTTAACTCTCCCCTTAGTAACATGACTCAACCTGGGCTGTTAGTTAACTCTCCCCTTAGTAACATGACTCAACCTGGCCATGTAGTTAACACTCCCCTTAGTAACACGCCTCAACCTGGGCTGTTAGTTAACTCTCCCCTTAGTAACACGCCTCAACCTGGCCTGTTAGTTAACTTTCCCCTTAGAAACATGACTCAACCTGGGCTGTTAGTTAACTCTCCTCTTAGTATCATGACTCAACCTGGCCTGTTAATTAACTCTCCCCTTAGTAACACGCCTCAACCTGGCCTGTTAATTAACTCTCCCCATAGTAACACATCTCAGCCTGGGCTGTTAGTTAACCCCCCCTTAGTAACACGCCTCAACCTGGCCTGTTAGTTAACTCTCCCCTTAGTAACACGCCTCAACCTGGGCTGGTAATTAACTCTCCCCTTAGTAACACGCCTCAAAATAGCCTGTTAGTTAACTCTCCCCTTAGTAACATGACTCAGCCTGGGCTGTTAATTAACTCTCCCCTTAGTAACACGCCTCAACCTGGGCTGTTAATTAACTCTCCCCTTAGTAACACACCTCAACCTGGCCTGTTAGCTAACTCTCCCTTTAGTAACACGCCTCAACCTGCCTGTTAATTAACTCTCCCCTTAGTAACACGCCTCAACCTGAGCTGTTAGTTACCTCTCCCCTTAGTAACATGACTCAACCTGGCCATGTAGTTAACACTCCCCTTAGTAACATGCCTCAACCTGGGCTGTTAGTTAACTCTCCCCTTAGTAACATGACTCAACCTGGCCTGTTAGTTAACTCTCCCCTTAGTAACACACCTCAACCTGGCATGTTAGTTAACTCTCCCCTTAATAACATGCCTCAACCTGCCTGTTAATTAACTCTCCCCTTAGTAACACGCCTCAACCTGAGCTGTTAGTTACCTCTCCCCTTAGTAACATGACTCAACCTGGCCTGTTTGTTAACTCTCCCCTTAGTAACATGACTCAACCTGGGCTGTTAGTTAACTCTCCCCTTAGTAACATGACTCAACCTGGCCATGTAGTTAACACTCCCCTTAGTAACACGCCTCAACCTGGGCTGTTAGTTAACTCTCCCCTTAGTAACACGCCTCAACCTGGCCTGTTAGTTAACTCTCCCCTTAGAAACATGACTCAACCTGGGCTGTTAGTTAACTCTCCTCTTAGTATCATGACTCAACCTGGCCTGTTAGTTAACTCTCCCCTTAGTAACACGCCTCAACCTGCCTGTTAATTAACTCTCCCCTTAGTAACACGACTCAACCTGGCCATGTAGTTAACTCTCCCCTTAGTAACACGCATCAACCTGGCCTGTTAGTTAACTCTCCCCTTAGTAACACACCTCAACCTGGGCTGTTAATTAACTCTTCCCAAGGTAACGCGCCTCAACCTGGGCTGTTAGTTAACTCTCCCCTTAGTAACACGCCTCAACCTGGTCTGTTAGTTAACTCTCCCCTTAGGAACACGCCTCAACCTGGGCTGTTAGTTAACTCTCCCCTTAGTAACACGCCTCAACCTGCCTGTTAATTAACTCACCCCTTAGTAACACGACTCAACCTGGACATGTAGTTAACTCTCCCCTTAGTAACACGCCTCAACCTGGTCATTTAGTTAACTCTCCCCTTAGTAACATGACTCAACCTGGGCTGTTAGTTAACTCTCCCCTTAGTAACATGACTCAGCCTGGCCTGTTAGTTAACTCTCCCCTTAGTAACACGCCTCAACCTGGGTTGTTAGTTAACTCTCCCCTTAGTAACATGACTCAACCTAGCCTGTTAATTAACTCTCCACTTAGTAACATGACTCAACCTGGGCTGTTAGTTAACTCTCCCCTTAGTAACACGCCTCAACCTGGGCTGGTAATTAACTCTCCCCTTAGTAACACGCCTCAACCTAGCCTGTTAGTTAACTCTCCCCTTAGTAACATGACTCAGCCTGGGCTGTTAATTACCCCTTCCCTTAGTAACACGCCTCAACCTGGCCTGTTAGTTAACTCTCCCCTTAGTAACACGCCTCAACCTGGGCTGTTAGTTAACTCTCCCCTTAGTAACACGCCTCAACCTGCCTGTTAATTAACTCTCCCCTTAGTAACACGACTCAACCTGGACATGTAGTTAACTCTCCCCTTAGTAACACGCCTCAACCTGGTCATTTAGTTAACTCTCCCCTTAGTAACATGACTCAACCTGGGCTGTTAGTTAACTCTCCCCTTAGTAACATGACTCAGCCTGGCATGTTAGTTAACTCTCCCCTTAGTAACACGCCTCAACCTTGGCTGTTAGTTAACTCTCCCCTTAGTAACATGACTCAACCTGGCCTTTTAGTTAACTCTCCCCTTAGTAACACGCCTCAACCTGCCTGTTAATTAACTCTCCCCTTAGTAACACGACTCAACCTGGACATGTAGTTAACTCTCCCCTTAGTAACACGCCTCAACCTGGTCATTTAGTTAACTCTCCCCTTAGTAACATGACTCAACCTGGGCTGTTAGTTAACTCTCCCCTTAGTAACATGACTCAGCCTGGCATGTTAGTTAACTCTCCCCTTAGTAACACGCCTCAACCTTGGCTGTTAGTTAACTCTCCCCTTAGTAACACGCCTCAACCTGGGCAGTTAATTAACTCTTCCCTTAGTAACACGCCTCAACCTGGGCTGTTAGTTAACTCTCCCCTTAGTAACACGCCTCAACCTGCCTGTTAATTAACTCTCCCCTTAGTAATACGACTCAACAAGGCCATGTAGTTAACTCTCCCCTTAGTAACACGCCTCAACCTGCCTGTTAATTAACTCTCCCCTTAGTAACACGCTTCAACCTGAGCTGTTAGTTACCTCTCCCCTTAGTAACATGACTCAACCTGGGCTGTTAGTTAACACTCCCCTTAGTAACACGCCTCAACCTGGGCTGTTAGTTATCTCTCCCCTTAGTAACACGACTCAACCTGGCCTGTTAGTTAACTCTCCCATTAGTAACATGACTCAACCTGGCCTGTTAGTTAACTCTCCCCTTAGTAACATGACTCAACCGGGGCTGTTAGCTAACTCTCCCCTTAGTAACATGACTCAGCCTGGCCTTTTAGTTAACTATCCCCTTAGTAACATGCCTCAACCACGGCTGTTAGTTAACTCTCCCCTTAGTAACATGACTCAACCTGGGCTGTTAGTTAACCCCCCCTTAGTAACACGCCTCAACCTGGCCTGTTAGTTAACTCTCCCCTTAGTAACATGCCTCAACCTGGGCTGGTAATTAACTCTCCCCTTAGTAACACGCCTCAAAATAGCCTGTTAGTTAACTCTCCCCTTAGTAACATGACTCAACCTGGCCTGTTAATTAACTCTCCCCTTAGTAACACGACTCAACCTGGGCTGTTAGTTAACTCTCCCCTTAGTAACACACCTCAACCTGGCCTGTTAGTTAACTCTCCCCTTAGTAACACGCCTCAACCTGCCTGTTAATTAACTCTCCCCTTAGTAACACGCCTCAACCTGAGCTGTTAGTTACCTCTCCCCTTAGTAACATGACTCAACCTGGCCTTTTAGTTAACTCTCCCCTTAGTAACATGACTCAACCTGGGCTGTTAGTTAACTCTCCCCTTAGTACAATGACTCAACCTGGCCATGTAGTTAACACTCCCCTTAGTAACACGCCTCAACCTGGGCTGTTAGTTAACTCTCCCCTTAGTAACACGCCTCAACCAGGTCTGTTAGTTAACTCTCCCCTTAGTAACACGCCTCAACCTGGGCAGTTAATTAACTCTCCCCTTAGTAACACGCCTCAACCTGCCTGTTAATTAACTCTCCCCTTAGTAATACGACTCAACAAGGCCATGTAGTTAACTCTCCCCTAAGTAACACGCCTCAACCTGCCTGTTAATTAACTCTCCCCTTAGTAACACGCCTCAACCTGAGCTGTTAGTTACCTCTCCCCTTAGTAACATGACTCAACCTGGCCTGTTAGTTAACTCTCCCCTTAGTAACATGACTCAACCTGGGCTGTTAGTTAACACTCCCCTTAGTAACACGCCTCAACCTGGGCTGGTAATTAACTCTCCCCTTAGTAACACGCCTCAAAATAGCCTGTTAGTTAACTCTCCCCTTAGTAACATGACTCAGCCTGGGCTGTTAATTAACTCTCCCCTTAGTAACACGCCTCAACCTGGGCTGTTAATTAACTCTCCCCTTAGTAACATGACTCAACATGGCCATGTAGTTAACTCTCCCCTTAGTAACATGACTCAACCTGGCCTGTTAGTTAACTCTCCCCTTAGTAACACGACTCAACCTGGGCTGTTAGTTAACTCTCCCCTTAGTAACACAACTCAACCTGGCCTGTTAGTTAACTCTCCCCTTACTAACACGCCTCAACCTGCCTGTTAATTAACTCTCCCCTTAGTAACACGCCTCAACCTGAGCTGTTAGTTACCTCTCCCCTTAGTAACATGACTCAACCTGGCCTGTTTGTTAACTCTCCCCTTAGTAACATGACTCAACCTGGGCTGTTAGTTAACTCTCCCCTTACTAACACGCCTCAACCTGCCTGTTAATTAACTCTCCCCTTAGTAACACGCCTCCACCTGAGCTGTTAGTTACCTCTCCCCTTAGTAACATGACTCAACCTGGCCTGTTAGTTAACTCTCCCCTTAGTAACATGACTCAACCTGGGCTGTTAGTTAACTCTCCCCTTAGTAACATGACTCAACCTGGCCATGTAGTTAACACTCCCCTTAGTAACACGCCTCAACCTGGGCTGTTAGTTAACTCTCCCCTTAGTAACACGCCTCAACCTGGCCTGTTAGTTAACTCTCCCCTTAGTAACATGACTCAACCTGGGCTGTTAGTTAACTCTCCCCTTAGTAACATGACTCAACCTGGCCATGTAGTTAACACTCCCCTTAGTAACACGCCTCAACCTGGGCTGTTAGTTAACTCTCCCCTTAGTAACACGCCTCAACCTGGCCTGTTAGTTAACTTTCCCCTTAGAAACATGACTCAACCTGGGCTGTTAGTTAACTCTCCTCTTAGTATCATGACTCAACCTGGCCTGTTAATTAACTCTCCCCTTAGTAACACGCCTCAACCTGGCCTGTTAATTAACTCTCCCCATAGTAACACATCTCAGCCTGGGCTGTTAGTTAACCCCCCCTTAGTAACACGCCTCAACCTGGCCTGTTAGTTAACTCTCCCCTTAGTAACACGCCTCAACCTGGGCTGGTAATTAACTCTCCCCTTAGTAACACGCCTCAAAATAGCCTGTTAGTTAACTCTCCCCTTAGTAACATGACTCAGCCTGGGCTGTTAATTAACTCTCCCCTTAGTAACACGCCTCAACCTGGGCTGTTAATTAACTCTCCCCTTAGTAACACACCTCAACCTGGCCTGTTAGCTAACTCTCCCTTTAGTAACACGCCTCAACCTGCCTGTTAATTAACTCTCCCCTTAGTAACACGCCTCAACCTGAGCTGTTAGTTACCTCTCCCCTTAGTAACATGACTCAACCTGGCCATGTAGTTAACACTCCCCTTAGTAACATGCCTCAACCTGGGCTGTTAGTTAACTCTCCCCTTAGTAACATGACTCAACCTGGCCTGTTAGTTAACTCTCCCCTTAGTAACACACCTCAACCTGGCATGTTAGTTAACTCTCCCCTTAATAACATGCCTCAACCTGCCTGTTAATTAACTCTCCCCTTAGTAACACGCCTCAACCTGAGCTGTTAGTTACCTCTCCCCTTAGTAACATGACTCAACCTGGCCTGTTTGTTAACTCTCCCCTTAGTAACATGACTCAACCTGGGCTGTTAGTTAACTCTCCCCTTAGTAACATGACTCAACCTGGCCATGTAGTTAACACTCCCCTTAGTAACACGCCTCAACCTGGGCTGTTAGTTAACTCTCCCCTTAGTAACACGCCTCAACCTGGCCTGTTAGTTAACTCTCCCCTTAGAAACATGACTCAACCTGGGCTGTTAGTTAACTCTCCTCTTAGTATCATGACTCAACCTGGCCTGTTAGTTAACTCTCCCCTTAGTAACACGCCTCAACCTGCCTGTTAATTAACTCTCCCCTTAGTAACACGACTCAACCTGGCCATGTAGTTAACTCTCCCCTTAGTAACACGCATCAACCTGGCCTGTTAGTTAACTCTCCCCTTAGTAACACACCTCAACCTGGGCTGTTAATTAACTCTTCCCAAGGTAACGCGCCTCAACCTGGGCTGTTAGTTAACTCTCCCCTTAGTAACACGCCTCAACCTGGTCTGTTAGTTAACTCTCCCCTTAGGAACACGCCTCAACCTGGGCTGTTAGTTAACTCTCCCCTTAGTAACACGCCTCAACCTGCCTGTTAATTAACTCACCCCTTAGTAACACGACTCAACCTGGACATGTAGTTAACTCTCCCCTTAGTAACACGCCTCAACCTGGTCATTTAGTTAACTCTCCCCTTAGTAACATGACTCAACCTGGGCTGTTAGTTAACTCTCCCCTTAGTAACATGACTCAGCCTGGCCTGTTAGTTAACTCTCCCCTTAGTAACACGCCTCAACCTGGGTTGTTAGTTAACTCTCCCCTTAGTAACATGACTCAACCTAGCCTGTTAATTAACTCTCCCCTTAGTAACATGACTCAACCTGGGCTGTTAGTTAACTCTCCCCTTAGTAACACGCCTCAACCTGGGCTGGTAATTAACTCTCCCCTTAGTAACACGCCTCAACCTAGCCTGTTAGTTAACTCTCCCCTTAGTAACATGACTCAGCCTGGGCTGTTAATTACCCCTTCCCTTAGTAACACGCCTCAACCTGGCCTGTTAGTTAACTCTCCCCTTAGTAACACGCCTCAACCTGGGCTGTTAGTTAACTCTCCCCTTAGTAACACGCCTCAACCTGCCTGTTAATTAACTCTCCCCTTAGTAACACGACTCAACCTGGACATGTAGTTAACTCTCCCCTTAGTAACACGCCTCAACCTGGTCATTTAGTTAACTCTCCCCTTAGTAACATGACTCAACCTGGGCTGTTAGTTAACTCTCCCCTTAGTAACATGACTCAGCCTGGCATGTTAGTTAACTCTCCCCTTAGTAACACGCCTCAACCTTGGCTGTTAGTTAACTCTCCCCTTAGTAACATGACTCAACCTGGCCTTTTAGTTAACTCTCCCCTTAGTAACACGCCTCAACCTGCCTGTTAATTAACTCTCCCCTTAGTAACACGACTCAACCTGGACATGTAGTTAACTCTCCCCTTAGTAACACGCCTCAACCTGGTCATTTAGTTAACTCTCCCCTTAGTAACATGACTCAACCTGGGCTGTTAGTTAACTCTCCCCTTAGTAACATGACTCAGCCTGGCATGTTAGTTAACTCTCCCCTTAGTAACACGCCTCAACCTTGGCTGTTAGTTAACTCTCCCCTTAGTAACACGCCTCAACCTGGGCAGTTAATTAACTCTTCCCTTAGTAACACGCCTCAACCTGGGCTATTAGTTAACTCTCCCCTTAGTAACACGCCTCAACCTGCCTGTTAATTAACTCTCCCCTTAGTAATACGACTCAACAAGGCCATGTAGTTAACTCTCCCCTTAGTAACACGCCTCAACCTGCCTGTTAATTAACTCTCCCCTTAGTAACACGCTTCAACCTGAGCTGTTAGTTACCTCTCCCCTTAGTAACATGACTCAACCTGGCCTGTTAGTTAACTCTCCCCTTAGTAACATGACTCAACCTGGGCTGTTAGTTAACTCTCCCCTTAGTAACATGACTCAACCTGGGCTGTTAGTTAACACTCCCCTTAGTAACACGCCTCAACCTGGGCTGTTAGTTATCTCTCCCCTTAGTAACACGACTCAACCTGGCCTGTTAGTTAACTCTCCCATTAGTAACATGACTCAACCTGGCCTGTTAGTTAACTCTCCCCTTAGTAACATGACTCAACCGGGGCTGTTAGCTAACTCTCCCCTTAGTAACATGACTCAGCCTGGCCTTTTAGTTAACTATCCCCTTAGTAACATGCCTCAACCACGGCTGTTAGTTAACTCTCCCCTTAGTAACATGACTCAACCTGGGCTGTTAGTTAACCCCCCCTTAGTAACACGCCTCAACCTGGCCTGTTAGTTAACTCTCCCCTTAGTAACATGCCTCAACCTGGGCTGGTAATTAACTCTCCCCTTAGTAACACGCCTCAAAATAGCCTGTTAGTTAACTCTCCCCTTAGTAACATGACTCAGCCTGGGCTGTTAATTAACTCTCCCCTTAGTAACACGCCTCAACCTGGGCTGTTAATTAACTCTCCCATAGTAACATGACTCAACATGGGCTGTTAATTAACTCTCCCCTTAGTAACATGACTCAACCTGGCCATGTAGTTAACACTCCCCTTAGTAACACGCCTCAACCTGGGCTGTTAGTTAACTCTCCCCTTAGTAACATGACTCAACCTGGCCTGTTAATTAACTCTCCCCTTAGTAACACGACTCAACCTGGGCTGTTAGTTAACTCTCCCCTTAGTAACACACCTCAACCTGGCCTGTTAGTTAACTCTCCCCTTAGTAACACGCCTCAACCTGCCTGTTAATTAACTCTCCCCTTAGTAACACGCCTCAACCTGAGCTGTTAGTTACCTCTCCCCTTAGTAACATGACTCAACCTGGCCTTTTAGTTAACTCTCCCCTTAGTAACATGACTCAACCTGGGCTGTTAGTTAACTCTCCCCTTAGTACAATGACTCAACCTGGCCATGTAGTTAACACTCCCCTTAGTAACACGCCTCAACCTGGGCTGTTAGTTAACTCTCCCCTTAGTAACACGCCTCAACCAGGTCTGTTAGTTAACTCTCCCCTTAGTAACACGCCTCAACCTGGGCAGTTAATTAACTCTCCCCTTAGTAACACGCCTCAACCTGCCTGTTAATTAACTCTCCCCTTAGTAATACGACTCAACAAGGCCATGTAGTTAACTCTCCCCTAAGTAACACGCCTCAACCTGCCTGTTAATTAACTCTCCCCTTAGTAACACGCCTCAACCTGAGCTGTTAGTTACCTCTCCCCTTAGTAACATGACTCAACCTGGCCTGTTAGTTAACTCTCCCCTTAGTAACATGACTCAACCTGGGCTGTTAGTTAACACTCCCCTTAGTAACACGCCTCAACCTGGGCTGGTAATTAACTCTCCCCTTAGTAACACGCCTCAAAATAGCCTGTTAGTTAACTCTCCCCTTAGTAACATGACTCAGCCTGGGCTGTTAATTAACTCTCCCCTTAGTAACACGCCTCAACCTGGGCTGTTAATTAACTCTCCCCTTAGTAACATGACTCAACATGGCCATGTAGTTAACTCTCCCCTTAGTAACATGACTCAACCTGGCCTGTTAGTTAACTCTCCCCTTAGTAACACGACTCAACCTGGGCTGTTAGTTAACTCTCCCCTTAGTAACACAACTCAACCTGGCCTGTTAGTTAACTCTCCCCTTACTAACACGCCTCAACCTGCCTGTTAATTAACTCTCCCCTTAGTAACACGCCTCAACCTGAGCTGTTAGTTACCTCTCCCCTTAGTAACATGACTCAACCTGGCCTGTTTGTTAACTCTCCCCTTAGTAACATGACTCAACCTGGGCTGTTAGTTAACTCTCCCCTTACTAACACGCCTCGACCTGCCTGTTAATTAACTCTCCCCTTAGTAACACGCCTCCACCTGAGCTGTTAGTTACCTCTCCCCTTAGTAACATGACTCAACCTGGCCTGTTAGTTAACTCTCCCCTTAGTAACATGACTCAACCTGGGCTGTTAGTTAACTCTCCCCTTAGTAACATGACTCAACCTGGCCATGTAGTTAACACTCCCCTTAGTAACACGCCTCAACCTGGGCTGTTAGTTAACTCTCCCCTTAGTAACACGCCTCAACCTGGCCTGTTAGTTAACTCTCCCCTTAGTAACATGACTCAACCTGGGCTGTTAGTTAACTCTCCCCTTAGTAACATGACTCAACCTGGCCATGTAGTTAACACTCCCCTTAGTAACACGCCTCAACCTGGGCTGTTAGTTAACTCTCCCCTTAGTAACACGCCTCAACCTGGCCTGTTAGTTAACTCTCCCCTTAGAAACATGACTCAACCTGGGCTGTTAGTTAACTCTCCTCTTAGTATCATGACTCAACCTGGCCTGTTAATTAACTCTCCCCTTAGTAACACGCCTCAACCTGGCCTGTTAATTAACTCTCCCCATAGTAACACATCTCAGCCTGGGCTGTTAGTTAACCCCCCCTTAGTAACACGCCTCAACCTGGGCTGTTAGTTAACTCTCCCCTTAGTAACACGCCTCAACCTGGGCTGGTAATTAACTCTCCCCTTAGTAACACGCCTCAAAATAGCCTGTTAGTTAACTCTCCCCTTAGTAACATGACTCAGCCTGGGCTGTTAATTAACTCTCCCCTTAGTAACACGCCTCAACCTGGGCTGTTAATTAACTCTCCCCTTAGTAACACACCTCAACCTGGCCTGTTAGCTAACTCTCCCTTTAGTAACACGCCTCAACCTGCCTGTTAATTAACTCTCCCCTTAGTAACACGCCTCAACCTGAGCTGTTAGTTACCTCTCCCCTTAGTAACATGACTCAACCTGGCCATGTAGTTAACACTCCCCTTAGTAACATGCCTCAACCTGGGCTGTTAGTTAACTCTCCCCTTAGTAACATGACTCAACCTGGCCTGTTAGTTAACTCTCCCCTTAGTAACACACCTCAACCTGGCATGTTAGTTAACTCTCCCCTTAATAACATGCCTCAACCTGCCTGTTAATTAACTCTCCCCTTAGTAACACGCCTCAACCTGAGCTGTTAGTTACCTCTCCCCTTAGTAACATGACTCAACCTGGCCTGTTTGTTAACTCTCCCCTTAGTAACATGACTCAACCTGGGCTGTTAGTTAACTCTCCCCTTAGTAACATGACTCAACCTGGCCATGTAGTTAACACTCCCCTTAGTAACACGCCTCAACCTGGGCTGTTAGTTAACTCTCCCCTTAGTAACACGCCTCAACCTGGCCTGTTAGTTAACTCTCATCTTAGAAACATGACTCAACCTGGGCTGTTAGTTAACTCTCCTCTTAGTATCATGACTCAACCTGGCCTGTTAGTTAACTCTCCCCTTAGTAACACGCCTCAACCTGCCTGTTAATTAACTCTCCCCTTAGTAACACGACTCAACCTGGCCATGTAGTTAACTCTCCCCTTAGTAACACGCATCAACCTGGCCTGTTAGTTAACTCTCCCCTTAGTAACACACCTCAACCTGGGCTGTTAATTAACTCTCCCCTTAGTAACATGACTCAACATGGCCATGTAGTTAACTCTCCCCTTAGTAACATGACTCAACCTGGCCTGTTAGTTAACTCTCCCCTTAGTAACACGACTCAACCTGGGCTGTTAGTTAACTCTCCCCTTAGTAACACAACTCAACCTGGCCTGTTAGTTAACTCTCCCCTTACTAACACGCCTCAACCTGCCTGTTAATTAACTCTCCCCTTAGTAACACGCCTCAACCTGAGCTGTTAGTTACCTCTCCCCTTAGTAACATGACTCAACCTGGCCTGTTTGTTAACTCTCCCCTTAGTAACATGACTCAACCTGGGCTGTTAGTTAACTCTCCCCTTACTAACACGCCTCAACCTGCCTGTTAATTAACTCTCCCCTTAGTAACACGCCTCCACCTGAGCTGTTAGTTACCTCTCCCCTTAGTAACATGACTCAACCTGGCCATGTAGTTAACACTCCCCTTAGTAACACGCCTCAACCTGGGCTGTTAGTTAACTCTCCCCTTAGTAACACGCCTCAACCTGGCCTGTTAGTTAACTCTCCCCTTAGAAACATGACTCAACCTGGGCTGTTAGTTAACTCTCCTCTTAGTATCATGACTCAACCTGGCCTGTTAATTAACTCTCCCCTTAGTAACACGCCTCAACCTGGCCTGTTAATTAACTCTCCCCATAGTAACACATCTCAGCCTGGGCTGTTAGTTAACCCCCCCTTAGTAACACGCCTCAACCTGGCCTGTTAGTTAACTCTCCCCTTAGTAACACGCCTCAACCTGGGCTGGTAATTAACTCTCCCCTTAGTAACATGCCTCAAAATAGCCTGTTAGTTAACTCTCCCCTTAGTAACATGACTCAGCCTGGGCTGTTAATTAACTCTCCCCTTAGTAACACGCCTCAACCTGGGCTGTTAATTAACTCTCCCCTTAGTAACACACCTCAACCTGGCCTGTTAGCTAACTCTCCCTTTAGTAACACGCCTCAACCTGCCTGTTAATTAACTCTCCCCTTAGTAACACGCCTCAACCTGAGCTGTTAGTTACCTCTCCCCTTAGTAACATGACTCAACCTGGCCATGCAGTTAACACTCCCCTTAGTAACATGCCTCAACCTGGGCTGTTAGTTAACTCTCCCCTTAGTAACATGACTCAACCTGGCCTGTTAGTTAACTCTCCCCTTAGTAACACACCTCAACCTGGCATGTTAGTTAACTCTCCCCTTAATAACATGCCTCAACCTGCCTGTTAATTAACTCTCCCCTTAGTAACACGCCTCAACCTGAGCTGTTAGTTACCTCTCCCCTTAGTAACATGACTCAACCTGGCCTGTTTGTTAACTCTCCCCTTAGTAACATGACTCAACCTGGGCTGTTAGTTAACTCTCCCCTTAGTAACATGACTCAACCTGGCCATGTAGTTAACACTCCCCTTAGTAACACGCCTCAACCTGGGCTGTTAGTTAACTCTCCCCTTAGTAACACGCCTCAACCTGGCCTGTTAGTTAACTCTCCCCTTAGAAACATGACTCAACCTGGGCTGTTAGTTAACTCTCCTCTTAGTATCATGACTCAACCTGGCCTGTTAGTTAACTCTCCCCTTAGTAACACGCCTCAACCTGCCTGTTAATTAACTCTCCCCTTAGTAACACGACTCAACCTGGCCATGTAGTTAACTCTCCCCTTAGTAACACGCATCAACCTGGCCTGTTAGTTAACTCTCCCCTTAGTAACACACCTCAACCTGGGCTGTTAATTAACTCTTCCCAAGGTAACGCGCCTCAACCTGGGCTGTTAGTTAACTCTCCCCTTAGTAACACGCCTCAACCTGGTCTGTTAGTTAACTCTCCCCTTAGGAACACGCCTCAACCTGGGCTGTTAGTTAACTCTCCCCTTAGTAACACGCCTCAACCTGCCTGTTAATTAACTCACCCCTTAGTAACACGACTCAACCTGGACATGTAGTTAACTCTCCCCTTAGTAACACGCCTCAACCTGGTCATTTAGCTAACTCTCCCCTTAGTAACATGACTCAACCTGGGCTGTTAGTTAACTCTCCCCTTAGTAACATGACTCAGCCTGGCCTGTTAGTTAACTCTCCCCTTAGTAACATGCCTCAACCTGGGTTGTTAGTTAACTCTCCCCTTAGTAACATGACTCAACCTAGCCTGTTAATTAACTCTCCCCTTAGTAACATGACTCAACCTGGGCTGTTAGTTAACTCTCCCCTTAGTAACACGCCTCAACCTGGGCTGGTAATTAACTCTCCCCTTAGTAACACGCCTCAACCTAGCCTGTTAGTTAACTCTCCCCTTAGTAACATGACTCAGCCTGGGCTGTTAATTACCCCTTCCCTTAGTAACACGCCTCAACCTGGCCTGTTAGTTAACTCTCCCCTTAGTAACACGCCTCAACCTGGGCTGTTAGTTAACTCTCCCCTTAGTAACACGCCTCAACCTGCCTGTTAATTAACTCACCCCTTAGTAACACGACTCAACCTGGACATGTAGTTAACTCTCCCCTTAGTAACACGCCTCAACCTGGTCATTTAGCTAACTCTCCCCTTAGTAACATGACTCAACCTGGGCTGTTAGTTAACTCTCCCCTTAGTAACATGACTCAGCCTGGCCTGTTAGTTAACTCTCGCCTTAGTAACACGCCTCAACCTGGGTTGTTAGTTAACTCTCCCCTTAGTAACATGACTCAACCTAGCCTGTTAATTAACTCTCCCCTTAGTAACATGACTCAACCTGGGCTGTTAGTTAACTCTCCCCTTAGTAACACGCCTCAACCTGGGCTGGTAATTAACTCTCCCCTTAGTAACACGCCTCAACCTAGCCTGTTAGTTAACTCTCCCCTTAGTAACATGACTCAGCCTGGGCTGTTAATTACCCCTTCCCTTAGTAACACGCCTCAACCTGGCCTGTTAGTTAACTCTCCCCTTAGTAACACGCCTCAACCTGGGCTGTTAGTTAACTCTCCCCTTAGTAACACGCCTCAACCTGCCTGTTAATTAACTCTCCCCTTAGTAACACGACTCAACCTGGACATGTAGTTAACTCTCCCCTTAGTAACACGCCTCAACCTGGTCATTTAGTTAACTCTCCCCTTAGTAACATGACTCAACCTGGGCTGTTAGTTAACTCTCCCCTTAGTAACATGACTCAGCCTGGCATGTTAGTTAACTCTCCCCTTAGTAACACGCCTCAACCTTGGCTGTTAGTTAACTCTCCCCTTAGTAACATGACTCAACCTGGCCTTTTAGTTAACTCTCCCCTTAGTAACACGCCTCAACCTGCCTGTTAATTAACTCTCCCCTTAGTAACACGACTCAACCTGGACATGTAGTTAACTCTCCCCTTAGTAACACGCCTCAACCTGGTCATTTAGTTAACTCTCCCCTTAGTAACATGACTCAACCTGGGCTGTTAGTTAACTCTCCCCTTAGTAACATGACTCAGCCTGGCATGTTAGTTAACTCTCCCCTTAGTAACACGCCTCAACCTTGGCTGTTAGTTAACTCTCCCCTTAGTAACACGCCTCAACCTGGGCAGTTAATTAACTCTTCCCTTAGTAACACGCCTCAACCTGGGCTGTTAGTTAAATCTCCCCTTAGTAACACGCCTCAACCTGCCTGTTAATTAACTCTCCCCTTAGTAACACGCTTCAACCTGAGCTGTTAGTTACCTCTCCCCTTAGTAACATGACTCAACCTGGCCTGTTAGTTAACTCTCCCCTTAGTAACATGACTCAACCTGGGCTGTTAGTTAACTCTCCCCTTAGTAACATGACTCAACCTGGGCTGTTAGTTAACACTCCCCTTAGTAACACGCCTCAACCTGGGCTGTTAGTTATCTCTCCCCTTAGTAACACGACTCAACCTGGCCTGTTAGTTAACTCTCCCATTAGTAACATGACTCAACCTGGCCTGTTAGTTAACTCTCCCCTTAGTAACATGACTCAACCGGGGCTGTTAGCTAACTCTCCCCTTAGTAACATGACTCAGCCTGGCCTTTTAGTTAACTATCCCCTTAGTAACATGCCTCAACCACGGCTGTTAGTTAACTCTCCCCTTAGTAACATGACTCAACCTGGGCTGTTAGTTAACCCCCCCTTAGTAACACGCCTCAACCTGGCCTGTTAGTTAACTCTCCCCTTAGTAACATGCCTCAACCTGGGCTGGTAATTAACTCTCCCCTTAGTAACACGCCTCAAAATAGCCTGTTAGTTAACTCTCCCCTTAGTAACATGACTCAGCCTGGGCTGTTAATTAACTCTCCCCTTAGTAACACGCCTCAACCTGGGCTGTTAATTAACTCTCCCCTTAGTAACATGACTCAACATGGGCTGTTAATTAACTCTCCCCTTAGTAACATGACTCAACCTGGCCATGTAGTTAACACTCCCCTTAGTAACACGCCTCAACCTGGGCTGTTAGTTAACTCTCCCCTTAGTAACATGACTCAACCTGGCCTGTTAGTTAACTCTCCCCTTAGTAACACGCCTCAACCTGGGCAGTTAATTAACTCTCCCCTTAGTAACACGCCTCAACCTGCCTGTTAATTAACTCTCCCCTTAGTAATACGACTCAACATGGCCATGTAGTTAACTCTCCCCTAAGTAACACGCCTCAACCTGCCTGTTAATTAACTCTCCCCTTAGTAACACGCCTCAACCTGAGCTGTTAGTTACCTCTCCCCTTAGTAACATGACTCAACCTGGCCTGTTAGTTAACTCTCCCCTTAGTAACATGACTCAACCTGGGCTGTTAGTTAACACTCCCCTTAGTAACACGCCTCAACCTGGGCTGTTAGTTATCTCTCCCCTTAGTAACACACCTCAACCTGCCTGTTAATTAACTCTCCCCTTAGTAACATGACTCAACCTGGCCATGTAGTTAACTCTCCCCTTAGTAACACGCCTCAACCTGGTCATTTAGTTAACTCTCCCCTTAGTAACACGACTCAACCTGGCCTGTTAGTTAACTCTCCCATTAGTAACATGACTCAACCTGGCCTGTTAGTTAACTCTCCCCTTAGTAACATGACTCAACCGGGGCTGTTAGCTAACTCTCCCCTTAGTAACATGACTCAGCCTGGCCTTTTAGTTAACTATCCCCTTAGTAACATGCCTCAACCACGGCTGTTAGTTAACTCTCCCCTTAGTAACACGACTCAACCAGGGCTGTTACTTAACTCTCCCCTTAGTAACACGCCTCACCCTGGGCTGTTAATTAACTCTCCCCTTAGTAACATGACTCAACATGGCCATGTAGTTAACTCTCCCCTTAGTAACATGACTCAACCTGGCCTGTTAGTTAACTCTCCCCTTAGTAACACGACTCAACCTGGGCTGTTAGTTAACTCTCCCCTTAGTAACACAACTCAACCTGGCCTGTTAGTTAACTCTCCCCTTACTAACACGCCTCAACCTGCCTGTTAAGTAACTCTCCCCTTAGTAACACGCCTCAACCTGAGCTGTTAGTTACCTCTCCCCTTAGTAACATGACTCAACCTGGCCTGTTTGTTAACTCTCCCCTTAGTAACATGACTCAACCTGGGCTGTTAGTTAACTCTCCCCTTAGTAACATGACTCAACCTGGCCATGTAGTTAACACTCCCCTTAGTAACACGCCTCAACCTGGGCTGTTAGTTAACTCTCCCCTTAGTAACATGACTCAACCTGGACTGTTAATTAACTCTCCCCTTAGTAACACGCCTCAACCTGAGCTGTTAGTTACCTCTCCCCTTAGTAACATGACTCAACCTGGGCTGTTAGTTAACTCTCCCCTTAGTACCATGACTCAACCTGGCCATGTAGTTAACACTCCCCTTAGTAACACGCCTCAACCTGGGCTGTTAGTTAACTCTCCCCTTAGTAACACGCCTCAACCAGGTCTGTTAGTTAACTCTCCCCTTAGTAACACGCCTCAACCTTGGCAGTTAATTAACTCTTCCCTTAGTAACACGCCTCAACCTGGGCTGTTAGTTAACTCTCCCCTTAGTAACACGCCTCAGCCTGCCTGTTAATTAACTCTCCCCTTAGTAACACGCCTCAACCTAGCCTGTTAGTTAACTCTCCCCTTAGTAACATGACTCAGCCTGGGCTGTTAATTAACCCTTCCCTTAGTAACACGCCTCAACCTGGCCTGTTAGTTAACTCTCCCCTTAGTAACACGCCTCAACCGGGGCTGTTAGTTAACTCTCCCCTTAGTAACACGCCTCAACCTGCCTGTTAATTAACAGTCCCCTTAGTAATACGACTCAACAAGGCCATGTAGTTAACTCTCCCCTTAGTAACACGCCTCAACCTGCCTGTTAATTAACTCTCCCCTTAGTAACACGCCTCAACCTGAGCTGTTAGTTACCTCTCCCCTTAGTAACATGACTCAACCTGGCCTGTTAGTTAACTCTCCCCTTAGTAACATGACTCAAACTGGGCTGTTAGTTAACTCTCCCCTTAGTAACATGACTCAACCTGGGCTGTTAGTTAACACTCCCCTTAGTAACACGCCTCAACCTGCCTGTTAATTAACTCTCCCCTTAGTAACATGACTCAACCTGGCCATGTAGTTAACTCTCCCCTTAGTAACATGCCTCAACCTGGTCATTTAGTTAACTATCCCCTTAGTAACACGACTCAACCTGGCCTGTTAGTTAACTCTCCCCTTAGTAACATGACTCAACCGGGGCTGTTAGCTAACTCTCCCCTTAGTAACATGACTCAACCTGGCCTTTTAGTTAACTCTCCCCTTAGTAACATGCCTCAACCACGGCTGTTAGTTAACTCTTCCCTTAGTAACACGACTCAACCTGGGCTGTTAGTTAACTCTCCCCTTAGTAACACGCCTCAACCTGGGCTGTTAGTTAACTCTCCCCTTAGTAACATGACTCAACCTGGGCTGTTAGTTAACTCTCCCCTTAGTATCATGACTCAACCTAGCCTGTTAATTAACTCTCCCCTTAGTAACATGACTCAACCTGGGCTGTTAGTTAACCCCCCCTTAGTAACACGCCTCAACCTGGCCTGTTAGTTAACTCTCCCCTTAGTAACACGCCTCAACCTGGGCTGGTAATTAACTCTCCCCTTAGTAACACGCCTCAACCTGGGCTGGTAATTAACTCTCCCCTTAGTAACACGCCTCAAAATAGCCTGTTAGTTAACTCTCCCCTTAGTAACATGACTCAGCCTGGGCTGTTAATTAACTCTCCCCTTAGTAACACGCCTCAACCTGGGCTGTTAATTAACTCTCCCCTTAGTAACATGACTCAACATGGCCATGTAGTTAACTCTCCCCTTAGTAACATGACTCAACCTGGCCTGTTAGTTAACTCTCCCCTTAGTAACACGACTTAACCTGGGCTGTTAGTTAACTCTCCCCTTAGTAACACAACTCAACCTGGCCTGTTAGTTAACTCTCCCCTTACTAACACGCCTCAACCTGCCTGTTAATTAACTCTCCCCTTAGTAACACGCCTCAACCTGAGCTGTTAGTTACCTCTCCCCTTAGTAACATGACTCAACCTGGCCTGTTTGTTAACTCTCCCCTTAGTATCATGACTCAACCTAGCCTGTTAATTAACTCTCCCCTTAGTAACATGACTCAACCTGGGCTGTTAGTTAACCCCCCCTTAGTAACACGCCTCAACCTGGCCTGTTAGTTAACTCTCCCCTTAGTAACACGCCTCAACCTGGGCTGGTAATTAACTCTCCCCTTAGTAACACGCCTCAACCTGGGCTGGTAATTAACTCTCCCCTTAGTAACACGCCTCAAAATAGCCTGTTAGTTAACTCTCCCCTTAGTAACATGACTCAGCCTGGGCTGTTATTTAACTCTCCCCTTAGTAACACGCCTCAACCTGGGCTGTTAATTAACTCTCCCCTTAGTAACACGACTTAACCTGGGCTGTTAGTTAACTCTCCCCTTAGTAACACAACTCAACCTGGCCTGTTAGTTAACTCTCCCCTTACTAACACGCCTCAACCTGCCTGTTAATTAACTCTCCCCTTAGTAACACGCCTCAACCTGAGCTGTTAGTTACCTCTCCCCTTAGTAACATGACTCAACCTGGCCTGTTTGTTAACTCTCCCCTTAGTAACATGACTCAACCTGGGCTGTTAGTTAACTCTCCCCTTAGTAACATGACTCAACCTGGCCATGTAGTTCACACTCCCCTTAGTAACACGCCTCAACCTGGGCTGTTAGTTAACTCTCCCCTTAGTAGCACGCCTCAACCTGGCCTGTTAGTTAACTCTCCCCTTAGAAACATGACTCAACCTGGGCTGTTAGTTAACTCTCCTCTTAGTATCATGACTCAACCTGGCCTGTTAATTAACTCTCCCCTTAGTAACACGCCTCAACCTGGCCTGTTAATTAACTCTCCCCTTAGTAACACATCTCAGCCTGGGCTGTTAATTAACTCTTCCCTTAGTAACACGCCTCAACCTGGGCTGTTAATTAACTCTCCCCTTAGTAACATGACTCAACATGGCCATGTAGTTAACTCTCCCCTTAGTAACACGCCTCAACCTTAGCTGTTAGTTACCTCTCCCCTTAGTAACATGACTCAACCTGGCCTGTTAGTTAACTCTCCCCTTACTAACACGCCTCAACCTGCCTGTTAATTAACTCTCCCCTTAGTAACACGCCTCCACCTGAGCTGTTAGTTAACTCTCCCCTTAGTAACACGCCTCCACCTGAGCTGTTAGTTACCTCTCCCCTTAGTAACATGACTCAACCTGGGCTGTTAGTTAACTCTCCCCTTAGTAACATGACTCAACCTGGCCATGTAGTTAACACTCCCCTTAGTAACATGACTCAACCTGGCCATGTAGTTAACACTCCCCTTAGTAACACGCCTCAACCTGGGCTGTTAGTTAACTCTCCCCTTAGTAACACGCCTCAACCTGGCCTGTTAGTTAACTCTCCCCTTAGTAACACGCCTCAACCTGGCCTGTTAATTAACTCTCCCCTTAGTAACACATCTCAGCCTGGGCTGTTAATTAACTCTCCCCTTAGTAACATGACTCAACCTAGCCTGTTGATTAACTCTCCCCTTAGTAACATGACTCAACCTGGGCTGTTAGTTAACCCCCCCTTAGTAACACGCCTCAACCTGGCCTGTTAGTTAACTCTCCCCTTAGTAACACGCCTCAACCTGGGCTGGTAATTAACTCTCCCCTTAGTAACACGCCTCAAAATAGCCTGTTAGTTAACTCTCCCCTTAGTAACATGACTCAGCCTGGGCTGTTAATTAACTCTCCCCTTAGTAACACGCCTCAACCTGCCTGTTAATTAACAGTCCCCTTAGTAATACGACTCAACAAGGCCATGTAGTTAACTCTCCCCTTAGTAACATGACTCAGCCTGGGCTGTTAATTAACCCTTCCCTTAGTAACACGCCTCAACCTGGCCTGTTAGTTAACTCTCCCCTTAGTAACACGCCTCAACCGGGGCTGTTAGTTAACTCTGCCCTTAGTAACACGCCTCAACCTGGGCTGTTAATTAACTCTCCCCATAGTAACATGACTCAACCTGGCCATGTAGTTAACACTCCCCTTAGTAACACGCCTCAACCTGGGCTGTTAGTTAACTCTCCCCTTAGTAACATGACTCAACCTGGACTGTTAATTAACTCTCCCCTTAGTAACACGCCTCAACCTGAGCTGTTAGTTACCTCTCCCCTTAGTAACATGACTCAACCTGGGCTGTTAGTTAACTCTCCCCTTAGTACCATGACTCAACCTGGCCATGTAGTTAACACTCCCCTTAGTAACACGCCTCAACCTGGGCTGTTAGTTAACTCTCCCCTTAGTAACACGCCTCAACCAGGTCTGTTAGTTAACTCTCCCCTTAGTAACACGCCTCAACCTTGGCAGTTAATTAACTCTTCCCTTAGTAACACGCCTCAACCTGGGCTGTTAGTTAACTCTCCCCTTAGTAACACGCCTCAGCCTGCCTGTTAATTAACTCTCCCCTTAGTAACACGCCTCAACCTAGCCTGTTAGTTAACTCTCCCCTTAGTAACATGACTCAGCCTGGGCTGTTAATTAACCCTTCCCTTAGTAACACGCCTCAACCTGGCCTGTTAGTTAACTCTCCCCTTAGTAACACGCCTCAACCGGGGCTGTTAGTTAACTCTCCCCTTAGTAACACGCCTCAACCTGCCTGTTAATTAACAGTCCCCTTAGTAATACGACTCAACAAGGCCATGTAGTTAACTCTCCCCTTAGTAACACGCCTCAACCTGCCTGTTAATTAACTCTCCCCTTAGTAACACGCCTCAACCTGAGCTGTTAGTTACCTCTCCCCTTAGTAACATGACTCAACCTGGCCTGTTAGTTAACTCTCCCCTTAGTAACATGACTCAACCTGGGCTGTTAGTTAACTCTCCCCTTAGTAACATGACTCAACCTGGGCTGTTAGTTAACACTCCCCTTAGTAACACGCCTCAACCTGCCTGTTAATTAACTCTCCCCTTAGTAACATGACTCAACCTGGCCATGTAGTTAACTCTCCCCTTAGTAACATGCCTCAACCTGGTCATTTAGTTAACTCTCCCCTTAGTAACACGACTCAACCTGGCCTGTTAGTTAACTCTCCCCTTAGTAACATGACTCAACCGGGGCTGTTAGCTAACTCTCCCCTTAGTAACATGACTCAACCTGGCCTTTTAGTTAACTCTCCCCTTAGTAACATGCCTCAACCACGGCTGTTAGTTAACTCTTCCCTTAGTAACACGACTCAACCTGGGCTGTTAGTTAACTCTCCCCTTAGTAACACGCCTCAACCTGGGCTGTTAGTTAACTCTCCCCTTAGTAACATGACTCAACCTGGGCTGTTAGTTAACTCTCCCCTTAGTATCATGACTCAACCTAGCCTGTTAATTAACTCTCCCCTTAGTAACATGACTCAACCTGGGCTGTTAGTTAACCCCCCCTTAATAACACGCCTCAACCTGGCCTGTTAGTTAACTCTCCCCTTAGTAACACGCCTCAACCTGGGCTGGTAATTAACTCTCCCCTTAGTAACACGCCTCAACCTGGGCTGGTAATTAACTCTCCCCTTAGTAACACGCCTCAAAATAACCTGTTAGTTAACTCTCCCCTTAGTAACATGACTCAGCCTGGGCTGTTAATTAACTCTCCCCTTAGTAACACGCCTCAACCTGGGCTGTTAATTAACTCTCCCCTTAGTAACATGACTCAACATGGCCATGTAGTTAACTCTCCCCTTAGTAACATGACTCAACCTGGCCTGTTAGTTAACTCTCCCCTTAGTAACACGACTTAACCTGGGCTGTTAGTTAACTCTCCCCTTAGTAACACAACTCAACCTGGCCTGTTAGTTAACTCTCCCCTTACTAACACGCCTCAACCTGCCTGTTAATTAACTCTCCCCTTAGTAACACTCCTCAACCTGAGCTGTTAGTTACCTCTCCCCTTAGTAACATGACTCAACCTGGCCTGTTTGTTAACTCTCCCCTTAGTAACATGACTCAACCTGGGCTGTTAGTTAACTCTCCCCTTAGTAACATGACTCAACCTGGCCATGTAGTTAACACTCCCCTTAGTAACACGCCTCAACCTGGGCTGTTAGTTAACTCTCCCCTTAGTAGCACGCCTCAACCTGGCCTGTTAGTTAACTCTCCCCTTAGAAACATGACTCAACCTGGGCTGTTAGTTAACTCTCCTCTTAGTATCATGACTCAACCTGGCCTGTTAATTAACTCTCCCCTTAGTAACACGCCTCAACCTGGCCTGTTAATTAACTCTCCCCTTAGTAACACATCTCAGCCTGGGCTGTTAATTAACTCTTCCCTTAGTAACACGCCTCAACCTGGGCTGTTAATTAACTCTCCCCTTAGTAACATGACTCAACATGGCCATGTAGTTAACTCTCCCCTTAGTAACACGCCTCAACCTGAGCTGTTAGTTACCTCTCCCCTTAGTAACATGACTCAACCTGGCCTGTTAGTTAACTCTCCCCTTACTAACACGCCTCAACCTGCCTATTAATTAACTCTCCCCTTAGTAACACGCCTCCACCTGAGCTGTTAGTTAACTCTCCCCTTAGTAACACGCCTCCACCTGAGCTGTTAGTTACCTCTCCCCTTAGTAACATGACTCAACCTGGGCTGTTAGTTAACTCTCCCCTTAGTAACATGACTCAACCTGGCCATGTAGTTAACACTCCCCTTAGTAACATGACTCAACCTGGCCATGTAGTTAACACTCCCCTTAGTAACACGCCTCAACCTGGGCTGTTAGTTAACTCTCCCCTTAGTAACACGCCTCAACCTGGCCTGTTAGTTAACTCTCCCCTTAGTAACACGCCTCAACCTGGCCTGTTAATTAACTCTCCCCTTAGTAACACATCTCAGCCTGGGCTGTTAATTAACTCTCCCCTTAGTAACATGACTCAACCTAGCCTGTTGATTAACTCTCCCCTTAGTAACATGACTCAACCTGGGCTGTTAGTTAACCCCCCCTTAGTAACACGCCTCAACCTGGCCTGTTAGTTAACTCTCCCCTTAGTAACACGCCTCAACCTGGGCTGGTAATTAACTCTCCCCTTAGTAACACGCCTCAAAATAGCCTGTTAGTTAACTCTCCCCTTAGTAACATGACTCAGCCTGGGCTGTTAATTAACTCTCCACTTAGTAACACGCCTCAACCTGCCTGTTAATTAACAGTCCCCTTAGTAATACGACTCAACAAGGCCATGTAGTTAACTCTCCCCTTAGTAACACGCCTCAACCTGCCTGTTAATTAACTCTTCCCTTAGTAACACGCCTCAACCTGAGCTGTGTGTTCTCTCATCTCTTAGTAACATGACTCAACCTGGCCTGTTAGTTAACTCTCCCCTTAGTAACATGACTCAACCTGGGCTGTTAGTTAACACTCCCCTTAGTAACACGCCTCAACCTGCCTGTTAATTAACTCTCCCCTTAGTAACATGACTCAACCTGGCCATGTAGTTAACTCTCCCCTTAGTAACATGCCTCAACCTGGTCATTTAGTTAACTCTCCCCTTAGTAACACGACTCAACCTGGCCTGTTAGTTAACTCTCCCCTTAGTAACATGACTCAACCGGGGCTGTTAGCTAACTCTCCCCTTAGTAACATGACTCAACCTGGCCTTTTAGTTAACTCTCCCCTTAGTAACATGCCTCAACCACGGCTGTTAGTTAACTCTCCCCTTAGTAACACGACTCAACCTGGGCTGTTAGTTAACTCTCCCCTTAGTAACACGCCTCAACCTGGGCTGTTAGTTAACTCTCCCCTTAGTAACATGACTCAACCTGGGCTGTTAGTTAACTCTCCCCTTAGTATCATGACTCAACCTAGCCTGTTAATTAACTCTCCCCTTAGTAACATGACTCAACCTGGGCTGTTAGTTAACCCCCCCTTAGTAACACGCCTCAACCTGGCCTGTTAGTTAACTCTCCCCTTAGTAACACGCCTCAACCTGGGCTGGTAATTAACTCTCCCCTTAGTAACACGCCTCAACCTGGGCTGGTAATTAACTCTCCCCTTAGTAACACGCCTCAAAATAGCCTGTTAGTTAACTCTCCCCTTAGTAACATGACTCAGCCTGGGCTGTTAATTAACTCTCCCCTTAGTAACACGCCTCAACCTCGGCTGTTAATTAACTCTCCCCTTAGTAACATGACTCAACATGGCCATGTAGTTAACTCTCCCCTTAGTAACATGACTCAACCTGGCCTGTTAGTTAACTCTCCCCTTAGTAACACGACTCAACCTGGGCTGTTAGTTAACTCTCCCCTTAGTAACACAACTCAACCTGGCCTGTTAGTTAACTCTCCCCTTACTAACACGCCTCAACCTGCCTGTTAATTAACTCTCCCCTTAGTAACACGCCTCAACCTGAGCTGTTAGTTACCTCTCCCCTTAGTAACATGACTCAACCTGGCCTGTTTGTTAACTCTCCCCTTAGTAACATGACTCAACCTGGGCTGTTAGTTAACTCTCCCCTTAGTAACATGACTCAACCTGGCCATGTAGTTAACACTCCCCTTAGTAACACGCCTCAACCTGGGCTGTTAGTTAACTCTCCCCTTAGTAGCACGCCTCAACCTGGCCTGTTAGTTAACTCTCCCCTTAGAAACATGACTCAACCTGGGCTGTTAGTTAACTCTCCTCTTAGTATCATGACTCAACCTGGCCTGTTAATTAACTCTCCCCTTAGTAACACGCCTCAACCTGGCCTGTTAATTAACTCTCCCCTTAGTAACACATCTCAGCCTGGGCTGTTAATTAACTCTTCCCTTAGTAACACGCCTCAACCTGGGCTGTTAATTAACTCTCCCCTTAGTAACATGACTCAACATGGCCATGTAGTTAACTCTCCCCTTAGTAACACGCCTCAACCTGAGCTGTTAGTTACCTCTCCCCTTAGTAACATGACTCAACAAGGCCTGTTAGTTAACTCTCCCCTTACTAACACGCCTCAACCTGCCTGTTAATTAACTCTCCCCTTAGTAACACGCCTCCACCTGAGCTGTTAGTTAACTCTCCCCTTAGTAACACGCCTCCACCTGAGCTGTTAGTTACCTCTCCCCTTAGTAACATGACTCAACCTGGGCTGTTAGTTAACTCTCCCCTTAGTAACATGACTCAACCTGGCCATGTAGTTAACACTCCCCTTAGTAACACGACTCAACCTGGCCATGTAGTTAACACTCCCCTTAGTAACACGCCTCAACCTGGGCTGTTAGTTAACTCTCCCCTTAGTAACACGCCTCAACCTGGCCTGTTAGTTAACTCTCCCCTTAGTAACACGCCTCAACCTGGCCTGTTAATTAACTCTCCCCTTAGTAACACATCTCAGCCTGGGCTGTTAATTAACTCTCCCCTTAGTAACATGACTCAACCTAGCCTGTTGATTAACTCTCCCCTTAGTAACATGACTCAACCTAGCCTGTTGATTAACTCTCCCCTTAGTAACATGACTCAACCTGGGCTGTTAGTTAACCCCCCCTTAGTAACACGCCTCAACCTGGCCTGTTAGTTAACTCTCCCCTTAGTAACACGCCTCAACCTGGGCTGGTAATTAACTCTCCCCTTAGTAACACGCCTCAAAATAGCCTGTTAGTTAACTCTCCCCTTAGTAACATGACTCAGCCTGGGCTGTTAATTAACTCTCCCCTTAGTAACACGCCTCAACCTGGGCTGTTAATTAACTCTCCCCTTAGTAACACACCTCAACCTGGCCTGTTAGTTAACTCTCCCCTTAGTAACACGCCTCAACCTGCCTGTTAATTAACTCTCCCCTTAGTAACACGCCTCAACCTGAGCTGTTAGTTACCTCTCCCCTTAGTAACATGACTCAACCTGGCCATGTAGTTAACACTCCCCTTAGTAACATGCCTCAACCTGGGCTGTTAGTTAACTCTCCCCTTAGTAACATGACTCAACCTGGCCTGTTAGTTAACTCTCCCCTTAGTAACACGACTCAACCTGGGCTGTTAGTTAACTCTCCCCTTAGTAACACACCTCAACCTGGCCTGTTAGTTAACTCTCCCCTTACTAACACGCCTCAACCTGCCTGTTAATTAACTCTCCCCTTAGTAACACGACTCAACCTGGCCTGTTTGTTAACTCTCCCCTTAGTAACTTGACTCAACCTGGCCTGTTTGTTAACTCTCCCCTTAGTAACATGACTCAACCTGGGCTGTTAGTTAACTCTCCCCTTAGTAACATGACTCAACCTGGCCATGTAGTTAACACTCCCCTTAGTAACACGCCTCAACCTGGGCTGTTAGTTAACTCTCCCCTTAGTAACACGCCTCAACCTGGCCTGTTAGTTAACTCTCCCCTTAGAAACATGACTCAACCTGGGCTGTTAGTTAACTCTCCTCTTAGTATCATGACTCAACCTGGCCTGTTAATTAACTCTCCCCTTAGTAACACACCTCAACCTGGCCTGTTAATTAACTCTTCCCTTAGTAACACGCCTCAACCTGGGCTGTTAATTAACTCTCGCCTTAGTAACACGCCTCAATCTGAGCTGTTAGTTACCTCTCCCCTTAGTAACATGACTCAACCTGGCCTGTTAGTTAACTCTCCCCTTAGTAACATGACTCAACCTGGGCTGTTAGTTAACTCTCCCCTTAGTAACACGCCTCAACCTGGCCTGTTAGTTAACCCTTCCCTTAGTAACACGCCTCAACCTGGCCTGTTAGTTAACTCTCCCCTTAGTAACACGCCTCAACCGGGGCTGTTAGTTAACTCTGCCCTTAGTAACACGCCTCAACCTGGGCTGTTAATTAACTCTCCCCTTAGTAACATGACTCAACCTGGCCATGAAGTTAACACTCCCCTTAGTAACACGCCTCAACCTGGGCTGTTAGTTAACTCTCCCCTTAGTAACATGACTCAACCTGGCCTGTTAATTAACTCTCCCCTTAGTAACACGCCTCAACCTGAGCTGTTAGTTACCTCTCCCCTTAGTAACATGACTCAACCTGGGCTGTTAGTTAACTCTCCCCTTAGTACCATGACTCAACCTGGCCATGTAGTTAACACTCCCCTTAGTAACACGCCTCAACCTGGGCTGTTAGTTAACTCTCCCCTTAGTAACACGCCTCAACCAGGTCTGTTAGTTAACTCTCCCCTTAGTAACACGCCTCAACCTGGGCAGTTAATTAACTCTCCCCTTAGTAACACGCCTCAACCTGCCTGTTAATTAACTCTCCCCTTAGTAACACGCCTCAACCTAGCCTGTTAGTTAACTCTCCCCTTAGTAACATGACTCAGCCTGGGCTGTTAATTAACCCTTCCCTTAGTAACACGCCTCAACCTGGCCTGTTAGTTAACTCTCCCCTTAGTAACACGCCTCAACCTGGGCTGTTAGTTAACACTCCCCTTAGTAACACGCCTCAACCTGCCTGTTAATTAACTCTCCCCTTAGTAACATGACTCAACCTGGCCATGTAGTTAACTCTCCCCTTAGTAACATGCCTCAACCTGGTCATTTAGTTAACTCTCCCCTTAGTAACACGACTCAACCTGGCCTGTTAGTTAACTCTCCCCTTAGTAACATGACTCAACCGGGGCTGTTAGCTAACTCTCCCCTTAGTAACATGACTCAACCTGGCCTTTTAGTTAACTCTCCCCTTAGTAACATGCCTCAACCACGGCTGTTAGTTAACTCTCCCCTTAGTAACACGACTCACCCTGGGCTGTTAGTTAACTCTCCCCTTAGTAACACGCCTCAACCTGGGCTGTTAGTTAACTCTCCCCTTAGTAACATGACTCAACCTGGGCTGTTAGTTAACTCTCCCCTTAGTATCATGACTCAACCTAGCCTGTTAATTAACTCTCCCCTTAGTAACATGACTCAACCTGGGCTGTTAGTTAACCCCCCCTTAGTAACACGCCTCAACCTGGCCTGTTAGTTAAATCTCCCCTTAGTAACACGCCTCAACCTGGGCTGGTAATTAACTCTCCCCTTAGTAACACGCCTCAAAATAGCCTGTTAGTTAACTCTCCCCTTAGTAACATGACTCAGCCTGGGCTGTTAATTAACTCTCCCCTTAGTAACACGCCTCAACCTGGGCTGTTAATTAACTCTCCCCTTAGTAACACACCTCAACCTGGCCTGTTAGTTAACTCTCCCCATAGTAAAACGCCTCAACCTGGCCTGTTAGTTAACTCTCCCCTTAGAAACATGACTCAACCTGGGCTGATGGTTAACTCTCCTCTTAGTATCATGACTCAACCTGGCCTGTTAATTAACTCTCCCCTTAGTAACACGCCTCAACCTGGCCTGTTAGTTAACTCTCCCCTTAGTAACACGCCTCAACCTGGGCTGTTAGTTAACTCTCCCCTTAGTAACATGACTCAACCTGCCTGTTAATGAACTCTCCCCTTAGTAACACGCCTCAACCTGAGCTGTTAGTTACCTCTCCCCTTAGTAACATGACTCAACCTGGCCTGTTAGTTAACTCTCCCCTTACTAACACGCCTCAATCTGCCTGTTAATTAACTCTCCCCTTAGTAACACGCCTCAACCTGAGCTGTTAGTTACCTCTCCCCTTAGTAACATGACTCAACCTGGCCTGTTAGTTAACTCTCCCCTTAGTAACATGACTCAACCTGGGCTGTTAGTTAACTCTCCCCTTAGTAACATGACTCAACCTGGGCTGTTAGTTAACTCTCCTTTTAGTAACATGACTCAACCTGGCCATGTAGTTAACACTCCCCTTAGGAACACGCCTCAACCTGGGCTGTTAGTTAACTCTCCCCTTAGTAACACGCCTCAACCTGGCCTGTTAGTTAACTCTCCCCTTAGTAACATGACTCAACCTGGGCTGTTAGTTAACTCTCCCCTTAGTAACATGACTCAACCTGGCCATGTAGTTAACACTCCCCTTAGTAACACGCCTCAACCTGGGCTGTTAGTTAACTCTCCCCTTAGTAACACGCCTCAACCTGGCCTGTTAGTTAACTCTCCCCTTAGTAACACGCCTCAACCTGCCTGTTAATTAACTCTCCCCTTAGTAACACGCCTCAACCTGAGCTGTTAGTTACCTCTCCCCTTAGTAACATGACTCAACCTGGCCTTTTAGTTAACTCTCCCCTTAGTAACATGACTCAACCTGGGCTGTTAGTTAACTCTCCCCTTAGTACCATGACTCAACCTGGCCATGTAGTTAACACTCCCCTTAGTAACACGCCTCAACCTGGGCTGTTAGTTAACTCTCCCCTTAGTAACACGCCTCAACCAGGTCTGTTAGTTAACTCTTCCCTTAGTAACACGCCTCAACCTGGGCTGTTAGTTAACTCTCCCCTTAGTAACACGCCTCAACCTGCCTGTTAATTAACTCTCCCCTTAGTAACACGCCTCAACCTGAGCTGTTAGTTACCTCTCCCCTTAGTAACATGACTCAACGAGGCCTGTTAGTTAACTCTCCCCTTAGTAACACGCCTCAACCTGGGCTGGTAATTAACTCTCCCCTTAGTAACACGCCTCAACCTAGCCTGTTAGTTAACTCTCCCCTTAGTAACATGACTCAGCCTGGGCTGTTAATTAACCCTTCCCTTAGTAACACGCCTCAACCTGGCCTGTTAGTTAACTCTCCCCTTAGTAACACGCCTCAACCGGGGCTGTTAGTTAACTCTCCCCTTAGTAACACGCCTCAACCTGCCTGTTAATTAACTCTCCCCTTAGTAATACGACTCAACAAGGCCATGTAGTTAACTCTCCCCTTAGTAACACGCCTCAACCTGCCTGTTAATTAACTCTCCCCTTAGTAACACGCCTCAACCTGAGCTGTTAGTTACCTCTCCCCTTAGTAACATGACTCAACCTGGCCTGTTAGTTAACTCTCCCCTTAGTAACATGACTCAACCTGGCCATGTAGTTAACTCTCCCCTTAGTAACATGCCTCAACCACGGCTGTTAGTTAACTCTCCCCTTAGTAACACGACTCAACCTGGGCTGTTAGTTAACTCTCCCCTTAGTAACACACCTCAACCTGGGCTGTTAGTTAACTCTCCCCTTAGTAACATGACTCAACCTGGGCTGTTAGTTAACTCTCCCCTTAGTAACATGACTCAGCCTGGCCTGTTAGTTAACTCTCCCCTTAGTAACACGCCTCAACCTGGGCTGTTAGTTAACTCTCCCCTTAGTATCATGACTCAACCTAGCCTGTTAATTAACTCTCCCCTTAGTAACATGACTCAACCTGGGCTGTTAATTAACTCTCCCCTTAGTAACACGCCTCAACCTGGGCTGTTAATTAACTCTCCCCTTAGTAACACACCTCAACCTGGCATGTTAGTTAACTCTCCCCTTAGTAACACGCCTCAACCTGAGCTGTTAGTTACCTCTCCCCTTCGTAACATGACTCAACCTGGCCTGTTTGTTAAGTAACATGACTCAACCTAGCCTGTTAGTTAACTCTCCCCTTAGTAACATGACTCAGCCTGGGCTGTTAATTAACCCTTCCCTTAGTAACACGCCTCAACCTGGCCTGTTAGTTAACCTGTTGGGTCTAGGGGGCAGCATTTGCACGTCTGGATAAAAGAAATGTACCCGATTTAATCTGGTTACTAATCCTACCCAGTAACTAGAATATGCATATACTTATTATATATGGATAGAAAACACTCTAAAGTTTCCAAAACTGTTTGAATGGTGTCTGTGAGTATAACAGAACTCATTTGGCAGGCAAAACCCTGAGACATTTTCTGACAGGAAGTGGATACCTGATGTGTTGTATTGACTTTAAACCTATCCCATTGAAAAACACAGGGGTTTAGGAATATTTTGGCACTTCCTATTGCTTCCACTAGATGTCACCAGCCTTTACAAAGTGTTTTGAGTCTTCTGGAGGGAGATCTGACCGAACAAGAGCCATGGAACGGTGATGTCCCATTAGACACCTGGCGCGCTAGTTCATGTTGGGTACCCTCGTTCCAATACGTTATAAAAGAGTATGCATTCGTCCACCTTGAATATTATTCATGTTCTGGTTAAAAAAGGCCCTAATGATTTATGCTATACAACGTTTGACATGTTTGAACGAACGGAAATATATTTTTTCCCCTCGTTCATGACGAGAAGTCCGGCTGGCTTACATCATGTGCTAACGAGACGGAGATTTTTGGACATAAATGATGAGCTTTTTTGAACAAAACTACATTCGTTATGGACCTGTGATACCTGGAAGTGACATCTGATGAAGAGAATCAAAGGTAATGGATTATTTACATAGTATTTTCGATTTTAGATCTCCCCAACATGACGTCTAGTCTGTATCGCAACGCGTATTTTTCTGGGCGCAGTGCTCAGATTATTGCAAAGTGTGATTTCCCAGTAAGGTTATTTTTAAATCTGGCAAGTTGATTGCGTTCAAGAGATGTAAATCTATAATTCTTTAAATGACAATATAATATTTTACCAATGTTTTCTCATTTTAATTATTTAATTTCTGACGCTGACTTGACTGCCGGTTATTGGAGGGAAACGATTTCCTCAACATCAATGCCATAGTAAAACGCTGTTTTTGTATATAAATATGAACTTGATAGAACTAAAAATGCATGCATTGTCTAACATAATGTCCTAGGAGTGTCATCTGATGGAGATTGTAAAAGGTTAGTGCATCATTTTAGCTGGTTTTATGGTTTTGGTGACCCTGTCTTTGACTTGACAAAACATTACACACAACTCTTGTAAATGTACTGTCCTAACATACTCTAAATGTATGCTTTCGCCGTAAAACCTTTTTGAAATCGTAAAACGTGGTTAGATTAAGGAGATGTTTATCTTTCAAATGGTGTAACATAGTTGTATTTTTGAAAAATTTGAATTTTGACATTTATTTGGATTCAAATTTGCCGCTCTTGAAATGCACCTGCTGTTGATGGAGTGCACCACGGGTGGCACGCTAGCGTCCCACCTAGCCCCAAGAGGTTAACTCTCCCCTTAGTAACACGCCTCAACCGGGGCTGTTAGTTAACTCTCCCCTTAGTAACACGCCTCAACCTGCCTGTTAATTAACTCTCCCCTTAGTAATACGACTCAACAAGGCCATGTAGTTAACTCTCCCCTTAGTAACACGCCTCAACCTGCCTGTTAATTAACTCTCCCCTTAGTAACATGCCTCAACCTGAGCTGTTAGTTACCTCTCCCCTTAGTAACATGACTCAACCTGGCCTGTTAGTTAACTCTCCCCTTAGTAACATGACTCAACCTGGGCTGTTAGTTAACTCTCCCCTTAGTAACATGACTAAACCTGGGCTGTTAGTTAACACTCCCCTTAGTAACACGCCTCAACCTGCCTGTTAATTAACTCTCCCCTTAGTAACATGACTCAACCTGGCCATGTAGTTAACTCTCCCCTTAGTAACATGCCTCAACCACGGCTGTTAGTTAACTCTCCCCTTAGTAACACGACTCAACCTGGGCTGTTAGTTAACTCTCCCCTTAGTAACACGCCTCAACCTGGGCTGTTAGTTAACTCTCCCCTTAGTAACATGACTCAACCTGGGCTGTTAGTTAACTCTCCCCTTAGTAACATGACTCAGCCTGGCCTGTTAGTTAACTCTCCCCTTAGTAACACGCCTCAACCTGGGCTGTTAGTTAACTCTCCCCTTAGTATCATGACTCAACCTAGCCTGTTAATTAACTCTCCCCTTAGTAACATGACTCAACCTGGGCTGTTAATTAACTCTCCCCTTAGTAACACGCCTCAACCTGGGCTGTTAATTAACTCTCCCCTTAGTAACACACCTCAACCTGGCCTGTTAGTTAACTCTCCCCTTAGTAACACGCCTCAACCTGAGCTGTTAGTTACCTCTCCCCTTCGTAACATGACTCAACCTGGCCTGTTTGTTAAGTAACATGACTCAACCTGGGCTGTTAGTTAACTCTCCCCTTAGTAACATGACTCAACCTGGCCATGTAGTTAACACTCCCCTTAGTAACACGCCTCAACCTGGGCTGTTAGTTAACTCTCCCCTTAGTAACACGCCTCAACCTGGCCTGTTAGTTAACTCTCCCCTTAGAAACATGACTCAACCTGGGCTGTTAGTTAACTCTCCTCTTAGTATCATGACTCAACCTGGCCTGTTAGTTAACTCTCTCCTTAGTAACACGCCTCAACCTGGCCTGTTAGTTAACTCTCCCCTTAGTAACACGCCTCAACCTGGCCTGTTAATTAACTCTCCCCTTAGTAACACATCTCAGCCTGGGCTGTTAATTAACTCTTCCCTTAGTAACACGCCTCAACCTGGGCTGTTAATTAACTCTCCCCTTAGTAACATGACTCAACATGGCCATGTAGTTAACTCTCCCCTTAGTAACACGCCTCAACCTGAGCTGTTAGTTACCTCTCCCCTTAGTAACATGACTCAACCTGGCCTGTTCGTTAACTGTCCCCTTACTAACACGCCTCAACCTGCCTGTTAATTAACTCTCCCCTTAGTAACACGCCTCAACCTGAGCTGTTAGTTACCTCTCCTCTTAGTAACATGACTCAACCTGGCCATGTAGTTAACACTCCCTTTAGTAACACGCCTCAACCTGGGCTGTTTATTAACTCTCCCCTTAGTAACACGCCTCAACCTGGCCTGTTAGTTAACTCTCCCCTTAGAAACATGACTCAACCTGGGCTGTTAGTTAACTCTCCTCTTAGTATCATGACTCAACCTGGCCTGTTAATTAACTCTCCCCTTAGTAACACGCCTCAACCTGGCCTGTTAGTTAACTCTCCCCTTAGTAACACGCCTCAACCTGGGCTGTTAGTTAACTCTCCCCTTAGTAACATGACTCAACCTGCCTGTTAATGAACTCTCCCCTTAGTAACATGCCTCAACCTGAGCTGTTAGTTACCTCTCCCCTTAGTAACATGACTCAACCTGGCCTGTTAGTTAACTCTCCCCTTACTAACACGCCTCAACCTGCCTGTTAATTAACTCTCCCCTTAGTAACACATCTCAGCCTGGCCTGTTAGTTAACTCTCCCCTTAGTAACATGACTCAACCTGGGCTGTTAGTTAACTCTCCTCTTAGTAACATGACTCAACCTGGCCATGTAGTTAACACTCCCCTTAGTAACACGACTCAACCTGGCCATGTAGTTAACACTCCCCTTAGTAACACGACTCAACCTGGGATGTTAGTTAACTCTCCCCTTAGTAACACGCCTCAACCTGGGCTGTTAGTTAACTCTCCCCTTATTAACATGACTCAACCTAGCCTGTTAATTAACTCTCCCCTTAGTAACATGACTCAACCTGGGCTGTTAGTTAACCCCCCCCTTAGTAACACGCCTCAACCTGGCCTGTTAGTTAACTCTCCCCTTAGTAACACGCCTCAACCTGGGCTGGTAATTAACTCTCCCCTTAGTAACACGCCTCAACCTAGCCTGTTAGTTAACTCTCCCCTTAGTAACATGACTCAGCCTGGGCTGTTAATTAACTCTCCCCTTAGTAACACGCCTCAACCTGGGCTGTTAATTAACTCTCCCCTTAGTAACACACCTCAACCTGGCCTGTTAGTTAACTCTCCCCTTAGTAACACGCCTCAACCTGCCTGTTAATTAACTCTCCCCTTAGTATCACGCCTCAACCTGAGCTGTTAGTTACCTCTCCCCTTAGTAACACGCCTCAACCTGGCCATGTAGTTAACACTCCCCTTAGTAACACGCCTCAACCTGGCCTGTTAATTAACTCTCCCCTTAGTAACACGCCTCAACCTGGCCTGTTAGTTAACTCTCCCCTTAGTAACACGCCTCAACCTGGGCTGTTAGTTAACTCTCCCCTTAGTAACATGACTCAACCTGCCTGTTAATGAACTCTCCCCTTAGTAACACGCCTCAACCTGAGCTGTTAGTTACCTCTCCCCTTAGTAACATGACTCAACCTGGCCTGTTAGTTAACTCTCCCCTTACTAACACGCCTCAACCTGCCTGTTAATTAACTCTCCCCTTAGTAACATGACTCAACATGGCCATGTAGTTAACTCTCCCCTTAGTAACACGCCTAAACCTGGGCTGTTAGTTAACTCTCCCCTTAGTAACATGACTCAACCTGGCCTGTTAGTTAACTCTCCCCTTAGTAACATGACTCAACCTGGGCTGTTAGTTAACTCTCCCCTTAGTAACATGACTCAACCTGGGCTGTTAGTTATCTCTCCCCTTAGTAACACGCCTCCACCTGGGCTGTTAGTTAACACTCCCCTTAGTAACACGCCTCAACCTGGGCTGTTAGTTAACTCTCCCCTTAGTAACACGCCTCAACCTGCCGGTTAATTAACTCTCCCCTTAGTAACATGACTCAACCTGGCCATGTAGTTAACTCTCCCCTTAGTAACACACCTCAACCTGGTCATTTAGTTAACTCTCCCCTTAGTAACACAACTCAACCTGGGCTGTTAGTTAACTCTCCCCTTAGTAACATGACTCAACCTGCCCTGTTAGTTAACTCTCCCCTTAGTAACATGACTCAACCTGGCCTGTTAGTTAACTCTCCCCTTAGTAACATGACTCAACCGGGGCTGTAAGCTAACTCTCCCCTTAGTAACATGACTCAACCTGGCCTGTTAGTTAACTCTCCCCTTAGTAACATGCCTCAACCACGGCTGTTAGTTAACTCTCCCCTTAGTAACACGACTCAACCTGGGCTGTTAGTTAACTCTCCCCTTAGCAACACGCCTCAACCTGGGCTGTTAGTTAACTCTCCCCTTAGTAACATGACTCAGCCTGGCATTTTAGTTAACTCACCCCTTAGCAACACGCCTCAACCTGGGCTGTTAGTTAACTCTCCCCTTAGTAACATGACTCAACCTAGCCTGTTAATTAACTCTCCCCTTAGTAACATTACTCAACCTGGGCTGTTAGTTAACTCTCCCCTTAGTAACACGCCTCAACCTGGCCTGTTAGTTAACTCTCCCCTTAGTAACACGCCTCATTCCTGGGCTGGTAATTAACTCTCCCCTTAGTAACACGCCTCAACCTAGCCTGTTAGTTAACTCTCCCCTTAGTAACATGACTCAGCCTGGGCTGTTAATTAACTCTCCCCTTAGTAACACGCCTCAACCAGGTCTGTTAGTTAACTCTCCCCTTAGTAACACGCCTCAACCTGGGCTGTTAATTAACTCTTCCCTTAGTAACACACCTCAACCTGGGCTGTTAGTTAACTCTCCCCTTAGTAACACGCCTCAACCTGCCTGTTAATTAACTCTCCCCTTAGTAATACGACTCAACATGGCCATGTAGTTAACTCTCCCCTTAGTAACACGCCTCAACCTGCCTGTTAATTAACTCTCCCCTTAGTAACACACCTCAACCTGAGCTGTTAGTTACCTCTCCCCTTAGAAACATGACTCAACCTGAGCTGTTAGTTAACTCTCCCCTTAGTAACACGCCTCAACCTGCCTGTTAGTTAACTCTCCCCTTAGTAACACGCCTCAACCTGCCTGTTAATTAACTCTCCCCTTAGTATCACGCCTCAACCTGAGCTGTTAGTTACCTCTCCCCTTAGTAACATGACTCAACCTGGCCATGTAGTTAACACAACCCCTTAGTAACACGCCTCAACCTGGGCTGTTAGTTAACTCTCCCCTTAGTAACACGCCTCAACCTGGCCTGTTAGTTAACTCTCCCCTTAGTAACACGCCTCAACCTGGGCTGTTAGTTACCTCTCCCCTTAGAAACATGACTCAACCTGGGCTGTTAGTTAACTCTCCTCTTAGTATCATGACTCAACCTGGCCTGTTAATTAACTCTCCCCTTAGTAACACGCCTCAACCTGGGCTGTTAATTAACTCTCCCCTTAGTAACATGACTCAACATGGCCATGTAGTTAACTCTCACCTTAGTAACACGCCTCAACCTGGGCTGTTAGTTAACCCTCCCCTTAGTAACATGACTCAACCTGGGCTGTTAGTTAACACTCCCCTTAGTAACACGCCTCAACCTGCCTGTTAATTAACTCTCCCCTTAGTAACATGACTCAACCTGGCCATGTAGTTAACTCTCCCCTTAGTAACACACCTCAACCTGGTCATTTAGTTAACTCTCCCCTTAGTAACACAACTCAACCTGGGCTGTTAGTTAACTCTCCCCTTAGTAACATGACTCAACCTGCCCTGTTAGTTAACTCTCCCCTTAGTAACATGACTCAACCTGGCCTGTTAGTTAACTCTCCCCTTAGTAACATGCCTCAACCACGGCTGTTAGTTAACTCTCCCCTTAGTAACACGACTCAACCTGGGCTGTTAGTTAACTCTCCCCTTAGTAACACGCCTCAACCTGGGCTGTTAGTTAACTCTCCCCTTAGTAACATGACTCAACCTGGGCTGTTAGTTAACTCTCCCCTTAGTAACATGACTCAGCCTGGCCTTTTAGTTAACTCTCCCCTTAGCAACACGCCTCAACCTGGGCTGTTAGTTAACTCTCCCCTTAGTAACATGACTCAACCTAGCCTGTTAATTAACTCTCCCCTTAGTAACATTACTCAACCTGGGCTGTTAGTTAACTCTCCACTTAGTAACACGCCTCAACCTGGCCTGTTAGTTAACTCTCCCCTTAGTAACACGCCTCATTCCTGGGCTGGTAATTAACCCTCCCCTTAGTAACATGCCTCAACCTGGCCTGTTAGTTAACTCTCCCCTTAGTAACACGCCTCAACCGGGGCTGTTAGTTAACTCTCCCCTTAGTAACACGCCTCAACCTGGGCTGTTAATTAACTCTCCTCTTAGTAACATGACTCAACTGGGGCTGTTAGTTAACTCTCCCCTTAGTAACACGCCTCAACCTGAGCTGTTAGTTACCTCTCCCCTTAGTAACATGACTCAACCTGGCCTGTTCGTTAACTCTCCCCTTACTAACACGCCTCAACCTGCCTGTTAATTAACTCTCCCCTTAGTAACACGCCTCAACCTGAGCTGTTAGTTACCTCTCCTCTTAGTAACATGACTCAACCTGGCCATGTAGTTAACACTCCCTTTAGTAACACGCCTCAACCTGGGCTGTTTATTAACTCTCCCCTTAGTAACACGCCTCAACCTGGCCTGTTAGTTAACTCTCCCCTTAGAAACATGACTCAACCTGGGCTGTTAGTTAACTCTCCTCTTAGTATCATGACTCAACCTGGCCTGTTAATTAACTCTCCCCTTAGTAACACGCCTCAACCTGGCCTGTTAGTTAACTCTCCCCTTAGTAACACGCCTCAACCTGGGCTGTTAGTTAACTCTCCCCTTAGTAACATGACTCAACCTGCCTGTTAATGAACTCTCCCCTTAGTAACATGCCTCAACCTGAGCTGTTAGTTACCTCTCCCCTTAGTAACATGACTCAACCTGGCCTGTTAGTTAACTCTCCCCTTACTAACACGCCTCAACCTGCCTGTTAATTAACTCTCCCCTTAGTAACACATCTCAGCCTGGCCTGTTAGTTAACTCTCCCCTTAGTAACATGACTCAACCTGGGCTGTTAGTTAACTCTCCTCTTAGTAACATGACTCAACCTGGCCATGTAGTTAACACTCCCCTTAGTAACACGACTCAACCTGGCCATGTAGTTAACACTCCCCTTAGTAACACGACTCAACCTGGGATGTTAGTTAACTCTCCCCTTAGTAACACGCCTCAACCTGGGCTGTTAGTTAACTCTCCCCTTATTAACATGACTCAACCTAGCCTGTTAATTAACTCTCCCCTTAGTAACATGACTCAACCTGGGCTGTTAGTTAACCCCCCCCTTAGTAACACGCCTCAACCTGGCCTGTTAGTTAACTCTCCCCTTAGTAACACGCCTCAACCTGGGCTGGTAATTAACTCTCCCCTTAGTAACACGCCTCAACCTAGCCTGTTAGTTAACTCTCCCCTTAGTAACATGACTCAGCCTGGGCTGTTAATTAACTCTCCCCTTAGTAACACGCCTCAACCTGGGCTGTTAATTAACTCTCCCCTTAGTAACACACCTCAACCTGGCCTGTTAGTTAACTCTCCCCTTAGTAACACGCCTCAACCTGCCTGTTAATTAACTCTCCCCTTAGTATCACGCCTCAACCTGAGCTGTTAGTTACCTCTCCCCTTAGTAACATGACTCAACCTGGCCATGTAGTTAACACTCCCCTTAGTAACACGCCTCAACCTGGCCATGTAGTTAACACTCCCCTTAGTAACACGCCTCAACCTGGCCTGTTAATTAACTCTCCCCTTAGTAACACGCCTCAACCTGGCCTGTTAGTTAACTCTCCCCTTAGTAACACGCCTCAACCTGGGCTGTTAGTTAACTCTCCCCTTAGTAACATGACTCAACCTGCCTGTTAATGAACTCTCCCCTTAGTAACACGCCTCAACCTGAGCTGTTAGTTACCTCTCCCCTTAGTAACATGACTCAACCTGGCCTGTTAGTTAACTCTCCCCTTACTAACACGCCTCAACCTGCCTGTTAATTAACTCTCCCCTTAGTAACATGACTCAACATGGCCATGTAGTTAACTCTCCCCTTAGTAACACGCCTAAACCTGGGCTGTTAGTTAACTCTCCCCTTAGTAACATGACTCAACCTGCCTGTTAATTAACTCTCCCCTTAGTAACACGCCTCAACCTGAGCTGTTAGTTACCTCTCCCCTTAGTAACATGACTCAACCTGGCCTGTTAGTTAACTCTCCCCTTAGTAACATGACTCAACCTGGGCTGTTAGTTAACTCTCCCCTTAGTAACATGACTCAACCTGGGCTGTTAGTTATCTCTCCCCTTAGTAACACACCTCCACCTGGGCTGTTAGTTAACACTCCCCTTAGTAACACGCCTCAACCTGGGCTGTTAGTTAACTTTCCCCTTAGTAACACGCCTCAACCTGCCGGTTAATTAACTCTCCCCTTAGTAACATGACTCAACCTGGCCATGTAGTTAACACTCCCCTTAGTAACACGCCTCAACCTGGCCTGTTAATTAACTCTCCCCTTAGTAACATGACTCAACCTGGCCATGTAGTTAACTCTCCCCTTAGTAACACGACCTCAACCTGGTCATGTTAGTTAACTCTCCCCTTAGTAACACAACTCAACCTGGGCTGTTAGTTAACTCTCCCCTTAGTAACATGACTCAACCTGCCCTGTTAGTTAACTCTCCCCTTAGTAACATGACTCAACCTGGCCTGTTAGTTAACTCTCCCCTTAGTAACATGCCTCAACCACGGCTGTTAGTTAACTCTCCCCTTAGTAACACGACTCAACCTGGGCTGTTAGTTAACTCTCCCCTTAGTAACACGCCTCAACCTGGGCTGTTAGTTAACTCTCCCCTTAGTAACATGACTCAACCTGGGCTGTTAGTTAACTCTCCCCTTAGTAACATGACTCAGCCTGGCCTTTTAGTTAACTCTCCCCTTAGCAACACGCCTCAACCTGGGCTGTTAGTTAACTCTCCCCTTAGTAACATGACTCAACCTAGCCTGTTAATTAACTCTCCCCTTAGTAACATTACTCAACCTGGGCTGTTAGTTAACTCTCCACTTAGTAACACGCCTCAACCTGGCCTGTTAGTTAACTCTCCCCTTAGTAACACGCCTCATTCCTGGGCTGGTAATTAACCCTCCCCTTAGTAACATGCCTCAACCTGGCCTGTTAGTTAACTCTCCCCTTAGTAACACGCCTCAACCGGGGCTGTTAGTTAACTCTCCCCTTAGTAACACGCCTCATTCCTGGGCTGGTAATTAACTCTCCCCTTAGTAACACGCCTCAACCTAGCCTGTTAGTTAACTCTCCCCTTAGTAACATGACTCAGCCTGGGCTGTTAATTAACTCTCCCCTTAGTAACACGCCTCAACCAGGTCTGTTAGTTAACTCTCCCCTTAGTAACACGCCTCAACCTGGGCTGTTAATTAACTCTTCCCTTAGTAACACACCTCAACCTGGGCTGTTAGTTAACTCTCCCCTTAGTAACACGCCTCAACCTGCCTGTTAATTAACTCTCCCCTTAGTAATACGACTCAACATGGCCATGTAGTTAACTCTCCCCTTAGTAACACGCCTCAACCTGCCTGTTAATTAACTCTCCCCTTAGTAACACACCTCAACCTGAGCTGTTAGTTACCTCTCCCCTTAGAAACATGACTCAACCTGAGCTGTTAGTTAACTCTCCCCTTAGTAACACGCCTCAACCTGCCTGTTAGTTAACTCTCCCCTTAGTAACACGCCTCAACCTGCCTGTTAATTAACTCTCCCCTTAGTATCACGCCTCAACCTGAGCTGTTAGTTACCTCTCCCCTTAGTAACATGACTCAACCTGGCCATGTAGTTAACACAACCCCTTAGTAACACGCCTCAACCTGGGCTGTTAGTTAACTCTCCCCTTAGTAACACGCCTCAACCTGGCCTGTTAGTTAACTCTCCCCTTAGTAACACGCCTCAACCTGGGCTGTTAGTTACCTCTCCCCTTAGAAACATGACTCAACCTGGGCTGTTAGTTAACTCTCCTCTTAGTATCATGACTCAACCTGGCCTGTTAATTAACTCTCCCCTTAGTAACACGCCTCAACCTGGGCTGTTAATTAACTCTCCCCTTAGTAACATGACTCAACATGGCCATGTAGTTAACTCTCACCTTAGTAACACGCCTCAACCTGGGCTGTTAGTTAACCCTCCCCTTAGTAACATGACTCAACCTGGGCTGTTAGTTAACACTCCCCTTAGTAACACGCCTCAACCTGCCTGTTAATTAACTCTCCCCTTAGTAACATGACTCAACCTGGCCATGTAGTTAACTCTCCCCTTAGTAACACACCTCAACCTGGTCATTTAGTTAACTCTCCCCTTAGTAACACAACTCAACCTGGGCTGTTAGTTAACTCTCCCCTTAGTAACATTACTCAACCTGCCCTGTTAGTTAACTCTCCCCTTAGTAACATGACTCAACCTGGCCTGTTAGTTAACTCTCCCCTTAGTAACATGCCTCAACCACGGCTGTTAGTTAACTCTCCCCTTAGTAACACGACTCAACCTGGGCTGTTAGTTAACTCTCCCCTTAGTAACACGCCTCAACCTGGGCTGTTAGTTAACTCTCCCCTTAGTAACATGACTCAACCTGGGCTGTTAGTTAACTCTCCCCTTAGTAACATGACTCAGCCTGGCCTTTTAGTTAACTCTCCCCTTAGCAACACGCCTCAACCTGGGCTGTTAGTTAACTCTCCCCTTAGTAACATGACTCAACCTAGCCTGTTAATTAACTCTCCCCTTAGTAACATTACTCAACCTGGGCTGTTAGTTAACTCTCCACTTAGTAACACGCCTCAACCTGGCCTGTTAGTTAACTCTCCCCTTAGTAACACGCCTCATTCCTGGGCTGGTAATTAACCCTCCCCTTAGTAACATGCCTCAACCTGGCCTGTTAGTTAACTCTCCCCTTAGTAACACGCCTCAACCGGGGCTGTTAGTTAACTCTCCCCTTAGTAACACGCCTCAACCTGGGCTGTTAATTAACTCTCCTCTTAGTAACATGACTCAACTGGGGCTGTTAGTTAACTCTCCCCTTAGTAACACGACTCAACCTGGGCTGTTAGTTAACTCTCCAATTAGTAACACACCTCAAACTGGCCTGTTAGTTAACTCTCCCCTTAGTAACACGCCTCAACCTGCCTGTTAATTAACTCTCCCCTTAGTAACACGCCTCAACCTGAGCTGTTAGTTACCTCTCCCCTTAGTAACATGACTCAACCTGGCCTGTTAGTTAACTCTCCCCTTAGTACCATGACTCAACCTGGCCATGTAGTTAACACTCCCCTTAGTAACACGCCTCAACCTGGGCTGTTAGTTAACTCTCCCCTTAGTAACACGCCTCAACCTGGGCTGTTAATTAACTCTTCCCTTAGTAACACACCTCAACCTGGGCTGTTAGTTAACTCTCCCCTTAGTAACACGCCTCAACCTGGGCTGTTAGTTAACTCTCCCCTTAGTAACACGCCTCAACCTGCCTGTTAATTAACTCTCCCCTTAGTACCATGACTCAACCTGGCCATGTAGTTAACACTCCCCTTAGTAACACGCCTCAACCTGGCCTGTTAGTTAACTCTCCCCTTAGTAACACGCCTCAACCTGCCTGTTAATTAACTCTCCCCTTAGTAACACGCCTCAACCTGAGCTGTTAGTTACCTCTCCCCTTAGTAACATGACTCAACCTGGCCTGTTAGTTAACTCTCCCCTTAGTACCATGACTCAACCTGGCCATGTAGTTAACACTCCCCTTAGTAACACGCCTCAACCTGGGCTGTTAGTTAACTCTCCCCTTAGTAACACGCCTCAACCTGGGCTGTTAATTAACTCTTCCCTTAGTAACAAACCTCAACCTGGGCTGTTAGTTAACTCTCCCCTTAGTAACACGCCTCAACCTGGGCTGTTAGTTAACTCTCCCCTTAGTAACACGCCTCAACCTGCCTGTTAATTAACTCTCCCCTTAGTACCATGACTCAACCTGGCCATGTAGTTAACACTCCCCTTAGTAACACGCCTCAACCTGGCCTGTTAGTTAACTCTCCCCTTAGTAACACGCCTCAACCTGCCTGTTAATTAACTCTCCCCTTAGTAACACGCCTCATTCCTGGGCTGGTAATTAACTCTCCCCTTAGTAACACGCCTCAACCTAGCCTGTTAGTTAACTCTCCCCTTAGTAACATGACTCAGCCTGGGCTGTTAATTAACTCTCCCCTTAGTAACACGCCTCAACCAGGTCTGTTAGTTAACTCTCCCCTTAGTAACACGCCTCAACCTGGGCTGTTAATTAACTCTTCCCTTAGTAACACACCTCAACCTGGGCTGTTAGTTAACTCTCCCCTTAGTAACACGCCTCAACCTGCCTGTTAATTAACTCTCCCCTTAGTAATACGACTCAACATGGCCATGTAGTTAACTCTCCCCTTAGTAACACGCCTCAACCTGCCTGTTAATTAACTCTCCCCTTAGTAACACACCTCAACCTGAGCTGTTAGTTACCTCTCCCCTTAGAAACATGACTCAACCTGAGCTGTTAGTTAACTCTCCCCTTAGTAACACGCCTCAACCTGCCTGTTAGTTAACTCTCCCCTTAGTAACACGCCTCAACCTGCCTGTTAATTAACTCTCCCCTTAGTATCACGCCTCAACCTGAGCTGTTAGTTACCTCTCCCCTTAGTAACATGACTCAACCTGGCCATGTAGTTAACACAACCCCTTAGTAACACGCCTCAACCTGGGCTGTTAGTTAACTCTCCCCTTAGTAACACGCCTCAACCTGGCCTGTTAGTTAACTCTCCCCTTAGTAACACGCCTCAACCTGGGCTGTTAGTTACCTCTCCCCTTAGAAACATGACTCAACCTGGGCTGTTAGTTAACTCTCCTCTTAGTATCATGACTCAACCTGGCCTGTTAATTAACTCTCCCCTTAGTAACACGCCTCAACCTGGGCTGTTAATTAACTCTCCCCTTAGTAACATGACTCAACATGGCCATGTAGTTAACTCTCACCTTAGTAACACGCCTCAACCTGGGCTGTTAGTTAACCCTCCCCTTAGTAACATGACTCAACCTGGGCTGTTAGTTAACACTCCCCTTAGTAACACGCCTCAACCTGCCTGTTAATTAACTCTCCCCTTAGTAACATGACTCAACCTGGCCATGTAGTTAACTCTCCCCTTAGTAACACACCTCAACCTGGTCATTTAGTTAACTCTCCCCTTAGTAACACAACTCAACCTGGGCTGTTAGTTAACTCTCCCCTTAGTAACATTACTCAACCTGCCCTGTTAGTTAACTCTCCCCTTAGTAACATGACTCAACCTGGCCTGTTAGTTAACTCTCCCCTTAGTAACATGCCTCAACCACGGCTGTTAGTTAACTCTCCCCTTAGTAACACGACTCAACCTGGGCTGTTAGTTAACTCTCCCCTTAGTAACACGCCTCAACCTGGGCTGTTAGTTAACTCTCCCCTTAGTAACATGACTCAACCTGGGCTGTTAGTTAACTCTCCCCTTAGTAACATGACTCAGCCTGGCCTTTTAGTTAACTCTCCCCTTAGCAACACGCCTCAACCTGGGCTGTTAGTTAACTCTCCCCTTAGTAACATGACTCAACCTAGCCTGTTAATTAACTCTCCCCTTAGTAACATTACTCAACCTGGGCTGTTAGTTAACTCTCCACTTAGTAACACGCCTCAACCTGGCCTGTTAGTTAACTCTCCCCTTAGTAACACGCCTCATTCCTGGGCTGGTAATTAACCCTCCCCTTAGTAACATGCCTCAACCTGGCCTGTTAGTTAACTCTCCCCTTAGTAACACGCCTCAACCGGGGCTGTTAGTTAACTCTCCCCTTAGTAACACGCCTCAACCTGGGCTGTTAATTAACTCTCCTCTTAGTAACATGACTCAACTGGGGCTGTTAGTTAACTCTCCCCTTAGTAACACGACTCAACCTGGGCTGTTAGTTAACTCTCCCCTTAGTAACACGCCTCAACCTGCCTGTTAATTAACTCTCCCCTTAGTAATACGACTCAACATGGCCATGTAGTTAACTCTCCCCTTAGTAACACGCCTCAACCTGCCTGTTAATTAACTCTCCCCTTAGTAACACACCTCAACCTGAGCTGTTAGTTACCTCTCCCCTTAGAAACATGACTCAACCTGAGCTGTTAGTTAACTCTCCCCTTAGTAACACGCCTCAACCTGCCTGTTAGTTAACTCTCCCCTTAGTAACACGCCTCAACCTGCCTGTTAATTAACTCTCCCCTTAGTATCACGCCTCAACCTGAGCTGTTAGTTACCTCTCCCCTTAGTAACATGACTCAACCTGGCCATGTAGTTAACACAACCCCTTAGTAACACGCCTCAACCTGGGCTGTTAGTTAACTCTCCCCTTAGTAACACGCCTCAACCTGGCCTGTTAGTTAACTCTCCCCTTAGTAACACGCCTCAACCTGGGCTGTTAGTTACCTCTCCCCTTAGAAACATGACTCAACCTGGGCTGTTAGTTAACTCTCCTCTTAGTATCATGACTCAACCTGGCCTGTTAATTAACTCTCCCCTTAGTAACACGCCTCAACCTGGGCTGTTAATTAACTCTCCCCTTAGTAACATGACTCAACATGGCCATGTAGTTAACTCTCACCTTAGTAACACGCCTCAACCTGGGCTGTTAGTTACCTCTCCCCTTAGTAACATGACTCAACCTGGCCTGTTAGTTAACTCTCCCCTTAGTACCATGACTCAACCTGGCCATGTAGTTAACACTCCCCTTAGTAACACGCCTCAACCTGGGCTGTTAGTTAACTCTCCCCTTAGTAACACGCCTCAACCTGGGCTGTTAATTAACTCTTCCCTTAGTAACACACCTCAACCTGGGCTGTTAGTTAACTCTCCCCTTAGTAACACGCCTCAACCTGGGCTGTTAGTTAACTCTCCCCTTAGTAACACGCCTCAACCTGCCTGTTAATTAACTCTCCCCTTAGTACCATGACTCAACCTGGCCATGTAGTTAACACTCCCCTTAGTAACACGCCTCAACCTGGCCTGTTAGTTAACTCTCCCCTTAGTAACACGCCTCAACCTGCCTGTTAATTAACTCTCCCCTTAGTAACACGCCTCAACCTGAGCTGTTAGTTACCTCTCCCCTTAGTAACATGACTCAACCTGGCCTGTTAGTTAACTCTCCCCTTAGTACCATGACTCAACCTGGCCATGTAGTTAACACTCCCCTTAGTAACACGCCTCAACCTGGGCTGTTAGTTAACTCTCCCCTTAGTAACACGCCTCAACCTGGGCTGTTAATTAACTCTTCCCTTAGTAACAAACCTCAACCTGGGCTGTTAGTTAACTCTCCCCTTAGTAACACGCCTCAACCTGGGCTGTTAGTTAACTCTCCCCTTAGTAACACGCCTCAACCTGCCTGTTAATTAACTCTCCCCTTAGTACCATGACTCAACCTGGCCATGTAGTTAACACTCCCCTTAGTAACACGCCTCAACCTGGCCTGTTAGTTAACTCTCCCCTTAGTAACACGCCTCAACCTGCCTGTTAATTAACTCTCCCCTTAGTAACACGCCTCAACCTGAGCTGTTAGTTACCTCTCCCCTTAGTAACATGACTCAACCTGGCCTGTTAGTTAACTCTCCCCTTAGTACCATGACTCAACCTGGCCATGTAGTTAACACTCCCCTTAGTAACACGCCTCAACCTGGGCTGTTAGTTAACTCTCCCCTTAGTAACACGCCTCAACCTGGGCTGTTAATTAACTCTTCCCTTAGTAACACACCTCAACCTGGGCTGTTAGTTAACTCTCCCCTTAGTAACACGCCTCAACCTGGGCTGTTAGTTAACTCTCCCCTTAGTAACACGCCTCAACCTGCCTGTTAATTAACTCTCCCCTTAGTACCATGACTCAACCTGGCCATGTAGTTAACACTCCCCTTAGTAACACGCCTCAACCTGGGCTGTTAGTTAACTCTCCCCTTAGTAACACGCCTCAACCAGGTCTGTTAGTTAACTCTCCCCTTAGTAACACGCCTCAACCTGGGCTGTTAATTAACTCTTCCCTTAGTAACACACCTCAACCTGGGCTGTTAGTTAACTCTCCCCTTAGTAACACGCCTCAAACTGCCTGTTAATTAACTCTCCCCTTAGTAATACGACTCAACATGGCCATGTAGTTAACTCTCCCCTTAGTAACACGCCTCAACCTGCCTGTTAATTAACTCTGCCCTTAGTAACACGCCTCAACCTGAGCTGTTAGTTACCTCTCCCCTTAGTACCATGACTCAACCTGGCCATGTAGTTAACACTCCCCTTAGTAACACGCCTCAACCTGGGCTGTTAGTTAACTCTCCCCTTAGTAACACGCCTCAACCTGGGCTGTTAATTAACTCTTCCCTTAGTAACACACCTCAACCTGGGCTGTTAGTTAACTCTCCCCTTAGTAACACGCCTCAACCTGCCTGTTAATTAACTCTCCCCTTAGTACCATGACTCAACCTGGCCATGTATTTAACACTCCCCTTAGTAACACGCCTCAACCTGGGCTGTTAGTTAACTCTCCCCTTAGTAACACGCCTCAACCAGGTCTGTTAGTTAACTCTCCCCTTAGTAACACGCCTCAACCTGGGCTGTTAATTAACTCTTCCCTTAGTAACACACCTCAACCTGGGCTGTTAGTTAACTCTCCCCTTAGTAACACGCCTCAAACTGCCTGTTAATTAACTCTCCCCTTAGTAATACGACTCAACATGGCCATGTAGTTAACTCTCCCCTTAGTAACACGCCTCAACCTGCCTGTTAATTAACTCTGCCCTTAGTAACACGCCTCAACCTGAGCTGTTAGTTACCTCTCGCCTTAGTAACATGACTCAACCTGGCCTGTTAGTTAACTCTCCCCTTAGTAACATGACTCATCCTGGGGTGTTAGTTAACTCTCCCCTTAGTAACATGACTCAACCTGGGCTGTTAGTTAACACTCCCCATAGTAACACGCCTCAACCTGGGCTGTTAGTTAACTCTCCCCTTAGTAACACGCCTCAACCTGCCTGTTAATTAACTCTCCCCTTAGTAACATGACTCAACCTGGCCATGTAGTTAACTCTCCCCTTAGTAACACGCCTCAACCTGGTCATTTATTTAACTCTCCCCTTAGTAACACGACTCAACCAGGTCTGTTAGTTAACTCTCCCCTTAGTAACATGACTCAACCTGGCCTGTTAGTTAACTCTCCCCTTAGTAACATGACTCAACCTGGCCTGTTAGTTAACTCTCCCCTTAGTAACATGACTCAACCTGGCCTGTTAGTTAACTCTCCCCTTAGTAACATGCCTCAACCACGGCTGTTAGTTAACTCTCCCCTTAGTAACACGACTCAACCTGGGCTGTTAGTTAACTCTCACCTCAGTAACACGCCTCAACCTGGGCTGTTAGTTAACTCTCCCCTTAGTAACATGACTCAACCTGGGCTGTTAGTTAACTCTCCCCTTAGTAACACGCCTCAACCTGGGCTGTTAGTTAACTCTCCCCTTAGTAACATGACTCAACCTAGCCTGTTAATTAACTCTCCCCTTAGTAACACGCCTCAACCTGGGCTGTTAGTTAACTCTCCCCTTAGTAACATGACTCAGCCTGGGCTGTTAATTAACTCTCCCCTTAGTAACACGCCTCAACCTGGCCTGTTAGTTAACTCTCCCCTTAGTAACATGACTCAACCTGGGCTGTTAGTTAACTCTCCCCTTAGTAACATGACTCAGCCTGGGCTGTTAATTAACCCTCCCCTTAGTAACACGCCTCAACCTGGCCTGTTAGTTAACTCTCCCCTTAGTAACACGCCACAACCGGGGCTGTTAGTTAGCTCTCCCCTTAGTAACACGCCTCAACCTGGGCTGTTAATTAACTCTCCTCTTAGTAATATGACTCAACATGAGCTGTTAGTTAACTCTCCCCTTAGTAACATGACTCAACCTGGCCATGTAGTTAACACTCCCCTTAGTAACACGCCTCAACCTGGGCTTTTAGTTAACTCTCTCCTTAGTAACATGACTCAACCTGGCCTGTTAGTTAACTCTCCCCTTAGTAACACGACTCAACCTGGGCTGTTAGTTAACTCTCCCCTTAGTAACACGACCTCAACCTGGCCTGTTAGTTAACTCTCCCCTTAGTAACACGCCTCAACCTGCCTGTTAATTAACTCTCCCCTTAGTAACACGCCTCAACCTGAGCTGTTAGTTACCTCTCCCCTTAGTAACATGACTCAAAATGGCCTGTTAGTTAACTCTCCCCTTAGTAACATGACTCAACCTGGGCTGTTAGTTAACTCTCCCCTTAGTACCATGACTCAACCTGGCCATGTACTTAACACTCCCCTTAGTAACACGCCTCAACCTGGGCTGTTAGTTAACTCTCCCCTTAGTAACACGCCTCAACCAGGTCTGTTTGATAACTCTTCCCTTAATAACACGCCTCAACCTGGGCTGTTAGTTAACTCCCCCCTTAGTAACACGCCTCAACCTGCCTGTTAATTAACTCTCCCCTTAGAAATACGACTCAACATGGCCATTTAGTTAACTCTCCCATTAGTAACACGCCTCAAGCTGCCTGTTATTAACTCTCCCTTAGTAACACGCCTCAACCTGAGCTGTTAGTTACCTCTCCCCTTAGTAACATGACTCAACCTGGCCATGTAGTTAACACTCCCCATAGTAACACGCCTCAACCTGGGCTGTTAGGTAACTCTCCCCTTAGTAACACGCCTCAACCTGCCTGTTAATTAACTCTCCCCTTAGTAACATGACTCAACCTGGCCATGTAGTTAACTCTCCCATTAGTAACACGCCTCAACCTGGGCTGTTCGTTAACTTTCCCCTTAGTAACATGACTCAACCTGGGCTGTTAGTTAACACTCCCCTTAGTAACACGCCTCAACCTGGGCTGTTAGTTGACTCTCCCCTTAGTAACACGCCTCAACCTGGGCTGTTAATTAACTCTTCCCTTAGTAACACGCCTCAACCTGGGCTGTTAATTAACTCTTCCCTTAGTAACACACCTCAACCTGGCCTGTTAGTTAACTCTCCCCTTAGTAACACGCCTCAACCTGCCTGTTAATTAACTCTCCCCTAAGTAACACGCCTCAACCTGCCTGTTAATTAACTCTCCCCTTAGTATCACGCCTCAACCTGAGCTGTTAGTTACCTCTCCCCTTAGTAACATGACTCAACCTGGCCATGTAGTTAACACTCCCCTTAGTAACACGCCTCAACCAGGTCTGTTAGTTAACTCTCCCCTTAGTAACACGCCTCAACCTGGGCTGTTAATTAACTCTTCCCTTAGTAACACACCTCAACCTGGGCTGTTAGTTAACTCTCCCCTTAGTAACACGCCTCAACCTGCCTGTTAATTAACTCTCCCCTTAGTACCATGACTCAACCTGGCCATGTATTTAACACTCCCCTTAGTAACACGCCTCAACCTGGGCTGTTAGTTACCTCTCCCCTTAGTAACATGACTCAACCTGGCCATGTAGTTAACACTCCCCTTAGTAACACGCCTCAACCTGGGCTGTTAGTTAACTCTCCCCTTAGTAACACGCCTCAACCTGCCTGTTAATTAACTCTCCCCTTAGTAATCATCGACCTCAACCATGGCCATGTAGTTAACTCTCCCCTTAGTAACACGCCTCAACCTGGGCTGTTAGTTAACTCTCCCCTTAGTAACATGACTCAACCTGGGCTGTTAGTTAACACTCCCCTTAGTAACACGCCTCAACCTGGGCTGTTAGTTAACTCTCCCCTTAGTAACACGCCTCAACCTGGGCTGTTAGATTAACTCTCCCCTTAGTAACACGCCTCAACCTGGGCTGTTAGTTAACTCTTCCCTTAGTAACACACCTCAACCTGGTCTGTTAGTTAACTCTCCCCTTAGTAACACGCCTCAACCTGCGCTGTTAATTAACTCTCCCCTTAGTAACACGCCTCAACCTGGGCTGTTAGTTAACTCTCCCCTTAGTAACACGCCTCAAACTGCCTGTTAATTAACTCTCCCCTTAGTAATACGACTCAACATGGCCATGTAGTTAACTCTCCCCTTAGTAACACGCCTCAACCTGAGCTGTTAGTTACCTCTCCCCTTAGTAACATGACTCAACCTGGCCATGTAGTTAACACTCCCCATAGTAACACGCCTCAACCTGGGCTGTTAGGTAACTCTCCCCTTAGTAACACGCCTCAACCTGCCTGTTAATTAACTCTCCCCTTAGTAATATGACTCAACATGGCCATGTAGTTAACTCTCCCATTAGTAACACGCCTCAACCTGGGCTGTTCGTTAACTTTCCCCTTAGTAACATGACTCAACCTGGGCTGTTAGTTAACACTCCCCTTAGTAACACGCCTCAACCTGGGCTGTTAGTTGACTCTCCCCTTAGTAACACGCCTCAACCTGGGCTGTTAATTAACTCTTCCCTTAGTAACACGCCTCAACCTGGGCTGTTAATTAACTCTTCCCTTAGTAACACACCTCAACCTGGCCTGTTAGTTAACTCTCCCCTTAGTAACACGCCTCAACCTGCCTGTTAATTAACTCTCCCCTAAGTAACACGCCTCAACCTGCCTGTTAATTAACTCTCCCCTTAGTATCACGCCTCAACCTGAGCTGTTAGTTACCTCTCCCCTTAGTAACATGACTCAACCTGGCCATGTAGTTAACACTCCCCTTAGTAACACGCCTCAACCAGGTCTGTTAGTTAACTCTCCCCTTAGTAACACGCCTCAACCTGGGCTGTTAATTAACTCTTCCCTTAGTAACACACCTCAACCTGGGCTGTTAGTTAACTCTCCCCTTAGTAACACGCCTCAACCTGCCTGTTAATTAACTCTCCCCTTAGTACCATGACTCAACCTGGCCATGTATTTAACACTCCCCTTAGTAACACGCCTCAACCTGGGCTGTTAGTTAACTCTCCCCTTAGTAACACGCCTCAACCAGGTCTGTTAGTTAACTCTCCCCTTAGTAACACGCCTCAACCTGGGCTGTTAATTAACTCTTCCCTTAGTAACACACCTCAACCTGGGCTGTTAGTTAACTCTCCCCTTAGTAACACGCCTCAAACTGCCTGTTAATTAACTCTCCCCTTAGTAATACGACTCAACATGGCCATGTAGTTAACTCTCCCCTTAGTAACACGCCTCAACCTGCCTGTTAATTAACTCTGCCCTTAGTAACACGCCTCAACCTGAGCTGTTAGTTACCTCTCGCCTTAGTAACATGACTCAACCTGGCCTGTTAGTTAACTCTCCCCTTAGTAACATGACTCATCCTGGGGTGTTAGTTAACTCTCCCCTTAGTAACATGACTCAACCTGGGCTGTTAGTTAACACTCCCCATAGTAACACGCCTCAACCTGGGCTGTTAGTTAACTCTCCCCTTAGTAACACGCCTCAACCTGCCTGTTAATTAACTCTCCCCTTAGTAACATGACTCAACCTGGCCATGTAGTTAACTCTCCCCTTAGTAACACGCCTCAACCTGGTCATTTATTTAACTCTCCCCTTAGTAACACGACTCAACCAGGTCTGTTAGTTAACTCTCCCCTTAGTAACATGACTCAACCTGGCCTGTTAGTTAACTCTCCCCTTAGTAACATGACTCAACCTGGCCTGTTAGTTAACTCTCCCCTTAGTAACATGACTCAACCTGGCCTGTTAGTTAACTCTCCCCTTAGTAACATGCCTCAACCACGGCTGTTAGTTAACTCTCCCCTTAGTAACACGACTCAACCTGGGCTGTTAGTTAACTCTCACCTCAGTAACACGCCTCAACCTGGGCTGTTAGTTAACTCTCCCCTTAGTAACATGACTCAACCTGGGCTGTTAGTTAACTCTCCCCTTAGTAACACGCCTCAACCTGGGCTGTTAGTTAACTCTCCCCTTAGTAACATGACTCAACCTAGCCTGTTAATTAACTCTCCCCTTAGTAACACGCCTCAACCTGGCCTGTTAGTTAACTCTCCCCTTAGTAACACGCCTCAACCTGGGCTGGTAATTAACTCTCCCCTTAGTAACACGCCTCAACCTAGCCTGTTAGTTAACTCTCCCCTTAGTAACATGACTCAGCCTGGGCTGTTAATTAACTCTCCCCTTAGTAACACGCCTCAACCTGGCCTGTTAGTTAACTCTCCCCTTAGTAACATGACTCAACCTGGGCTGTTAGTTAACTCTCCCCTTAGTAACATGACTCAGCCTGGGCTGTTAATTAACCCTCCCCTTAGTAACACGCCTCAACCTGGCCTGTTAGTTAACTCTCCCCTTAGTAACACGCCACAACCGGGGCTGTTAGTTAGCTCTCCCCTTAGTAACACGCCTCAACCTGGGCTGTTAATTAACTCTCCTCTTAGTAATATGACTCAACATGAGCTGTTAGTTAACTCTCCCCTTAGTAACATGACTCAACCTGGCCATGTAGTTAACACTCCCCTTAGTAACACGCCTCAACCTGGGCTTTTAGTTAACTCTCTCCTTAGTAACATGACTCAACCTGCCTGTTAATTAACTCTCCCCTTAGTAACACGCCTCAACCTGAGCTGTTAGTTACCTCTCCCCTTAGTAACATGAATCAAAATGGCCTGTTAGTTAACTCTCCCCTTAGTAACATGACTCAACCTGGGCTGTTAGTTAACTCTCCCCTTAGTACCATGACTCAACCTGGCCATGTACTTAACACTCCCCTTAGTAACACGCCTCAACCTGGGCTGTTAGTTAACTCTCCCCTTAGTAACACGCCTCAACCAGGTCTGTTTGATAACTCTTCCCTTAATAACACGCCTCAACCTGGGCTGTTAGTTAACTCCCCCCTTAGTAACACGCCTCAACCTGCCTGTTAATTAACTCTCCCCTTAGTAACACGCCTCAACCTGAGCTGTTAGTTACCTCTCCCCTTAGTAACATGACTCAACCTGGGCTGTTAGTTAACTCTCCCCTTAGTAACACGCCTCAACCTGGGCTTTTAGTTAACTCTCTCCTTAGTAACATGACTCAACCTGCCTGTTAATTAACTCTCCCCTTAGTAACACGCCTCAACCTGAGCTGTTAGTTACCTCTCCCCTTAGTAACATGACTCAAAATGGCCTGTTAGTTACCTCTCCCCTTAGTAACATGACTCAAAATGGCCTGTTAGTTAACTCTCCCCTTAGTAACATGACTCAACCTGGGCTGTTAGTTAACTCTCCCCTTAGTACCATGACTCAACCTGGCCATGTACTTAACACTCCCCTTAGTAACACGCCTCAACCTGGGCTGTTAGTTAACTCTCCCCTTAGTAACACGCCTCAACCAGGTCTGTTTGATAACTCTTCCCTTAATAACACGCCTCAACCTGGGCTGTTAGTTAACTCCCCCCTTAGTAACACGCCTCAACCTGCCTGTTAATTAACTCTCCCCTTAGTAACACGCCTCAACCTGAGCTGTTAGTTAACTCTCCCCTTAGTAACATGACTCAACCTGGGCTGTTAGTTAACTCTCCCCTTAGTAACACGCCTCAACCTGGGCTGTTAGTTAACTCTCCCCTTAGTAACATGACTCAACCTAGCCTGTTAATTAACTCTCCCCTTAGTAACACGCCTCAACCTGGCCTGTTAGTTAACTCTCCCCTTAGTAACACGCCTCAACCTGGGCTGGTAATTAACTCTCCCCTTAGTAACACGCCTCAACCTAGCCTGTTAGTTAACTCTCCCCTTAGTAACATGACTCAGCCTGGGCTGTTAATTAACTCTCCCCTTAGTAACACGCCTCAACCTGGCCTGTTAGTTAACTCTCCCCTTAGTAACATGACTCAACCTGGGCTGTTAGTTAACTCTCCCCTTAGTAACATGACTCAGCCTGGGCTGTTAATTAACCCTCCCCTTAGTAACACGCCTCAACCTGGCCTGTTAGTTAACTCTCCCCTTAGTAACACGCCACAACCGGGGCTGTTAGTTAGCTCTCCCCTTAGTAACACGCCTCAACCTGGGCTGTTAATTAACTCTCCTCTTAGTAATATGACTCAACATGAGCTGTTAGTTAACTCTCCCCTTAGTAACATGACTCAACCTGGCCATGTAGTTAACACTCCCCTTAGTAACACGCCTCAACCTGGGCTTTTAGTTAACTCTCTCCTTAGTAACATGACTCAACCTGCCTGTTAATTAACTCTCCCCTTAGTAACACGCCTCAACCTGAGCTGTTAGTTACCTCTCCCCTTAGTAACATGACTCAAAATGGCCTGTTAGTTAACTCTCCCCTTAGTAACATGACTCAACCTGGGCTGTTAGTTAACTCTCCCCTTAGTACCATGACTCAACCTGGCCATGTACTTAACACTCCCCTTAGTAACACGCCTCAACCTGGGCTGTTAGTTAACTCTCCCCTTAGTAACACGCCTCAACCAGGTCTGTTTGATAACTCTTCCCTTAATAACACGCCTCAACCTGGGCTGTTAGTTAACTCCCCCCTTAGTAACACGCCTCAACCTGCCTGTTAATTAACTCTCCCCTTAGTAACACGCCTCAACCTGAGCTGTTAGTTACCTCTCCCCTTAGTAACATGACTCAACCTGGGCTGTTAGTTAACTCTCCCCTTAGTAACACGCCTCAACCTGCCTGTTAGTTAACTCTCCCCTTAGTAACACGCCTCAACCTGCCTGTTAATTAACTCTCCCCTTAGTATCACGCCTCAACCTGAGCTGTTAGTTACCTCTCCCCTTAGTAACATGACTCAACCTGGCCATGTAGTTAACACTCCCCTTAGTAACACGCCTCAACCTGGGCTGTTAGTTAACTCTCCCCTTAGTAACACGCCTCAACCTGGCCTGTTAGTTAACTCTCCCCTTAGTAACACGCCTCAACCTGGCCTGTTAGTTAACTCTCCCCTTAGTAACATGACTCAACCTGGGCTGTTGGTTAACTCTCCCCTTAGTAACATGACTCAACCTGGCCATGTAGTTAACACTCCCCTTAGTAACACGCCTCAACCTGGGCTGTTAGTTAACTCTCCCCTTAGAAACATGACTCAACCTGGGCTGTTAGTTAACTCTCCTCTTAGTATCATGACTCAACCTGGCCTGTTAATTAACTCTCCCCTTAGTAACACGCCTCAACCTGGGCTGTTAATTAACTCTCCCCTTAGTAACATGACTCAACATGGCCATGTAGTTAACTCTCACCTTAGTAACACGCCTCAACCTGGGCTGTTAGTTAACCCTCCCCTTAGTAACATGACTCAACCTGGGCTGTTAGTTAACACTCCCCTTAGTAACACGCCTCAACCTGCCTGTTCATTAACTCTCCCCTTAGTAACATGACTCAACCTGGCCATGTAGTTAACTCTCCCCTTAGTAACACACCTCAACCTGGTAATTTAGTTAACTCTCCCCTTAGTAACACAACTCAACCTGGGCTGTTAGTTAACTCTCCCCTTAGTAACATGACTCAACCTGCCCTGTTAGTTAACTCTCCCCTTAGTAACATGACTCAACCTGGCCTGTTAGTTAACTCTCCCCTTAGTAACATGACTCAACCGGGGCTGTTAGCTAACTCTCCCCTTAGTAACATGACTCAACCTGGCCTGTTAGTTAACTCTCCCCTTAGTAACATGCCTCAACCACGGCTGTTAGTTAACTCTCCCCTTAGTAACACGACTCAACCTGGGCTGTTAGTTAACTCTCCCCTTAGTAACACGCCTCAACCTGGGCTGTTAGTTAACTCTCCCCTTAGTAACATGACTCAACCTGGGCTGTTAGTTAACTCTCCCCTTAGTAACATGACTCAGCCTGGCCTTTTAGTTAACTCTCCCCTTAGCAACACGCCTCAACCTGGGCTGTTAGTTAACTCTCCCCTTAGTAACATGACTCAACCTAGCCTGTTAATTAACTCTCCCCTTAGTAACATTACTCAACCTGGGCTGTTAGTTAACTCTCCACTTAGTAACACGCCTCAACCTGGCCTGTTAGTTAACTCTCCCCTTAGTAACACGCCTCAACCGGGGCTGTTAGTTAACTCTCCCCTTAGTAACACGCCTCAACCTTGGCTGTTAATTAACGCTCCCCTTAGTAACATGACTCAACATGGGCTGTTAGTTAACTCTCCCCTTAGTAAGATGACTCAACCTGGCCTGTTAGTTAACTCTCCCCTTAGTAACACGACTCAACCTGGGCTGTTAGTTAACTCTCCCCTTAGTAACACACCTCAACCTGGCCTGTTAGTTAACTCTCCCCTTAGTAACACGCCTCAACCTGCCTGTTAATTAACTCTCCCCTTAGTAACACGCCTCAACCTGAGCTGTTAGTTACCTCTCCCCTTAGTAACATGACTCAACCTGGCCTGTTAGTTAACTCTCCCCTTAGTACCATGACTCAACCTGGCCATGTAGTTAACACTCCCCTTAGTAACACGCCTCAACCTGGGCTGTTAGTTAACTCTCCCCTTAGTAACATGCCTCAACCTGGGCTGTTAATTAACTCTTCCCTTAGTAACACACCTCAACCTGGGCTGTTAGTTAACTCTCCCCTTAGTAACACGCCTCAACCTGGGCTGTTAGTTAACTCTCCCCTTAGTAACACGCCTCAACCTGCCTGTTAATTAACTCTCCCCTTAGTACCATGACTCAACCTGGCCATTTAGTTAACTCTCCCCTTAGTAACACGCCTCAAGCTGCCTGTTAATTAACTCTCCCCTTAGTAACACGCCTCAACCTGAGCTGTTAGTTACCTCTCCCCTTAGTAACATGACTCAACCTGGCCTGTTAGTTAACTCTCCCCTTAGTAACATGACTCAACCTGGGCTGTTAGTTAACTCTCCCCTTAGTAACATGACTCAACCTGGCCATGTAGTTAACACTCCCCTTAGTAACACGCCTCAACCTGGGCTGTTAGTTAACTCTCCCCTTAGTAACATGCCTCAACCTGGGCTGTTAATTAACTCTTCCCTTAGTAACACACCTCAACCTGGGCTGTTAGTTAACTCTCCCCTTAGTAACACGCCTCAACCTGGGCTGTTAGTTAACTCTCCCCTTAGTAACACGCCTCAACCTGCCTGTTAATTAACTCTCCCCTTAGTACCATGACTCAACCTGGCCATTTAGTTAACTCTCCCCTTAGTAACACGCCTCAAGCTGCCTGTTAATTAACTCTCCCCTTAGTAACACGCCTCAACCTGAGCTGTTAGTTACCTCTCCCCTTAGTAACATGACTCAACCTGGCCTGTTAGTTAACTCTCCCCTTAGTAACATGACTCAACCTGGGCTGTTAGTTAACTCTCCCCTTAGTAACATGACTCAACCTGGCCATGTAGTTAACACTCCCCTTAGTAACACGCCTCAACCTGGGCTGTTAGTTAACTCTCCCCTTAGTAACACGCCTCAACCTGCCTGTTAATTAACTCTCCCCTTAGTAATATGACTCAACATGGCCATGTAGTTAACTCTCCCATTAGTAACACGCCTCAACCTGGGCTGTTCGTTAACTTTCCCCTTAGTAACATGACTCAACATGGCCATGTAGTTAACTCTCCCCTTAGTAACACGCCTCAACCTGGGCTGTTAGTTAACTCTCCCCTTAGTAACATGACTCAACCTGCCTGTTAATTAACTCTCCCCTTAGTAACACGCCTCAACCTGAGCTGTTAGTTACCTCTCCCCTTAGTAACATGACTCAACCTGGCCTGTTAGTTAACTCTGCTCTTAGTAACACGCCTCAACCTGGGCTGTTAATTAACTCTTCCCTTAGTAACACGCCTCAACCTGGGCTGTTAATTAACTCTCCCCTTAGTAACACACCTCAACCTGGCCTGTTAGTTAACTCTCCCCTTAGTAACATGACTCAACCAGGTCTGTTTGTTAACTCTCCCCTTAATAACACGCCTCAACCTGGGCTGTTAATTAACTCTTCCCTTAGTAACACGCCTCAACCTGGGCTGTTAGTTAACTCCCCCCTTAGTAACACGCCTCAACCTGCCTGTTAATTAACTCTCCCCTTAGTAACACGCCTCAACCTGAGCTGTTAGTTACCTCTCCCCTTAGTAACATGACTCAACCTGGCCTGTTAGTTAACTCTCCCCTTAGTAACATGACTCAACATGGGCTGTTAGTTAACTCTCCCCTTAGTAACACGCCTCAACCTGGGCTGTTAGTTAACTCTCCCCTTAGTAACATGACTCAACCTGGGCTGTTAATTAACTCTCCCCTTAGTAACACGCCTCAACCTGCCTTTTAATTAATTCTCCCCTTACTAACACGCCTCAACCTGCCTGTTAATTAACTCTCCCCTTAGTAACACGCCTCAACCTGAGCTGTTAGTTACCTCTCCCCTTAGTAACATGACTCAACCTGGCCTGTTTGTTAACTCTCCCCTTAGCAACATCACTCAACCTGGCTGTTAGTTAACTCTCCCCTTAGTAACATGACTCAACCTGGCCATGTAGTTAACTCTCCCCTTAGTAACACGCCTCAACCTGGCCTGTTAGTTAACTCTCCCCTTAGAAACATGACTCAACCTGGGCTGTTAGTTAACTCTCCTCTTAGTATCATGACTCAACCTGGCCTGTTAATTAACTCTCCCCTTAGTAACACGCCTCAACCTGGCCTGTTAATTAACTCTCCCCTTAGTAACACATCTCAGCCTGGGCTGTTAATTAACTCTTCCCTTAGTAACACGCCTCAACCTGGGCTGTTAATTAACTCTCCCCTTAGTAACATGACTCAACATGGCCATGTAGTTAACTCTCCCCTTAGTAACACGCCTCAACCTGAGCTGCTAGTTACCTCTCCCCTTAGTAACATGACTCAACCTGGCCTGTTCGTTAACTCTCCCCTTACTAACACGCCTCAACCTGCCTGTTAATTAACTCTCCCCTTAGTAACACGCATCAACCTGAGCTGTTAGTTACCTCTCCCCTTAGTAACATGACTCAACCTGGCCTGTTAGTTAACTCTCCCCTTAGTAACATGACTCAACCTGGGCTGTTAGTTAACTCTCCCCTTAGTAACATGACTCAACCTGGCCATGTAGTTAACACTCCCCTTAGTAACACGCCTCAACCTGGGCTGTTAATTAACTCTCCCCTTAGTAACACATCTCAGCCAGGGCTGTTAGTTAACTCTCCCCTTAGTAACATGACTCAACCTGGCCATGTAGTTAACACTCCCCTTAGTAACACGCCTCAACCTGGCCTGTTAGTTAACTCTCCCCTTAGTAACATGACTCAACCTGGGCTGTTAATTAACTCTCCCCTTAGTAACACGCCTCAACCTGCCTTTTAATTAATTCTCCCCTTAGTAACATGACTCAACCTGGCCATGTAGTTAACACTCCCCTTAGTAACACGCCTCAACCTGGCCTGTTAGTTAACTCTCCCCTTAGTAACACGCCTCAACCTGGGCTGTTAGTTAACTCTCCCCTTAGTAACATGACTCAACCTGGCCTGTTAGTTAACTCTCCCCTTAGTAACATGACTCAGCCTGGGCTGTTAATTAACCCTTCCCTTAGTAACACGCCTCAACCTGGCCTGTTAGTTAACTCTCCCCTTAGTAACACGCCTCAACCGGGGCTGTTAGTTAACTCTCCCCTTAGTAACACGCCTCAACATGCCTGTTAATTAACTCTCCCCTTAGTAATACGACTCAACAAGGCCATGTAGTTAACTCTCCCCTTAGTAACACGCCTCAACCTGCCTGTTAATTAACTCTCCCCTTAGTAACACGCCTCAACCTGGGCTGTTAGTTATCTCTCCCCTTAGTAACACGCCTCAACCTGCCTGTTAATTAACTCTCCCCTTAGTAACATGACTCAACCTGGCCATGTAGTTAACTCTCCCCTTAGTAACACGCCTCAACCTGCCTGTTAATTAACTCTCCCCTTAGTAATACGACTCAACAAGGCCATGTAGTTAACTCTGCCCTTAGTAACACGCCTCAACCTGCCTGTTAATTAACTCTCCCCTTAGTAACATGACTCAACCTGGCCATGTAGTTAACTCTCCCCTTAGTAACACGCCTCAACCTGGTCATTTAGTTAACTCTCCCCTTAGTAACACGACTCAACCTGGCCTGTTAGTTAACTCTCCCCTTAGTAACATGACTCAACCTGGCCTTTTAGTTAACTCTCCCCTTAGTAACATGCCTCAACCACAGCTGTTAGTTAACTCTCCCCTTAGTAACACGACTCAACCTGGGCTGTTAGTTAACTCTCCCCTTAGTAACATGACTCAACCTGGGCTGTTAGTTAACTCTCCTCTTAGTAACATGACTCAACCTGGCCATGTAGTTAACACTCCCCTTAGTAACACGACTCAACCTGGGATGTTAGTTAACTCTCCCCTTAGTAACACGCCTCAACCTGGGCTATTAGTTAACTCTCCCCTTAGTAACATGACTCAACCTGGGCTGTTAGTTAACCCCCCCCTTAGTAACACGCCTCAACCTGGCCTGTTAGTTAACTCTCCCCTTAGTAACACGCCTCAACCTGGGCTGGTAATTAACTCTCCCCTTAGTAACACGCCTCAACCTAGCCTGTTAGTTAACTCTCCCCTTAGTAACATGACTCAGCCTGGGCTGTTAATTAACTCTCCCCTTAGTAACACGCCTCAACCTGGGCTGTTAATTAACTCTCCCCTTAGTAACAAGACTCAAGCTGGGCTGTTAGTTAACCCCCCCTTAGTAACACGCCTCCACCTGGCCTGTTAGTTAACTCTCCCCTTAGTAACACGCCTCAACCTGTGCTGGTAATTAACTCTCCCCTTAGTAACACGCCTCAAAATAGCCTGTTAGTTAACTCTCCCCTTAGTAACATGACTCAGCCTGGGCTGTTAATTAACTCTCCCCTTAGTAACACGCCTCAACCTGGGCTGTTAATTAACTCTCCCCTTAGTAACACACCTCAACCTGGCCTGTTAGTTAACTCTCCCCTTAGTAACACGCCTCAACCTGCCTGTTAATTAACTCTCCCCTTAGTAACACGCCTCAACCTGAGCTGTTAGTTACCTCTCCATTTAGTAACATGACTCAACCTGGCCATGTAGTTAACACTCCCCTTAGTAACATGACTCAACCTGGGCTGTTAGTTAACTCTCCCCTTAGTAACATGACTCAACCTGGCCATGTAGTTAACACTCCCCTTAGTAACACGCCTCAACCTGGGCTGTTAGTTAACTCTCCCCTTAGTAACACGCCTCAACCTGGCCTGTTAGTTAACTCTCCCCTTAGAAACATGACTCAACCTGGGCTGTTAGTTAACTCTCCTCTTAGTATCATGACTCAACCTGGCCTGTTAATTAACTCTCCCCTTAGTAACACGCCTCAACCTGGCCTGTTAATTAACTCTCCCCTTAGTAACACATCTCAGCCTGGGCTGTTAATTAACTCTTCCCTTAGTAACACGCCTCAACCTGGGCTGTTAATTAACTCTCCCCTTAGTAACATGACTCAACTTGGCCATGTAGTTAACTCTCCCCTTAGTAACACGCCTCAACCTGAGCTGTTAGTTACCTCTCCCCTTAGTAACATGACTCAACCTGGCCTGTTCGTTAACTCTCCCCTTACTAACACGCCTCAACCTGGGCTATTATTTAACTCTCCCCTTAGTAACATGACTCAACCTGGGCTGTTAGTTAACTCTCCCCTTAGTAACATGACTCAGCCTGGCCTGTTAGTTAACTCTCCCCTTAGTAAGACGCCTCAACCTGGGCTGTTAGTTAACTCTCCCCTTAGTAACATGACTCAACCTAGCCTGTTAATTAACTCTCCCCTTAGTAACATGACTCAACCTGGGCTGTTAGTTAACCCCCCCCTTAGTAACACGCCTCAACCTGGCCTGTTAGTTAACTCTCCCCTTAGTAACACGCCTCAACCTGGGCTGGTAATTAACTCTCCCCTTAGTAACACGCCTCAACCTAGCCTGTTAGTTACCTATCCCCTTAGTAACATGACTCAGCCTGGGCTGTTAATTAACTCTCCACTTAGTAACACGCCTCAACCTGGGCTGTTAATTAACTCTCCCCTTAGTAACACACCTCAACCTGGCCTGTTAGTTAACTCTCCCCTTAGTAACACGCCTCAACCTGCCTGTTAATTAACTCTCCCCTTAGTATCACGCCTCAACCTGAGCTGTTAGTTACCTCTCCGCTTAGTAACATGACTCAACCTGGCCATGTAGTTAACACTCCCCTTAGTAACACGCCTCAACCTGGCCATGTAGTTAACACTCCCCTTAGTAACACGCCTCAACCTGGGCTGTTAGTTAACTCTCACCTTAGTAACACGCCTCAACCTGGCCTGTTAGTTAACTCTCCCCTTAGTAACATGACTCAACCTGGGCTGTTAGTTAACTCTCCCCTTAGTAATACGACTCAACAAGGCCATGTAGTTAACTCTCCCCTTAGTAACACGCCTCAACCTGCCTGTTAATTAACTCTCCCCTTAGTAACACGCCTCAACCTGAGCTGTTAGTTACCTCTCCCCTTAGTAACATGACTCAACCTGGCCTGTTAGTTAACTCTCCCCTTAATAACATGACTCAACCTGGGCTGTTAGTTAACTCTCCCCTTAGTAACATGACTCAACCTGGGCTGTTCGTTAACACTCCCCTTAGTAACACGCCTCAACCTGGGCTGTTAGTTATCTCTCCCCTTAGTAACACGCCTCAACCTGCCTGTTAATTAACTCTCCCCTTAGTAACATGACTCAACCTGGCCATGTAGTTAACTCTCCCCTTAGTAACACGCCTCAACCTGGTCATTTAGTTAACTCTCCCCTTAGTAACACGACTCAACCTGGCCTGTTAGTTAACTCTCCCCTTAGTAACATGACTCAACCTGGCCTGTTAGTTAACTCTCCCCTTAGTAACATGACTCAACCTGGCCTTTTAGTTAACTCTCCCTTTAGTAACATGCCTCAACCACGGCTGTTAGTTAACTCTCCCCTTAGTAACACGACTCAACCTGGGCTGTTAGTTAACTCTCCCCTTAGTAACATGACTCAGCCTGGCCTGTTAGTTAACTCTCCCCTTAGTAACACGCCTCAACCTGGGCTGGTAATTAACTCTCCCCTTAGTAACACGCCTCAAAATAGCCTGTTAGTTAACTCTCCCCTTAGTAACATGACTCAGCCTGGGCTGTTAATTAACTCTCCCCTTAGTAACACGCCTCAACCTGGGCTGTTAATTAACTCTCCCCTTAGTAACACACCTCAACCTGGCCTGTTAGTTAACTCTCCCCTTAGTAACACGCCTCAACCTGCCTGTTAATTAACTTTCCCCTTAGTAACACGCCTCAACCTGAGCTGTTAGTTACCTCTCCCCTTAGTAACATGACTCAACCTGGCCATGTAGTTAACACTACCCTTAGTAACATGCCTCAACCTGGGCTGTTAGTTAACTCTCCCCTTAGTAACATGACTCAACCTGGCCTGTTAGTTAACTCTCCCCTTAGTAACATGACTCAACCTGGCCTGTTAGTTAACTCTCCCCTTAGTAACACGCCTCAACCTGGCCTGTTAGTTAACTCTCCCCTTACTAACACGCCTCAACCTGCCTGTTCATTAACTCTCCCCTTAGTAACACATCTCAGACTGGGCTGTTAACTCTTCCCTTAGTAACACGCCTCAACCTGGGCTGTTAATTAACTCTCCCCTTAGTAACATGACTCAACATGGCCATGTAGTTAACTCTCCCCTTAGTAACACGCCTCAACCTGAGCTGTTAGTTACCTCTCCCCTTAGTAACATGACTCAACCTGGCCTGTTCGTTAACTCTCCCCTTACTAACACGCCTCAACCTGCCTGTTAATTAACTCTCCCCTTAGTAACACGCCTCAACCTGAGCTGTTAGTTACCTCATGACTCAGCCTGGCCTGTTAGTTAACTCTCCCCTTAGTAACATGACTCAACCTGGGCTGTTAGTTAACTCTCCCCTTAGTAACATGACTCAACCTGGCCATGTAGTTAACACTCCCCTTAGTAACACGCCTCAACCTGGGCTGTTAATTAACTCTCCCCTTAGTAACATGACTCAACCTGGCCATGTAGTTAACACTCCCCTTAGTAACACGCCTCAACCTGGCCTGTTAGTTAACTCTCCCCTTAGTAACATGACTCAACATGGGCTGTTAGTTAACTCTCCCCTTAGTAACACGCCTCAACCTGGCCTGTTAGTTAACTCTCCCCTTAGTAACACGCCTCAACCTGGGCTGTTAGTTAACTCTCCCCTTAGTAACATGACTCAGCCTGGGCTGTTAATTAACCCTTCCCTTAGTAACACGCCTCAACCTGGCCTGTTAGTTAACTCTCCCCTTAGTAACACGCCTCAACCGGGGCTGTTAGTTAACTCTCCCCTTAGTAACACGCCTCAACCTGCCTGTTAATTAACTCTCCCCTTAGTAATACGACTCAACAAGGCCATGTAGTTAACTCTCCCCTTAGTAACACGCCTCAACCTGCCTGTTAATTAACTCTCCCCTTAGTAACATGACTCAACCTGGCCATGTAGTTAACTCTCCTTTTAGTAACACGCCTCAACCTGGTCATTTAGTTAACTCTCCCCTTAGTAACACGACTCAACCTGGCCTGTTAGTTAACTCTCCCCTTAGTAACATGACTCAACCGGGGCTGTTAGCTAACTCTCCCCTTAGTAACATGCCTCAACCACGGCTGTTAGTTAACTCTCCCCTTAGTAACACGACTCAACCTGGGCTGTTAGTTAACTCTCCCCTTAGTAACATGACTCAACCTGGGCTGTTAGTTAACTCTCCTCTTAGTAACATGACTCAACCTGGCCATGTAGTTAACACTCCCCTTAGTAACACGACTCAACCTGGGATGTTAGTTAACTCTCCCCTTAGTAACACGCCTCAACCTGGGCTATTAGTTAACTCTCCCCTTAGTAACATGACTCAACCTGGGCTGTTAGTTAACCCCCCCCTTAGTAACACGCCTCAACCTGGCCTGTTAGTTAACTCTCCCCTTAGTAACACGCCTCAACCTGGGCTGGTAATTAACTCTCCCCTTTGTAACACGCCTCAACCTAGCCTGTTAGTTAACTCTCCCCTTAGTAACATGACTCAGCCTGGGCTGTTAATTAACTCTCCCCTTAGTAACACGCCTCAACCTGGGCTGTTAATTAACTCTCCCCTTAGTAACAAGACTCAACCTGGGCTGTTAGTTAACCCCCCCTTAGTAACACGCCTCAACCTGGCCTGTTAGTTAACTCTCCCCTTAGTAACACGCCTCAACCTGGGCTGGTAATTAACTCTCCCCTTAGTAACACGCCTCAAAATAGCCTGTTAGTTAACTCTCCCCTTAGTAACACGCCTCAACCTGGGCTGTTAATTAACTCTCCCCTTAGTAACACACCTCAACCTGGCCTGTTAGTTAACTCTCCCCTTAGTAACACGCCTCAACCTGCCTGTTAATTAACTCTCCCCTTAGTATCACGCCTCAACCTGAGCTGTTAGTTACCTCTCCGCTTAGTAACATGACTCAACCTGGCCATGTAGTTAACACTCCCCTTAGTAACACGCCTCAACCTGGCCATGTAGTTAACACTCCCCTTAGTAACACGCCTCAACCTGGGCTGTTAGTTAACTCTCCCCTTAGTAACACGCCTCAACCTGGCCTGTTAGTTAACTCTCCCCTTAGTAACATGACTCAACCTGGGCTGTTAGTTAACTCTCCCCTTAGTAACATGACTCAACCTGGCCTGTTAATTAACTCTCCCCTTAGTAACACGCCTCAACCTGGCCTGTTAATTAACTCTCCCCTTAGTAACACATCTCAGCCTGGGCTGTTAATTAACTCTTCCCTTAGTAACACGCCTCAACCTGGGCTGTTAATTAACTCTCCCCTTAGTAACATGACTCAACATGGCCATGTAGTTAACTCTCCCCTTAGTAACACGCCTCAACCTGGGCTGTTAGTTAACTCTCCCCTTAGTAACATGACTCAACCTGCCTGTTAATTAACTCTCCCCTTAGTAACACGCCTCAACCTGAGCTGTTAGTTACCTCTCCCCTTAGTAACATGACTCAACCTGGCCTGTTAGTTAACTCTGCTCTTAGTAACACGCCTCAACCTGGGCTGTTAATTAACTCTTCCCTTAGTAACACGCCTCAACCTGGGCTGTTAATTAACTCTCCCCTTAGTAACACACCTCAACCTGGCCTGTTAGTTAACTCTCCCCTTAGTAACATGACTCAACCAGGTCTGTTTGTTAACTCTCCCCTTAATAACATGCCTCAACCTGGGCTGTTAATTAACTCTTCCCTTAGTAACACGCCTCAACCTGGGCTGTTAGTTAACTCCCCCTTTAGTAACACGCCTCAACCTGCCTGTTAATTAACTCTCCCCTTAGTAACACGCCTCAACCTGAGCTGTTAGTTACCTCTCCCCTTAGTAACATGACTCAACCTGGCCTGTTAGTTAACTCTCCCCTTAGTAACATGACTCAACATGGACTGTTAGTTAACTCTCCCCTTAGTAACACGCCTCAACCTGGGCTGTTAGTTAACTCTCCCCTTAGTAACATGACTCAACCTGGGCTGTTAATTAACTCTCCCCTTAGTAACACGCCTCAACCTGCCTTTTAATTAATTCTCCCCTTACTAACACGCCTCAACCTGCCTGTTAATTAACTCTCCCCTTAGTAACACGCCTCAACCTGAGCTGTTAGTTACCTCTCCCCTTAGTAACATGACTCAACCTGGCCTGTTTGTTAACTCTCCCCTTAGTAACATGACTCAACCTGGCTGTTAGTTAACTCTCCCCTTAGTAACATGACTCAACCTGGCCATGTAGTTAACTCTCCCCTTAGTAACACACCTCAACCTGGCCTGTTAGTTAACTCTCCCCTTAGAAACATGACTCAACCTGGGCTGTTAGTTAACTCTCCTCTTAGTATCATGACTCAACCTGGCCTGTTAATTAACTCTCCCCTTAGTAACACGCCTCAACCTGGCCTGTTAATTAACTCTCCCCTTAGTAACACATCTCAGCCTGGGCTGTTAATTAACTCTTCCCTTAGTAACACGCCTCAACCTGGGCTGTTAATTAACTCTCCCCTTAGTAACATGACTCAACATGGCCATGTAGTTAACTCTCCCCTTAGTAACACGCCTCAACCTGAGCTGTTAGTTACCTCTCCCCTTAGTAACATGACTCAACCTGGCCTGTTCGTTAACTCTCCCCTTACTAACACACCTCAACCTGCCTGTTAATTAACTCTCCCCTTAGTAACACGCCTCAACCTGAGCTGTTAGTTACCTCTCCCCTTAGTAACATGACTCAACCTGGCCTGTTAGTTAACTCTCCCCTTAGTAACATGACTCAACCTGGGCTGTTAGTTAACTCTCCCCTTAGTAACATGACTCAACCTGGCCATGTAGTTAACACTCCCCTTAGTAACACGCCTCAACCTGGGCTGTTAATTAACTCTCCCCTTAGTAACACATCTCAGCCAGGGCTGTTAGTTAACTCTCCCCTTAGTAACATGACTCAACCTGGCCATGTAGTTAACACTCCCCTTAGTAACACGCCTCAACCTGGCCTGTTAGTTAACTCTCCCCTTAGTAACACGCCTCAACCTGGGCTGTTCGTTAACTCTCCCCTTAGTAACATGACTCAACCTGGCCTGTTAGTTAACTCTCCCCTTAGTAACATGACTCAACATGGGCTGTTAGTTAACTCTCCCCTTAGTAACACGCCTCAACCTGGGCTGTTAGTTAACTCTCCCCTTAGTAACATGACTCAACCTGGGCTGTTAATTAACTCTCCCCTTAGTAACACACCTCAACCTGCCTTTTAATTAATTCTCCCCTTAGTAACATGACTCAACCTGGCCATGTAGTTAACACTCCCCTTAGTAACACGCCTCAACCTGGCCTGTTAGTTAACTCTCCCCTTAGTAACACGCCTCAAACTGGGCTGTTAGTTAACTCTCCCCTTAGTAACATGACTCAACCTGGCCTGTTAGTTAACTCTCCCCTTAGTAACATGACTCAGCCTGGGCTGTTAATTAACCCTTCCCTTAGTAACACGCCTCAACCTGGCCTGTTAGTTAACTCTCCCCTTAGTAACACGCCTCAACATGCCTGTTAATTAACTCTCCCCTTAGTAATACGACTCAACAAGGCCATGTAGTTAACTCTCCCCTTAGTAACACGCCTCAACCTGCCTGTTAATTAACTCTCCCCTTAGTAACATGACTCAACCTGGCCATGTAGTTAACTCTCCCCTTAGTAACACGCCTCAACCTGGTCATTTAGTTAACTCTCCCCTTAGTAACACGACTCAACCTGGGCTGTTAGTTAACTCTCCCCTTAGTAACACGCCTCAACCTGGGCTGTTAGTTAACTCTCCCCTTAGTAACATGACTCAACCTGGGCTGTTAGTTAACTCTCCCCTTAGTAACACGACTCAACCTGGGCTGTTAGTTAACTCTCCCCTTAGTAACACACCTCAACCTGGCCTGTTAGTTAACTCTCCCCTTAGTAACATGACTCAACCTGGCCATGTAGTTAACACTCCCCATAGTAACACGACTCAACCTGGCCATGTAGTTAACACTCCCCTTAGTAACACGACTCAACCTGGGATGTTAGTTAACTCTCCCCTTAGTAACACGCCTCAACCTGGGCTATAAGTTAACTCTCCCCTTAGTAACATGACTCAACCTGGGCTGTTAGTTAACCCCCCCCTTAGTAACACGCCTCAACCTGGCCTGTTAGTTAATTCTCCCCTTAGTAACACGCCTCAACCTGGGCTGGTAATTTACTCTCCCCTTAGTAACACGCCTCAACCTAGCCTGTTAGTTAACTATCCCCTTAGTAACATGACTCAGCCTGGGCTGTTAATTAACTCTCCCCTTAGTAACACGCCTCAACCTGGCCTGTTAGTTAACTCTCCCCTTAGTAAAACGCCTCAACCTGGGCTGGTAATTAACTCTCCCCTTAGTAACACGCCTCAAAATAGCCTGTTAGTTAACTCTCCCCTTAGTAACATGACTCAGCCTGGGCTGTTAATTAACTCTCCCCTTAGTAACACGCCTCAACCTGGGCTGTTAATTAACTCTCCCCTTAGTAACACACCTCAACCTGGCCTGTTAGTTAACTCTCCCCTTAGTAACACGCCTCAACCTGCCTGTTAATTAACTCTCCCCTTAGTAACACGCCTCAACCTGAGCTGTTAGTTACCTCTCCATTTAGTAACATGACTCAACCTGGCCATGTAGTTAACACTCCCCTTAGTAACATGCCTCAACCTGGGCTGTTAGTTAACTCTCCCCTTAGTAACATGACTCAACCTGGCCTGTTAGTTAACTCTCCCCTTAGTAACACGACTCATCCTGGGCTGTTAGTTAACTCTCCCCTTAGTAACACGACTCAACCTGGCCTGTTAGTTAACTCTCCCCTTAGTAACACGCCTCAACCTGGGCTGTTAACTAACTCTCCCCTTAGTAACATGACTCAACATGGCCATGTAGTTAACTCTCCCCTTAGTAACACGCCTCAACCTGAGCTGTTAGTTACCTCTCCCCTTAGTAACATGACTCAACCTGGCCTGTTCGTTAACTCTCCCCTTACTAACACGCCTCAACCTGGGCTATTAGTTAACTCTCCCCTTAGTAACATGACTCAACCTGGGCTGTTAGTTAACTCTCCCCTTAGTAACATGACTCAGCCTGGCCTGTTAGTTAACTCTCCCCTTAGTAAGACGCCTCAACCTGGGCTGTTAGTTAACTCTCCCCTTAGTAACATGACTCAACCTAGCCTGTTAATTAACTCTCCCCTTAGTAACATGACTCAACCTGGGCTGTTAGTTAACCCCCCCCTTAGTAACACGCCTCAACCTGGCCTGTTAGTTAACTCTCCCCTTAGTAACACGCCTCAACCTGGGCTGGTAATTAACTCTCCCCTTAGTAACACGCCTCAACCTAGCCTGTTAGTTAACTCTCCCCTTAGTAACATGACTCAGCCTGGGCTGTTAATTAACTCTCCCCTTAGTAACACGCCTCAACCTGGGCTGTTAATTAACTCTCCCCTTAGTAACACACCTCAACCTGCCTGTTAATTAACTCTCCCCTTAGTATCACGCCTCAACCTGAGCTGTTAGTTACCTCTCCGCTTAGTAACATGACTCAACCTGGCCATGTAGTTAACACTCCCCTTAGTAACACGCCTCAACCTGGCCATGTAGTTAACTCTCCCCTTAGTAACACGCCTCAACCTGGCCTGTTAGTTAACTCTCCCCTTAGTAACATGACTCAACCTGGGCTGTTAGTTAACTCTCCCCTTAGTAACATGACTCAACCTGGTCTGTTAATTAACTCTCCCCTTAGTAACACGCCTCAACCTGGCCTGTTAATTAACTCTCCCCTTAGTAACACATCTCAGCCTGGGCTGTTAATTAACTCTTCCCTTAGTAACACGCCTCAACCTGGGCTGTTAATGAACTCTCCCCTTAGTAACATGACTCAACATGGCCATGTAGTTAACTCTCCCCTTAGTAACACACCTCAACCTGGGCTGTTAGTTAACTCTCCCCTTAGTAACATGACTCAACCTGCCTGTTAATTAACTCTCCCCTTAGTAACACGCCTCAACCTGAGCTGTTAGTTACCTCTCCCCTTAGTAACATGACTCAACCTGGCCTGTTAGTTAACTCTCCCCTTACTAACACGCCTCAACCTGCCTGTTAATTAACTCTCCCCTTAGTAACACGCCTCAACCTGAGCTGTTAGTTAACTCTCCCCTTAGTAACACGCCTCAACCTGGCCTGTTAGTTAACTCTCCCCTTAGAAACATGACTCAACCTGGGCTGTTAGTTAACTCTCCTCTTAGTATCATGACTCAACCTGGCCTGTTAATTAACTCTCCCCTTAGTAACACATCTCAGCCTGGGCTGTTAATTAACTCTTCCCTTAGTAACACGCCTCAACCTGGGCTGTTAATTAACTCTCCCCTTAGTAACATGACTCAACCTGCCTGTTAATTAACTCTCCCCTTAGTAACACGCCTCAACCTGAGCTGTTAGTTACCTCTCCCCTTAGTAACATGACTCAACCTGGCCTGTTAGTTAACTCTCTCCTTAGTAACATGACTCAACCTGGGCTGTTAGTTAACTCTCCCCTTAGTAACATGACTCAAACTGGGCTGTTAGTTATCTCTCCCCTTAGTAACACGCCTCAACCTGGGCTGTTAATTAACTCTCCCCTTAGTAACACACCTCAACCTGGCCTGTTAGTTACCTCTCCCCTTAGTAACATGACTCAACCTGGCCATGTAGTTAACACTCCCCTTAGTAACACGCCTCAACCTGGGCTGTTAGTTAACTCTCCCCTTAGTAACACGCCTCAACCTGGCCTGTTAGTTAACTCTCCCCTTAGTAACATGACTCAACCTGGCCATGTAGTTAACACTCCCCTTAGTAACACGCCTCAACCTGGGCTGTTAGTTAACTCTCCCCTTAGAAACATGACTCAACCTGGGCTGTTAGTTAACTCTCCTCTTAGTATCATGACTCAACCTGGCCTGTTAATTAACTCTCCCCTTACTAACACGCCTCAACCTGAGCTGTTAGTTACCTCTCCCCTTAGTAACATGACTCAACCTGGGCTGTTAATTAACTCTCCCCTTAGTAACACACCTCAACCTGGCCTGTTAGTTAACTCTCCCCTTAGTAACACGCCTCAACCTGCCTGTTAATTAACTCTCCCCTTAGTATCACGCCTCAACCTGAGCTGTTAGTTACCTCTCCCCTTAGTAACATGACTCAACCTGGCCATGTAGTTAACACTCCCCTTAGTAACACGCCTCAACCTGGGCTGTTAGTTAACTCTCCCCTTAGTAACACGCCTCAACCTGGGCTATTAGTTAACTCTCCCCTTAGTAACACGCCTCAACCTGGCCTGTTAGTTAACTCTCCCCTTAGTAACATGACTCAACCTGGGCAGTTAGTTAACTCTCCCCTTAGTAACATGACTCAACCTGGCCATGTAGTTAACACTCCCCTTAGTAACACGCCTCAACCTGGGCTGTTAGTTAACTCTCCCCTTAGAAACATGACTCAACCTGGGCTGTTAGTTAACTCTCCTCTTAGTATCATGACTCAACCTGGCCTGTTAATTAACTCTCCCCTTAGTAACACGCCTCAACCTGGCCTGTTAAATAACTCTCCCCTTAGTAACACATCTCAGCCTGGGCTGTTAATTAACTCTTCCCTTAGTAACACGCCTCAACCTGGGCTGTTAGTTAACTCTCCCCTTAGTAACACGCCTCAACCTGCCTGTTAATTAACTCTCCCCTTAGTAATATGACTCAACATGGCCATGTAGTTAACTCTCCCATTAGTAACACGCCTCAACCTGGGCTGTTCGTTAACTCTCCCCTTAGTAACACACCTCAACCTGGCCTGTTAGTTAACTCTCCCCTTAGTTACACGACTCAACCTGGGCTGTTAGTTAACTCTCCCCTTAGTAACACGCCTCAACCTGCCTGTTAATTAACTCTCCCCTTAGTAATATGACTCAACATGGCCATGTAGTTAACTCTCCCATTAGTAACACGCCTCAACCTGGGCTGTTCGTTAACTCTCCCCTTAGTAACACACCTCAACCTGGCCTGTTAGTTAACTCTCCCCTTAGTTACACGACTCAACCTGGGCTGTTAGTTAACTCTCCCCTTAGTAACACGCCTCAACCAGGTCTGTTAGTTAACTCTCCCCTTAGTAACACGCCTCAACCAGGTCTGTTAGTTAACTCTCCCCTTAGTAACATGACTCAACCTGGGCTGTTAGTTAACTCTGCTCTTAGTAACACGCCTCAACCTGGGCTTTTAATTAACTCTTCCCTTAGTAACACGCCTCAACCTGGGCTGTTAATTAACTCTCCCCTTAGTAACACACCTCAACCTGGCCTGTTAGTTAACTCTCCCCTTAGTAACACGGCTCAACCTGCCTTTTAATTAATTCTCCCCTTAGTAACATGACTCAACCTGGCCATGTAGTTAACACTCCCCTTAGTAACACGCCTCAACCTGGCCTGTTAGTTAACTCTCCCCTTAGTAACACGCCTCAACCTGGGCTGTTAGTTAACTCTCCCCTTAGTAACACGCCTCAACCTCGGCTGTTAGTTAACTCTCCCCTTAGTAACATGACTCAACCTGAGCTGTTAGTTACCTCTCCACTTAGTAACATGACTCAAAATGGCCTGTTAGTTAACTCTCCCCTTAGTAACATGACTCAACCTGGGCTGTTAGTTAACTCTCCCCTTAGTAACATGACTCAACCTGAGCTGTTAGTTACCTCTCCCCTTAGTAACATGACTCAAAATGGCCTGTTAGTTAACTCTCCCCTTAGTAACATGACTCAAAATGGGCTGTTAGTTAACTCTCCCCTTAGTAACACGCCTCAACCAGGTCTGTTAGTTAACTCTCCCCTTAGTAACACGCCTCAACCAGGTCTGTTAGTTAACTCTCCCCTTAGTAACATGACTCAACCTGGGCTGTTAGTTAACTCTGCTCTTAGTAACACGCCTCAACCTGGGCTTTTAATTAACTCTTCCCTTAGTAACACGCCTCAACCTGGGCTGTTAATTAACTCTCCCCTTAGTAACACACCTCAACCTGGCCTGTTAGTTAACTCTCCCCTTAGTAACACGGCTCAACCTGCCTTTTAATTAATTCTCCCCTTAGTAACATGACTCAACCTGGCCATGTAGTTAACACTCCCCTTAGTAACACGCCTCAACCTGGCCTGTTAGTTAACTCTCCCCTTAGTAACACGCCTCAACCTGGGCTGTTAGTTAACTCTCCCCTTAGTAACACGCCTCAACCTCGGCTGTTAGTTAACTCTCCCCTTAGTAACATGACTCAACCTGAGCTGTTAGTTACCTCTCCACTTAGTAACATGACTCAAAATGGCCTGTTAGTTAACTCTCCCCTTAGTAACATGACTCAACCTGGGCTGTTAGTTAACTCTCCCCTTAGTAACATGACTCAACCTGAGCTGTTAGTTACCTCTCCCCTTAGTAACATGACTCAAAATGGCCTGTTAGTTAACTCTCCCCTTAGTAACATGACTCAAAATGGCCTGTTAGTTAACTCTCCCCTTAGTAACACGCCTCAACCAGGTCTGTTTGTTAACTCTCCCCTTAGTAACACGCCTCAACCTGGGCTGTTAATTAACTCTTCCCTTAGTAACACGCCTCAACCTGGGCTGTTAGTTAACTCCCCCCTTAGTAACATGACTCAACCTGGGCTGTTAGTTAACTCTCCCCTTAGTAACATGACTCAACCTGGGCTGTTAGTTAACACTCCCCTTAGTAACACGCCTCAACCTGGGCTGTTAGTTAACTCTCCCCTTAGTAACACGCCTCAACCTGCCTGTTAATTAACTCTCCCCTTAGTAATACGACTCAACATGGCCATGTAGTTAACTCTCCCCTTAGTAACACGCCTCAACCTGCCTGTTAATTAACTCTGCCCTTAGTAACACGCCTCAACCTGAGCTGTTAGTTACCTCTCGCCTTAGCAACATGACTCAACCTGGCCTGTTAGTTAACTCTCACCTTAGTAACATGACTCAACCTGGCCTGTTAGTTAACTCTCCCCCTAGTAACATGACTCAACCTGGCCTGTTAGTTAACTCTCCCCTTAGTAACCTGACTCAACCTGGCCTGTTAGTTAACTCTCCCGTTAGTAACATGACTCAACCTGCCTGTTAATTAACTCTCCCCTTAGTAACACGCCTCAACCTGGTCATTTATTTAACTCTCCCCTTAGTAACACGACTCAACCTGGGCTGTTAGTTAACTCTCCCCTTAGTAACATGACTCAACCTGGCCTGTTAGTTAACTCTCCCCTTAGTAACATGACTCAACCTGAGCTGTTAGTTACCTCTCCCCTAGGTAACATGACTCAACCTGGGCTGTTAGTTAACTCTCCCCTTAGTAACATGACTCAACCTGAGCTGTTAGTTACCTCTCCCCTTAGTAACATGACTCAAAATGGCCTGTTAGTTAACTCTCCCCTTAGTAACATGACTCAAAATGGCCTGTTAGTTAACTCTCCCCTTAGTAACACGCCTCAACCTGGGCTGTTAGTTAACTCTCCCCTTAGTAACACGCCTCAACCAGGTCTGTTTGTTAACTCTCCCCTTAGTAACACGCCTCAACCTGGGCTGTTAATTAACTCTTCCCTTAGTAACACGCCTCAACCTGGGCTGTTAGTTAACTCCCCCCTTAGTAACACGCCTCAACCTGCCTGTTAATTAACTCTCCCCTTAGTAATACGACTCAACATGGCCATGTAGTTAACTCTCCCCTTAGTAACACGCCTCAACCTGCCTGTTAATTAACTCTGCCCTTAGTAACACGCCTCAACCTGAGCTGTTAGTTACCTCTCGCCTTAGTAACATGACTCAACCTGGCCTTTTAGTTAACTCTTCCCTTAGTAACAAGACTCAACCTGGGCTGTTAGTTAACTCTCCCCTTAGTAACATGACTCAACCTGGGCTGTTAGTTAACACTCCCCTTAGTAACACGCCTCAACCTGGGCTGTTAGTTAACTCCCCCCTTAGTAACACGCCTCAACCTGCCTGTTAATTAACTCTCCCCTTAGTAATACGACTCAACATGGCCATGTAGTTAACTCTCCCCTTAGTAACACGCCTCAACCTGCCTGTTAATTAACTCTGCCCTTAGTAACACGCCTCAACCTGAGCTGTTAGTTACCTCTCGCCTTAGTAACATGACTCAACCTGGCCTTTTAGTTAACTCTTCCCTTAGTAACATGACTCAACCTGGGCTGTTAGTTAACTCTCCCCTTAGTAACATGACTCAACCTGGGCTGTTAGTTAACACTCCCCTTAGTAACACGCCTCAACCTGGGCTGTTAGTTAACTCTCCCCTTAGTAACACGCCTCAACCTGCCTGTTAATTAACTCTCCCCTTAGTAACATGACTCAACCTGGCCATGTAGTTAACTCTCCCCTTAGTAACACGCCTCAACCTGGTCATTTATTTAACTCTCCCCTTAGTAACACGACTCAACCTGGGCTGTTAGTTAACTCTCCCCTTAGTAACATGACTCAACCTGGCCTGTTAGTTAACTCTCCCCTTAGTAACATGACTCAACCTGGCCTGTTAGTTAACTCTCCCCTTAGTAACATGACTCAACCTGGCCTGTTAGTTAACTCTCCCCTTAGTAACCTGACTCAACCTGGCCTGTTAGTTAACTCTCCCCTTAGTAACATGACTCAACCTGGCCTGTTAGTTAACTCTCCCCCTAGTAACATGACTCAACCTGGCCTGTTAGTTAACTCTCCCCTTAGTAACCTGACTCAACCTGGCCTGTTAGTTAACTCTCCCGTTAGTAACATGACTCAACCTGCCTGTTAATTAACTCTCCCCTTAGTAACACGCCTCAACCTGGTCATTTATTTAACTCTCCCCTTAGTAACACGACTCAACCTGGGCTGTTAGTTAACTCTCCCCTTAGTAACACGCCTCAACCTGGGCTGTTAGTTAACTCTCCCCTTAGTAACATGACTCAACCTAGCCTGATAATTAACTCTCCCCTTAGTAACACGCCTCAACCTGGCCTGTTAGTTAACTCTCCCCTTAGTAACACGCCTCAACCTAGCCTGTTAGTTAACTCTCCCCTTAGTAACATGACTCAGCCTGGGCTGTTAATTAACTCTCCCCTTAGTAACACGCCTCAACCTGGCCTGTTAGTTAACTCTCCCCTTAGTAACATGACTCAACCTGGGCTGTTAGTTAACTCTCCCCTTAGTAACATGACTCAGCCTGGGCTGTTAATCAACCCTCCCCTTAGTAACACGCCTCAACCTGGCCTGTTAGTTAACTCTCCCCTTAGTAACACGCCTCAAACGGGGCTGTTAGTTAGCTCTCCCCTTAGTAACACGCCTCAACCTGGGCTGTTAGTTAACTCTCCCCTTAGTAACACACCTCAACCTGGCCTGTTAGTTAACTCTACCCTTAGTAACATGCCTCAACCTGCCTGTTAATTAACTCTCCCCTTAGTAACACACCTCAACCTGAGCTGTTAGTTACCTCTCCCCTTAGTAACATGACTCAAAATGGCCTGTTAGTTAACTCTCCCCTTAGTAACATGACTCAACCTGGGCTGTTAGTTAACTCTCCCCTTAGTACCATGACTCAACCTGGCCATGTACTTAACACTCCCCTTAGTAACACGCCTCAACCTGGGCTGTTAGTTAACTCTCCCCTTAGTAACACGCCTCAACCAGGTCTGTTTGTTAACTCTCCCCTTAGTAACACGCCTCAACCTGGGCTGTTAATTAACTCTTCCCTTAGTAATACGACTCAACATGGCCATTTAGTTAACTCTCCCCTTAGTAACACGCCTCAAGCTGCCTGTTAATTAACTCTCCCCTTAGTAACACGCCTCAACCTGAGCTGTTAGTTACCTCTCCCCTTAGTAACATGACTCAACCTGGCCTGTTAGTTAACTCTCCCCTTAGTAACATGACGCAACCTGGGCTGTTAGTTAACTCTCCCCTTAGTAACATGACTCAACCTGGCCATGTAGTTAACACTCCCCTTAGTAACACGCCTCAACCTGGGCTGTTAGTTAACCTGTTAGGGCTAGGGGGCAGTATTTGCACGGCTGGATAAAAAAATGTACCCGATTTAATCTGGTTACTAATCCTACCCAGTAACTAGAATATGCATATACTTATTATATATGGATAGAAAACACCCTAAAGTTTCTAAAACTGTTTGAATGGTGTCTGTGAGTATAAAAGAACTCATTTGGCAGGCAAAACCCTGAGACATTTTCTGACAGGAAGTGGATACCTGATGTGTTGTATTACCTTTAAACCTATCCCATTGAAAAACACAGGGGCTGAGGAATATTTTGGCACTTCCTATTGCTTCCACTAGATGTCACCAGCCTTTACAAAGTGTTTTGAGTCTTCTGGAGGGAGATCTGACCGAACAAGAGCCATGGAACGATGATGTCCCATTAGACACCTGGCGCGCGAGTTCATGTTGGGTACCCTCGTTCCAATACGTTATAAAAGAGTATGCATTCGTCCACCTTGAATATTATTCATGTTCTGGTTAAAAAAGGCCCTAATGATTTATGCTATACAACGTTTGACATGTTTGAACGAACGTAAATATATTTTTTCCCCTCGTTCATGACGAGAAGTCCGGCTGGCTTAGATCATGTGCTAACAAGACGGAGATTTTTGGACATAAATGATGAGCTTTTTTGAACAAAACTACATTCGTTATGGACCTGTGATACCTGGAAGTGACATCTGATGAAGAGAATCAAAGGTAATGGATTATTTACATAGTATTTTCGATTTTAGATCTTCCCAACATGACGTCTAGTCTGTATCGCAACGCGTATTTTTCTGGGCGCAGTGCTCAGATTATTGCAAAGTGTGATTTCCCAGTAAGGTTATTTTTAAATCTGGCAAGTTGATTGCGTTCAAGAGATGTAAATCTATAATTCTTTAAATGACAATATAATATTTTACCAATGTTTTCTAATTTTAATTATTTAATTTGTGGTGCTGACTTGAAGGCCGGTTATTGGAGGGAAACGATTTCCTGAACATCAACGCCACAGTAAAACGCTGTTTTTGGATATAAATATGAACTTGATAGAACTAAAAATGCATGCATTGTCTAACACAATGTCCTAGGAGTGTCATCTGTTGGAGATTGTAAAAGCTTAGTGCATCATTTTAGCTGATTTTATGGTTTTGGTGACGCCTGTCTTTGAATTGGCACAACATTACACACAACTCTTGTAAATGTACAGTCCTAACATACTCTAAATGTATGCTTTCGCCGTAAAACCTTTTTGAAATCGTAAAACGTGGTTAGATTAAGGAGATGTTTATCTTTCAAAGGGTGTAAAATAGTTGTATGTTTGAAAAATTTGAATTTTGACATTTATTTGGATTCAAATTTGCCGCTCTTGAAATGCACCTGCTGTTGATGGAGTGCACCACGGGTGGGACGCTTGCGTCCCACCTAGCCCATAGAGGTTAACTCTCCCCTTAGTAACACGCCTCAACCAGGTCTGTTAGTTAACTCTCCCCTTAGTAATATGACTCAACATGGCCATGTAGTTAACTCTCCCATTAGTAACACGCCTCAACCTGGGCTGTTCGTTAACTCTCCCCTTAGTTACACGACTCAACCTGGGCTGTTAGTTAACTCTCCCCTTAGTAACACGCCTCAACCAGGTCTGTTAGTTAACTCTCCCCTTAGTAACATGACTCAACCTGGGCTGTTAGTTAACTCTGCTCTTAGTAACACGCCTCAACCTGGGCTGTTAATTAACTCTTCCCTTAGTAACACGCCTCAACCTGGGCTGTTAATTAACTCTCCCCTTAGTAACACACCTCAACCTGGCCTGTTAGTTAACTCTCCCCTTAGTAACACGCCTCAACCTGCCTGTTAATTAACTCTCCCCTTAGTAACAAGCCTCAACCTGGCCTGTTAGTTAACTCTCCCCTTAGTAACACATCTCAGCCAGGGCTGTTAGTTAACTCTCCCCTTAGTAACATGACTCAACCTGGCCATGTAGTTAACACTCCCCTTAGTAACACGCCTCAACCTGGCCTGTTAGTTAACTCTCCCCTTAGTAACACGCCTCAACCTGGGCTGTTAGTTAACTCTCCCCTTAGTAACACGCCTCAACCTGGGCTGTTAATTAACTCTCCCCTTAGTAACACGCCTCAACCTGCCTTTTAATTAATTCTCCCCTTAGTAACATGACTCAACCTGGCCATGTAGTTAACACTCCCCTTAGTAACACGCCTCAACCTGGGCTGTTAGTTAACTCTCCCCTTAGTAACATGACTCAACCTGAGCTGTTAGTTACCTCTCCCCTTAGTAACATGACTCAAAATGGCCTGTTAGTTAACTCTCCCCTTAGTAACATGACTCAACCTGGGCTGTTAGTTAACTCTCCCCTTAGTACCATGACTCAACCTGGCCATGTACTTAACACTCCCCTTAGTAACACGCCTCAACCTGGGCTGTTAGTTAACTCTCCCCTTAGTAACACGCCTCAACCTGGGCTGTTAATTAACTCTTCCCTTAGTAACACGCCTCAACCTGGGCTGTTAGTTAACTCCCCCCTTAGTAACACGCCTCAACCTGCCTGTTAATTAACTCTCCCCTTAGTAACACGCCTCAACCTGCCTGTTAATTAACTCTGCCCTTAGTAACACGCCTCAACCTGAGCTGTTAGTTACCTCTCGCCTTAGTAACACGCCTCAACCTGGGCTGTTAGTTAACTCTCCCCTTAGTAACACGCCTCAACCTGGTCATTTATATAACTCTCCCCTTAGTAACACGACTCAACCTGGGCTGTTAGTTAACTCTCCCCTTAGTAACATGACTCAACCTGGCCTGTTAGTTAACCTCTTGGGGCTAGGTGGGACGCTAGCGTGCCACCCGTGGTGCACTCCATCAACAGCAGGTGCATTTCAAGAGCGGCAAATTTGAATCCAAATAAATGTCAAAATTCAAATTTTTCAAAAATACAACTATTTTACACCATTTGAAAGATAAACATCTCCTTAATCTAACCACGTTTTACGATTTCAAAAAGGTTTTACGGCGAAAGCATAAATTTAGAGTATGTTAGGACAGTACATTTACAAGAGTTGTGTGTAATGTTTTGTCAAGTCAAAGACAGGGTCACCAAAACCATAAAACCAGCTAAAATGATGCACTAACCTTTTACAATCTCCATCAGATGACACTCCTAGGACATTATGTTAGACAATGCATGCATTTTTAGTTCTATCAAGTTCATATTTATATCCAAAAACAGCGTTTTACTATGGCATTGATGTTGAGGAAATCGTTTCCCTCCAATAACCGGCAGTCAAGTCAGCGTAACAAATTAAATAATTAAAATTAGAAAACATTGGTAAAATATTATATTGTCATTTAAAGAATTATAGATTTACATCTCTTGAACGCAATCAACTTGCCAGATTTAAAAATAACCTTACTGGGAAATCACACTTTGCAATAATCTGAGCACTGCGCCCAGAAAAATACGCGTTGCGATACAGACTAGACGTCATGTTGGGGAGATCTAAAATCGAAAATACTATGTAAATAATCCATTACCTTTGATTCTCTTCATCAGATGTCACTTCCAGGTATCACAGGTCCATAACGAATGTAGTTTTGTTCAAAAAAGCTCATCATTTATGTCCAAAAATCTCCATCTCGTTAGCACATGATGTAAGCCAGCCGGACTTCTCGTCATGAACGAGGGGAAAAAATATATTTCCGTTCGTTCAAACATGTCAAACGTTGTATAGCATAAATCATTAGGGCCTTTTTTAACCAGAACATGAATAATATTCAAGGTGGACGAATGCATACTCTTTTATAACGTATTGGAACGAGGGTACCCAACATGAACTAGCGCGCCAGGTGTCTAATGGGACATCAACGTTCCATGGCTCTTGTTCGGTCAGATCTCCCTCCAGAAGACTCAAAACACTTTGTAAAGGCTGGTGACATCTAGTGGAAGCAATAGGAAGTGCCAAAATATTCCTAAACCCCTGTGTTTTTCAATGGGATAGGTTTAAAGTCAATACAACACATCAGGTATCCACTTCCTGTCAGAAAATGTCTCAGGGTTTTGCCTGCCAAATGAGTTCTGTTATACTCACAGACACCATTCAAACAGTTTTGGAAACTTTAGAGTGTTTTCTATCCATATATAATAAGTATATGCATATTCTAGTTACTGGGTAGGATTAGTAACCAGATTAAATCGGGTACATTTTTTTTATCCAGACGTGCAAATGCTGCCCCCTAGACCCAACAGGTTAACTCTCCCCTTAGTAACATGACTCAACCTGGCCTGTTAGTTAACTCTCCCCTTAGTAACATGACTCAACCTGGCCTGTTAGTTAACTCTCCCCTTAGTAACCTGACTCAACCTGGCCTGTTAGTTAACTCTCCCCCTAGTAACATGACTCAACCTGGCCTGTTAGTTAACTCTCCCCCTAGTAACATGACTCAACCTGGCCTGTTAGTTAACTCTCCCCTTAGTAACCTGACTCAACCTGGCCTGTTAGTTAACTCTCCCCTTAGTAACATGACTCAACCTGCATGTTAATTAACTCTCCCCTTAGTAACATGACTCAACCTGGCCATGTAGTTAACTCTCCCCTTAGTAACACGCCTCAACCTGGTCATTTATTTAACTCTCCCCTTAGTAACACGACTCAACCTGGGCTGTTAGTTAACTCTCACCTCAGTAACACGCCTCAACCTGGGCTGTTAGTTAGCTCTCCCCTTAGTAACACGCCTCAACCTGGGCTGTTAGTTAACTCTCCCCTTAGTAACACGCCTCAACCAGGTCTGTTTGTTAACTCTCCCCTTAGTAACACGCCTCAACCTGGGCTGTTAATTAACTCTTCCCTTAGTAACACGCCTCAACCTGGGCTGTTAGTTAACTCCCCCCTTAGTAACACGCCTCAACCTGCCTGTTAATTAACTCTCCCCTTAGTAATACGACTCAACATGGCCATTTAGTTAACTCTCCCCTTAGTAACACGCCTCAAGCTGCCTGTTAATTAACTCTCCCCTTAGTAACACGCCTCAACCTGAGCTGTTTGTTACCTCTCCCCTTAGTAACATGACTCAACCTGGGCTGTTAGTTAACTCTCCCCTTCGTAACATGACTCAGCCTGGGCTGATAGTTAAGTCTCCCCTAAGTTACATGACTCAGCCTGGTCTGATAGTTAACTCTCCCCTTAGTAACACGCCTCAACCTCAACTAGCATGAGAGGCACGTTGCCCTACTTTTCTAGTCTATTTCCAAATGGTATTACCAAGTCTCCATCCACTCAACTAAAAGTGAATTCAATTAAATAGTACATCCTTTCACAATGGTATTTTTTTTGCTATTCCTTGTGTGTTCTCCCTCCTAGCCTCCTGGCATTTGAGGACAATAGCCCCTCCCCCCCGGACCTTCTCCCCTTAAGGAGAAGACAAGGAGACAAGGAGACAGGGCACGAGAGAGAGAACCGTCTCCTATTCACCTCTAAAGAAACATTGGTGGATGTTGGGATTCTTTCTCACCTTTAGTTTGCCTGCCCTGCATGGGGATAGGCTGGAACCTTAGATGGATGTACCTCTCAGCTGTACTCCAGAGAGAAGTGTGTACCTCTGTGTACCTGTAGGTGTGAACCTCACCTGTACTCCAGAGAGAAGTGTGTACCTATGTGTACCTGTAGGTCTAAACCTCACCTGTACTCCAGAGAGAAGTGTGTACCTCTGTGTACCTGTAGGTTTAAACCTCACCTGTACTCCAGAGAGAAGTGTGTACCTCTGTGTACCTGAAGATCTAAATCTCACCTGTACTCCAGAGAGAAGTGCGTACCTCTGTGTACCTGAAGGTGTAAACCTCACCTGTACTCCAGAGAGAAGTGCGTACCTCTGTGTACCTGTAGGTCTAAACCTCACCTGTACTCCAGAGAGAAGTGCGTACCTCTGTGTACCTGTAGGTCTAAACCTCACCTGTACTCCAGAGAGAAGTGTGTACCTCTGTGTACCTGTAGGTGTAAACCTCACCTGTACTCCAGAAAGAAGTGTGTACCTCTGTGTACCTGAAGATCTAAACCTCACCTGTACTCCAGAGAGAAGTGTGTACCTCTGTGTACCTGAAGATCGAAACCTCACCTGTACTCCAGGGAGAAGTGTGTACCTCTGTGTACCTGTAGGTGTAAACCTCACCTGTACTCCAGAGAGAAGTGTGTACCTCTGTGTACCTGTAGGTCTAAACCTCAGCTGTACTCCAGAGAGAAGTGTGTACCTCTGTGTACCTGAAGATCTAAACCTCACCTGTACTCCAGAGAGAAGTGCGTACCTCTGTGTACCTGTAGGTGTAAACCTCACCTGTACTCCAGAGAGAAGTGCGTACCTCTGTGTACCTGTAGGTCTAAACCTCACCTGTACTCCAGAGAGAAGTGTGTACCTCTGTGTACCTGTAGGTGTAAACCTCACCTGTACTCCAGAGAGAAGTGTGTACCTCTGTGTACCTGTAGGTGTAAACCTCACCTGTACTCCAGAGAGAAGTGTGTACCTCTGTGTACCTGTAGGTCTAAACCTCACCTGTACTCCAGAGAGAAGTGTGCACCTCTGTGTACCTGTAGGTGTAAAACTCACCTGTACTCCAGAGAGAAGTGTGTACCTCTGTGTACCTGAAGATCTAAACCTCACCTGTACTCCAGAGAGAAGTGTGTACCTCTGTGTACCTGAAGATCTAAACCTCACCTGTACTCCAGAGACAAGTGTGTACCTCTGTGTACCTGTAGGTGTAAACCTCACCTGTACTCCAGAGAGAAGTGTGTACCTCTGTGTACCTGTAGGTCTAAACCTCACCTGTACTCCAGAGAGAAGTGTGTACCTCTGTGTACCTGTAGGTCTAAACCTCAGCTGTACTCCAGAGAGAAGTGTGTACCTCTGTGTACCTGTAGGTGTAAACCTCACCTGTACTCCAGAGAGAAGTGTGTACCTCTGTGTACCTGTAGGTGTAAACCTCACCTGTACTCCAGAGAGAAGTGTGTACCTCTGTGTACCTGTAGGTGTAAACCTCACCTGTACTCCAGAGAGAAGTGTGTACCTCTGTGTACCTGTAGGTCTAAACCTCACCTGTACCCCAGAGAGAAGTGTGTACCTCTGTGTACCTGTAGGTGTAAACCTCACCTGTACTCCAGAGAGAAGTGTGTACCTCTGTGTACCTGTAGGTGTAAACCTCACCTGTACTCCAGAGAGAAGTGTGTGAGCTCAGTGGCGTTGTAGAGCCATTTAAACTCTAGAGGCCAGCTGCCCTCAGCCATACAGGTAAGAACCAGCCTGTTCCGCTCCAGATGAACCTGGGTCTGGACCGGCTCCATCTTAAAGTAGGGAGGAACGTCATCTACAGAGGGGAGGAAGGGGAGAGGGTGAGACAGGGAGAATGGAAGGGAGGGGGATGGAGAGAGGGAGAGAGAGACAATTTATACAATTATATTTTGGACCTCTAAACCTTCAAGATTATTTGGTATTACATATTACTGATATACATGCACATTTAGCAAAAATAAATGGATTGAATTTAATTTAATAAAGAAAGAGAGGGGAGAGAAAGAGAGAGGGGAGAGAATGTTTGGGAGGAGAGAGAGTGTGAGACAGAGAGAGTGAGAGAGAGAGAGAGAGAGAGAGAGAGAGAGAGAGCAATAGCATCACAGAAGTAACCGAGAGCTAGAGAGGAAACAGACAGAGGCAGAGTTTGTAGAGAACATTTCTCCATGAAGTTTCCCCTAGCTTTAACACTGTGACAGCATGAGCTATGCTCTGAAGAGTCCTTCATTTATCTGTATGGATAATACCTCCATATTATGTAGCTACACCCAGCCAGACACACACACTGCAACGCTGACTTTGTGTGTGTGTGAGTGATGAGCAGCCCCGGCAGCTATAGCCTTTAAGGTGACACTGTAGTGAACAACAGGAGACAAACTGTTTTTCATCTGAGCCAATGAGAAACTCCTGATCAGATATATTGATCTGTCTGAGTCACAGCCCAGCGGCGACAGGGAGCGTGTCTGTCTGTCTGTCTGTCTGTCTGTCTGTCTGTCTGTCTGTCTGTCTGTCTGTCTGTCTGTCTGTCTGTCTGTCTGTCTGTCTGTCTGTCTGTCTGTCTGTCTGTCTGTCTGTCTGTCTGTCTGTCTGTCTGTCTGTCTGTCTGTCTGTCTGTCTGTCTGCGCGTGACAGTCCCGTGTGGCTCAGTTGGTAGAGCATGGTGTTTGCAAGACCAGGGTTGTGGGTTCGATTCCCACGGGGGACCAGTACGAAAAAAAATATATAATAATTACTTTTTTAAATGTATGAAATGTATGCATTCACTACTGTAAGTCGCTCTGGATAAGAGCGTCTGCTAAATGACTAAAATGTAAACGTAAAAATGAGAGTGTGAGAGAGTGTGAGATGGTGTGAACAGAGGACAATGGATGTGTCTGTGTCTCAACAAGCCTGTATAAACCTGTGCTGTGGGTAATTTCCAGGGGATGAGAGAGACACGCGCACACACACACACCACTCACACCAGCAACAATAGCATTAACGTCACCAGAGTGTTTCTATAAAAAGCAACAGATTATCTTCCTCTCTGGTGTCCTCTCACACACACACACACACACACACACACACACACACACACACACACACACACACGAGTATGGAATGAGTCAGACTGTAACAGACCAGACAGTAGAAGAGGAATGATCTGCTGGGCCCAGTAGTCCATAGTATCAAGGCTTACAGCATCTATAATACACACTTTAATTAGCTAGCCCTACACACACACACACACACAAAGACAGACACACACACACAGACCCACACACACACACCTTCCAACTATAACTCTATTTAGTTATATCTCCCACCTCTTCATTGATCCTTGGGAGAACAGAAATGGAACTGTAGTCTCCATTTACCCAGAACACCTGACGTGTGTGTGTGTGTGTGGTGTCTCTGAAATTACATCCCTGTGGTAAATACATAGAGGCTGAGGGGCACATCCACTTAGCGATGCGCACACACACACACACACACACCAGAACCCAACATTTCCCCAATGTCGGCACTAATGCAATTTCATAAAATACAGAAGACGTGCAGCATCAGATTAGCAAAACATCCTAAACACATTATCCAAAAAAGGAATCCTTTAGTCTAGCGTATTTTACAGCAGACATAGTCCAATAAATTCAAAGCACACAAAATAATTGACACCGCCAGACTGCAGACACGACCCGAATGCAGTTAATAAACCCTACAGGTAAATCGGTCATTCACCTGTCTTGTAGGATTGGTCATTTACCTGTCTTGTAGGAATGGTCATTTACCTGTCTTGTAGGATCGGTCATTTACCTGTCTTGTAGGATCGGTCATTTACCTGTCTTATAGGATCGGTCATTTACCTGTCTTTGTCTTGTAGGATCGGTCATTTACCTGTCTTGTAGGATCGGTCATTTACCTGTCTTGTAGGATCGGTCATTTACCTGTCTTGTAGGATCGGTCATTTACCTGTCTTGTAGGATCGGTCATTTACCTGTCTTGTAGGATCGGTCATTTACCTGTCTTGTAGGATCGGTCATTTACCTGTCTTGTAGGATCGGTCATTTACCTGTCTTATAGGATCGGTCATTTACCTGTCTTATAGGATCGATCATTTACCTGTCTTATAGGATCGGTCATTTACCTGTCTTATAGGATCGGTCATTTACCTGTCTTATAGGATCGGTCATTTACCTGTCTTGTAGGATCTAGTTGGCACTCAGATGGGGGGTGGATATTTTAGGTGCGTCCTTCAAAACGTGATCCAAAGTGCTAACTTCAGGCAGCGCTGGTAGGGATATTTAAGACAGACCAAAAAGCTGGTTTTAGTGGTAACAGGGTTGGTTTTGACAGCGGAAACGCAGCCTATCCAGCCATGATGCACACCGCCCATATGCACATGGGACAACCACTTAGAAATAAATCACCAAAGCAAACAGTGAGCCGACAAACCCTTTTGATCTATGTACCGTAGGCAGACCCACATTATTTTAGTCATGCAGCTCCTGTTGTGGACGTGTGTAAAACTCCCTCTATGATGTATGATACATGTCCATGCCCATCATGAAACCAGAGAGGAGAACCTTGGTGAATACCGGGGAACCTCGTGTTTAGAAGTTATCTGTAACCTATAAAAATAGCTTGTTTTTCATTTGATATGTTGAAAACCCAAGCCCTCCATAGGCTACCCTTATCCGAGGCCAACTACCGTATAACGAAGGCTGGTTCTATAGCAATGTGCCTGTCTTTTTTATCCTGGGGATAAAACATGTTTATTAACACAAAACTTATTAGAATGATTCACTGTCCTGGTTTAAAGGTGAGAACATCCGTGGAATGCAACTTCTGGAGAAGTGTGATTGCAATCTGTAAGATGGTTGCAATATGTTTGTAAAACATTATATTTGTGGAGTGTTTTCCCTTTCCCTTTATATTGGATCTTTGTCCAGCTACTGCGAAACGTTTGGACGTGCATACAACCCTCCGTAGTCTACATTGTTTTATTATTCTATGCCCACGGGGAGCAATTATGGTGCCTGTAAGTGTATTTAGACATACCCTATTTAGAGAGAGAGAGAGAGGGAGAGAGAGAGAGAGATAGAGATGCAGAGAGAGAGATGGAGAGAGAGATGGAGATGGAGAGAGGGAGACCAAGCGAGATGGAGAGAGAGAGAGAGATGGAGATGGAGAGAGATAGAGAGAGAGAGAAAGAGAGAGGGCGAGAGAGAGCGAGTGAGATGGAGAGAGAGAGAAATACATGATGTATATTTGCATGCCTCTGTGTGTGCTGCAGTTTGTATCCTCACGTGTCTGTGTGAAAGTGTGTGTGTGTGTACCTTCTGTCTTTGTGTCAACCAGTATGAGTGACATTCACATAGATAATATTAATATTACCTCCTCACTCAAAAGAGTGTAATAGAGGTAAGAGAGGACTAGCCATTACAGATAATGGTTTATTTCCTGCAAAGTGCTGATTTGTTGACAGAAAGAGAGAGTAAGTACAGTGCAGTAGAGACATGTGTTGACAACAGGACAGTGGTTTTCAATCCAATACAGAACACTAAACAGACCATGTATGATGAACATATTGGTCTCCGTCATTGTCAATGTTGACAGTTCTGCAACTTGCTTTTGATTAAATGTGTATGATAAACGACTGTACCATTATTCATGTCAGAAGAGAGGAGGTTCTTCCAGCACAATACCGAGTTGATCCTGTATTCTGTACTGTATCAGTCCACTATGTCCCCTACTAGTTGATCCTGTATTCTGTACTGGATCAGTCCACTATGTCCCCTACTAGTAGATCCTGTATTTTGTACTGGACCAGTCCACTATGTCCCTTACTAGTTGATCCTGTATTCTGTACTGGATTAGTCCACTATGTCCCCTACTAGTAGATCCTGTATTCTGTACTGTATCAGTCCAATTTGTCCCCTACTAGTAGATCCTGTATTCTGTACTGTATCAGTCCACTATGTCCCCTACTACTAGATCCTGTATTCTGTACTGGATTAGTCCACTATGTCCCCTACTAGTAGATCCTGTATTCTGTACTGTATCAGTCCACTATGTCCCCTACTAGTTGATCCTGTATTCTGTACTGGATCAGTCCACTATGTCCCCTACTAGTAGATCCTGTATTCTGTACTGGATTAGTCCACTATGTCCCCTACTACTAGATCCTGTATTCTGTACTGGATTAGTCCACTATGTCCCCAACTAGTAGATCCTGTATTCTGTACTGTATCAGTCCACTATGTCCCCTACTAGTAGATCCTGTATTCTGTACTGGATCAGTCCACTATGTCCCCTACTAGTAGATCCTGTATTCTGTACTGGACCAGTCCACTATGTCCCCTACAATAGACAGAATAAGAAGCAGAGAGAGTGGAAGGAGAGGAGAGAGGGAGAGAGGAGGGAGGTAGAGTCAGTCCACTAGTCCCCTCTCTATAGACTTCATAAGGTTCAGTAAGGGTCATAGACATAGCCACCTGCTGAGGGTTAGATAGGGGTGGCTGGGAAACCTCATCACTATATTACTAGAGTGGGAGAGGAGGGAGGAGAGAGGAGGAGGGAGAGAGAGAGAGGAGTCAGGTTCATGGGTCAGGTTCATGGCTACCTACTGGGATTCTTATCTGGCCTAAAACCTCAGCATTCATAGTTCTACATGCTATGAGAATTCTAATGAGTTCTCCTCTGGAAGACCCTCTAACCCCAATTCGCCTTTCTCTTACTGCTACTGCTTTGATCTATGGTGGCTTGGTGGGGTCAAACCAAGCTCAGATCCTATAGAGAAAAGAAGGAGGAGAGGTGTTCCAGGGAGAGTAAGAGCCTCAGGTCAGAGGTCAGGGTAATCCTCTGTATTAATCCATAATGAGGATAAACTCAGCTGTCAATCAGACTCTGGTGCTCTGTGAGACCCGGAACATTTGCATTAGCAACCCCAAGGTAATGCCTAGGCTTTCGCTCAGTGGGCTAACACAGTCTGTTTTAAACCTAGTAGGAATTACTGAGTAGGTCAAACCAAGTCAGGAGCAGAGAGAGAGAGGGATCCCACAGAGCCCCGGGACAGCAACACAATTAGACCCAACCAAATCATGAGAAAACAAAAAGATAATTACAAATAAACTGAGCAAACTAGAATGCCATTTGGCCCTAAACAGAGAATACACAGTGGCAGAATACCTGACCACTGACTGACCCAAACTTAAGGAAATCTTGTACAAACTCAGTGAGCATAGCCTTGTGTGGTGGCTAATTTCTGCATTACCAAATGAGGAAAAACAAACTTCACACACCAGTCAGAGTTATACATAAACTACATCTTTAATAATAAGAGCTTTGCAATAGCACTGACTTTCAACGATTCGCCATTTCTAATGAACCATTGAAAGTGACAACACAAAAGTACAAAGATATTTTATAGCCAAGATACACCTCTCTCAACCTACATGACGAACAACAGATCATAGGAACAGTTCACAAAGAAATACTTTTACTTGAGAGAGGAGTATCCCATAGTCAGATAGCATTCGCTATAAATTATCGTTCAGTTTGGTCCCTAAAACGAGGTTCTAATCTCGTTCCTGGTACTTCATAGCACAAAAACATTACCTCATGTTATCTGGAATACTCTTTAGGTTTTATAACCCAAAGACATCGTAAATCTCCTCTGTCAGTGCTCTCTCATAGAGGCCCATCCTCAGTAAAACACACACACAATAGTTAACAAAATACTCTATTCTGTCAAATAAAACAACCATTATAATGCAATACAAGCATTATAATACAATACAAGCATTATAATATAATCTTGCAATTTCCACGACACTTGCTATTGAGAAAGGCCACCGTAGGCAGACCTGGCTCTCAAGAGAAGACAGGCTATGTGCACACTGTCCACAAAATGAGGTGGAAACTGAGCTGCACTTCCTAACATCCGGCCAAATGTATGACCACTTTAGAGACACATATTTCCCTCAGATTACACAGATCCACAAAGAATTTGAAAACAAATCCCATATCTATTGGGTGGAACATCACAGCAGCAAGATTTGTGACCTGTTGCCACCAGAAAATGGCAACCAGTGAAGAACAAACACCATTGTAAATACAACCTATATTTGTGTTTATTTATTTTCCCTTTTGTACTTTAACCATTTGCACATCATTACAACACTGTATATATACATAATATGACATTTGAAATGTCTTTATTCTTTTGGAACTTTTGTGGGTGTAATGTTTACTGTAAATGTGTTATTATTATTTTCACTTCTGTTTATCATCTATGATAATATCTAATATCTATATCTATGATAGAGAGAGGGTAGGTTATCAGGGTGGGGTCGATGATAGAGAGAGGGTAGGTTATCAGGGTGGGGTCGATGATAGAGAGAGGGTAGGTTATCAGGGTGGGGTCGATGATAGAGAGAGGGTAGGTTATCAGGGTGGGGTCGATGATAGAGAGAGGGTAGGTTATCAGGGTGGGGTCGATGATAGAAAGAGGGGTAGGTTATCAGGGTGGGGTCGATGATAGAGAGAGGGTAGGTTATCAGGGTGGGGTCGATGATAGAGAGAGGGTAGGTTATCAGGGTGGGGTCGATGTGTGTGATGACAGAGGAACCGGCATCAGATGGAGAGCCTGGGGCAAGTCCTTCTGGACCGGAGCCTCCTGCCTTCCCCGGCCAGCGTCAAAACCAGAGCCAGAGCAGGTCATGGCCAGGCTAGAACTAGAGCCAGGAGGCCAGGCGTTGACTAGGGCCAGGAGGAAGGCTAGAACTAGGGCCAGGAGGTCAGGCTAGAACTAGGGCCAGGAGGTCAGGCTAGAACTAGGGCCAGGAGGCCAGGCTAGAACTAGGGCCAGGAGGCCAGGCTAGAACTAGGGCCAGGAGGCCAGGCTAGAACTAGGGCCAGGAGGCCAGGCTAGAACTAGGGCCAGGAGGCCAGGCTAGAACTAGGGCCAGGAGGTCAGGCTAGAACTAGGGCCAGGAGGTCAGGCTAGAACTAGGGCCAGGAGGCCAGGCGTTGACAAGGGCCAGGAGGCCAGGCTAGAACTAGGGCCAGGAGGCCAGGCGTTGACAAGGGCCAGGAGGCCAGGCGTTGACTAGGGCCAGGAGGCCAGGCGTTGACTAGGGCCAGGAGGCCAGGCGTTGACTAGGGCCAGGAGGCCAGGCGTTGACTAGGGCCAGGAGGCCAGGCGTTGACTAGGGCCAGGAGGCCAGGCGTTGACTAGGGCCAGGAGGCCAGGCGTTGACTAGGGCCAGGACGCCAGGTGTTGACTAGGGCCAGGACGCCAGGTGTTGACTAGGGCCAGGAGGCCAGGTGTTGACTAGGGCCAGGACGCCAGGCGTTGACTAGGGCCAGGAGGCCAGGCGTTGACTAGGGCCAGGAGGCCAGGCGTTGTAGGGCCAGGAGGCCAGGCGTTGTAGGGCCAGGAGGCCAGGCGTTGTAGGGCCAGGAGGCCAGGCGTTGACTAGGGCCAGGACGCCAGGCGTTGACTAGGGCCAGGAGGCCAGGCGTTGCCTAGGGCCAGGAGGCCAGGTATTGCCTAGGGCCAGGAGGCCAGGTGTTGACAAGGGCCAGGAGGCCAGGCTAGAACTAGGGCCAGGAGGCCAGGCGTTGACAAGGGCCAGGAGGCCAGGCGTTGACTAGGGCCAGGAGGCCAGGCGTTGACTAGGGCCAGGAGGCCAGGCGTTGACTAGGGCCAGGAGGCCAGGCGTTGACTAGGGCCAGGAGGCCAGGCGTTGACTAGGGCCAGGAGGCCAGGCGTTGACTAGGGCCAGGACGCCAGGTGTTGACTAGGGCCAGGACGCCAGGTGTTGACTAGGGCCAGGAGGCCAGGTGTTGACTAGGGCCAGGACGCCAGGCGTTGACTAGGGCCAGGAGGCCAGGCGTTGACTAGGGCCAGGAGGCCAGGCGTTGTAGGGCCAGGAGGCCAGGCGTTGTAGGGCCAGGAGGCCAGGCGTTGTAGGGCCAGGAGGCCAGGCGTTGACTAGGGCCAGGACGCCAGGCGTTGACTAGGGCCAGGAGGCCAGGCGTTGCCTAGGGCCAGGAGGCCAGGTATTGCCTAGGGCCAGGAGGCCAGGTGTTTACTAGGGCCAGGACGCCAGGCAAGAACTAGGGCCAGGAGGCCAGGCGTTGACTAGGGCCAGGAGGCCAGGTGTTGACTAGGGCCAGGAGGCCAGGTGTTGACTAGGGCCAGGAGGCCAGGTGTTGACTAGGGCCAGGAGGCCAGGTGTTGACTAGGGCCAGGAGGCGAGGCAAGAACTAGGGCCAGGAGGCTAGGCTAGAACTAGCGCCAGGAGGCCAGGCATTGACTAGGGCCAGGAGGCCAGGCTTGAACTAGGGCCAGGAGGTCAGGCGTTGACTAGGGCCAGGAGGTCAGGCTTGAACTAGGGCCAGGAGGTCAGTCTAGAACTAGGGCCAGTAGGTCAGGCTAGAACAAGGGCCAGTAGGTCAGGATAGAACTAGGGCCAGGAGGTCAGGCTAGAACTAGGGCCAGGAGGTCAGGCTAGAACTAGGGCCAGGAGGTCAGGCTTGAACTAGGGCCAGGAGGCCAGGCTTGAACTAGGGCCAGGAGGTCAGGCGTTGACTAGGGCCAGGAGGTCAGGCTAGAACTAGGGCCAGGAGGTCAGGCTAGAACTAGGGCCAGGAGGCCAGGCGTTGACAAGGGCCAGGAGGCCAGGCTAGAACTAGGGCCAGGAGGTCAGGATAGAACTAGGGCCAGGAGGTCAGGCTAGAACTAGGGTCAGGCTAGAACTAGGGCCAGGAGGTCAGGCTAGAACTAGGGCCAGGAGGTCAGGCTTGAACTAGGGCCAGGAGGCCAGGCTTGAACTAGGGCCAGGAGGTCAGGCGTTGACTAGGGCCAGGAGGTCAGGCTAGAACTAGGGCCAGGAGGTCAGGCTAGAACTAGGGCCAGGAGGCCAGGCGTTGACAAGGGCCAGGAGGCCAGGCTAGAACTAGGGCCAGGAGGCCAGGCGTTGACAAGGGCCAGGAGGCCAGGCGTTGACTAGGGCCAGGAGGCCAGGCGTTGACTAGGGCCAGGAGGCCAGGCGTTGACTAGGGCCAGGAGGTAATGTCTCTGAGAGAAAGGCCACAGTCACACACACACACACACTGGTAATGTCTCTGAGACAAAGGCCACAGTCACACACACACACTGGTAATGTCTCTGAGACAAAGGCCACAGTCACACACACACACTGGTAATGTCTCTGAGACAAAGGCCACAGTCATACATACACACTGGTAATGTCTCTGAGACAAAGGCCACAGTCACACACACACACACTGGTAATGTCTCTGAGACAAAGGCCACAGTCACACACACACACTGGTAATGTCTCTGAGACAAAGGCCACAGTCATACATACACACTGGTAATGTCTGTGAGACAAAGGCCACAGTCACACACACACACTGGTAATGTCTCTGAGACAAAGGCCACAGTCACACACACACACTGGTAATGTCTCTGAGACAAAGGCCACAGTCATACATACACACTGGTAATGTCTCTGAGACAAAGGCCACAGTCACACACACACACTGGTAATGTCTCTGAGACAAAGGCCACAGTCACACACACGCCACAGTCACACACACACACACACACACACACACACACACACACACACACACACACACACACACACACACACACACACACACACACACACACACACACACACACACACACACACACACACACACACACACACACACACACACCAGGCAGGCTGCAAGTTCCATAAAACATGAACCCCATAGAGAATTCCTAAGCACCAGACTGGCATGCAATCACACGAAAGGTGCTCCGCTGCTTCACTGCTCACATTGTCCAAGTGCTTTTTTAGTCTCTCCCCACTGCCACTAACCTGACCGAGCCAGTCCTGCAGCTCTCTACTCCACTGAGACAACAGCAGGGGGTGTTTTTCCCCTTCTCACTGCAACCGAGTGGCTAACCAAGGCAGTCTACTTTACACCTCTCTACTCTACTTAATCCGTTCGGCTGGCAGCCCTGCTTGGGTTCCTTGTGTAAAACCAGCAAGGCCAGCCAGAGCTCTGTCTGAACCATGCTAACCCTACATTTGTGTCACAGAGAGGGGAGACAGGATAGAGGTAGAGGCTTCACAATACTAACCCTACATCTGTGTCACAGAGAGGGGAGACAGGATAGAGGTAGAGGCTTCACAATACTAACCCTACATCTGTGTCACAGAGAGGGGAGACAGGATAGAGGTAGAGGCTTCACAATACTAACCCTACATCTGTGTCACAGAGAGGGGAGACAGGATAGAGGTAGAGGCTTCACAATGCTAACCCTACATCTGTGTCACAGAGAGGGGAGACAGGATAGAGGTAGAGGCTTCACAATACTAACCCTACATGGGTGTCACAGAGAGGGGAGACAGGATAAAGGTAGAGGCTTCACAATACTAACCCTACATCGGTGTCACAGAGAGGGGAGACAGGATAAAGGTAGAGGCTTCACAATACTAACCCTACATCGGTGTCACAGAGAGGGGAGACAGGATAGAGGTAGAGGCTTCACAATACTAACCCTACATCTGTGTCACAGAGAGGGGAGACAGGATAGAGGTAGAGGCTTCACAATGATAACCCTACATCTGTGTCACAGAGAGGGGAGACAGGATAGAGGTAGAGGCTTCACAATGATAACCCTACATCTGTGTCACAGAGAGGGGAGACAGGATAGAGGTAGAGGCTTCACAATGATAACCCTACATCTGTGTCACAGAGAGGGGAGACAGGATAGAGGTAGAGGCTTCACAATACTAACCCTACATCTGTGTCACAGAGAGGGGAGACAGGATAGAGGTAGAGGCTTCACAATGATAACCGCACATTTGTGTCAGAAAGAAGGAGAGAGGGGAAAGAGGAAGGTACTGCTGCTATATTTGTGTCAGAGAGCACAGAGAGAAGCACAGAGGGAGGTTGAGGTCACGACAAACCTTAAAAACATGCTTTTTACTCCTCCCTCCCTCTACATCCCTCCATCCTTCTCTTACTCCTCCCTCCCCCCCACCACCTCCCTCCTTCCTTCTCTTACTCCTCCCTCCCTCCCCCACCCCACCTCCCTCCTTCCTTCTCTTACTCCTCCCCCACCACCACCTCCCTCCTTCCTTCTCTTACTCCTCCCTCCCTCCCCCCACCACCTCCCTCCTTCCTTCTCTTACTCCTCCCTCCCTCCCCCCACCACCTCCCTCCTTCCTTCTCTTACTCCTCCCTCCCTCCCCCACCACCACCTCCCTCCTTCCTTCTCTTACTCCTCCCTCCACCACCACCTCCCACATCTTACTCCTCCCTCCCCCACCACCACCACCTCCCTCTTTCCTTCTCTTAACCCTCCCTCCCCTTACCACCTCCCTGCCTCCTTCCTTCACTTACTCCTCCCTCCACCACCATCTCCCTCCTTCCTTATCTTACTCCTCCCTCCCCTCACCACCTCCCTCCCTCCCCCCACCTCCCTCCATCCTTCTTTTACTCCTCCCTCCCTCCTCTTACTCCTCCCTCTCTCCTCCCTCCCCCCCTCTTCCACCCTTCCACCACCTCCAAGTAATGTAGTACTTTCTCCTCTCCCCCTCCTCTCCTCCTTCCTCCCACCACCACCTCCCACATCTTACTCCTCCCTCCCCCACCACCACCACCTCCCTCTTTCCTTCTCTTAACCCTCCCTCCCCTTACCACCTCCCTGCCTCCTTCCTTCACTTACTCCTCCCTCCACCACCATCTCCCTCCTTCCTTATCTTACTCCTCCCTCCCCTCACCACCTCCCTCCCTCCCCCCACCTCCCTCCATCCTTCTTTTACTCCTCCCTCCCTCCTTCTCTTACTCCTCCCTCTCTCCTCCCTCCCCCCCTCTTCCACCACCTCCAAGTAATGTAGTACTTTCTCCTCTCCCCCTCCTCTCCTCCTTCCTCCCACCTCCTCCAGTCTGCTGTAGCCTCCTGGTGGCAGTGTGTCATCCAGGGAGATTTACACCAGTAGTTTAGTGTCAGTAATGGGTGGTTAACATGCTTGATGGGTCAAGACTAGCTTCTCAGGTAGAGGTTACATAACAGTCATAGACCTGACCTTGGCCCAGTAATGGAGGGGTGTGGAAGAGGGGGGAGGATGGGTGAGTGGGGGGTTAGTAGTAAAAGCATTTCCTTGAGACGCTGTCGTTCCAACTGTCTCTCTCCACTCCTCCACCTCTCCCCTCTCCTGTTTTTCTCTCTTCCTGTGCAACATCCAGGCGTGTCTGTGTGTGTGAGCGGTCACAAGTGTGTGTGTCTCTTCTGACGCAACCATACACAAACACATCCCCTCGGAAGGTCAGCCTGATCTGTCACTCTATCACCGTGCTGCTGTCACCGTGACAACAGGCACCCTGCCGATTTACACTCCATCAGCTAGAGCGGGGGAGACAGGAGGTGGGAGAAGAGAGGAAGAGAGAGGGGAGGCAGGGGAAAGAGGGGGGGAGAGTGGAGAAGTAGAGGTGGAGAGGGTTCCCCTCCGTCAGCCTGCAAGGTGAAGGACCCCATCAGAACAGAACCAACAACCAGCCCATGACTGAGAGACTGAGACAGACAGGACCCCATTAGAACAGAACCAACAACCAGCCCAGGACTGAGAGACTGAGACAGACAGGACCCCATTAGAACAGAACCAACAACCAGCCCAGTACTGAGAGACTGAGACAGACAGGACCCCATTAGAACAGAACCAACAACCAGCCCAGGACTGAGAGACTGAGACAGACAGGACCCCATTAGAACAGAACCAACAACCAGCCCAGGACTGAGAGACTGAGACAGACAGGACCCCATTAGAACAGAACCAACAACCAGCCCAGGACTGAGAGACTGAGACAGACAGGACCCCATTAGAACAGAACCAACAACCAGCCCAGGACTGAGCGATTGAGAGACAGACAGGACCCCATTAGAACAGAACCAACAACCAGCCCAGGACTGAGAGATTGAGAGACAGGCAGGACAGAGTAGGGGTTGGGAGGGAGGGAGTGAGTGAGGGGGAGCAGAGTCACCCACCTAGATAACTATACTCCCATATTAATTTACAGTAATACACATACACACACAAACACACACACACACACACGCATACACACACCCTCCAACCCTCCATATTCATTTAAAGTAATGGCTCCATGTATCAGTCTCAGTTCTGAGTTCTGAGGTCATGATGAGATGGAATGTTGTTACAGGACCTAGCTAGATATTTGAAACAGTTCTAGAGGTGATGATGAGATGGAATGTTGTTACAGGACCTAGCTAGATATTTGAAACAGTTCTGAGGTGATGATGAGATGGAATGTTGTTACAGGACCTAGCTAGATATTTGAAACAGTTCTAGAGGTGATGATGAGATGGAATGTTGTTACAGGACCTAGCTAGATATTTGAAACAGTTCTAGAGGTGATGATGAGATGGAATGTTGTTACAGGACCTAGCTAGATATTTGAAACAGTTCTAGAGGTGATGATGAGATGGAATGTTGTTACAGGACCTAGCTAGATATTTGAAACAGTTCTAGAGGTGATGATGAGATGGAATGTTGTTACAGGACCTAGCTAGATATTTGAAACAGTTCTAGAGGTGATGATTAGATGGAATGTTGTTACAGGACCTAGCTAGATATTTGAAACAGTTCAAGAGGTGATGATGAGCTTGGATGAGCAGAGGCCATGAAAACAAACTAGATTTCAGGGTTGGGATCAATTTCATTTCATAAAGAAGGGTTATTGGAATTTCAATTAATTTCCTGAATTGACTGAATTGAAATGGAATTGACCCCAACCCTGCCAGATGTACAGTACCAGTCAACAGTTTGGACACATACTCATTCAAGGGTTTTTCTTTCTTTTTACTATTTTCTACATTGTAGAATAATAGTGAAGACATCAAAACTATGAAATAACACATATGGAATCATCATTTCCAGCTTTCCTTTTCCTCCATGGCACGCTGCTTGGTCCTGTAGTGGTGGGATATTCTGTCACGTTCGTTGTAGAAATTAGTGGACCAAGGCGCAGCATGCGTAGAGTTCCACATATTTATTAAGGTGAAACTTCAAACAACAAATAAACGAACGTGCAGTACGTAACGCACATAAGCACTAAACGAAACAATATCCCCCATCGCAGGTGGGAAAAGGAACACACTAAGTATGATCCCCAATTAGAGGCAATGACATTCAGCTGCCTCCAATTGGGAACCATACTCACACACCAACATACAATACCTAGAACCCCCCTAGTCATGCCCTGACCTAAAACACCATAGAGAACACCGAGGGCTCTCTATGGTCAGGGCGTGACACACCCTTTGCCTTGATGAGAGCTTTTGCACACTCTTGAAATTCTCTAAACCAGCTTCATGACGTAGTCACATGGAATGCATTTCAATTAACAGGTGTGCCTTTGAGTTGTGTTGATGTCCCCTGTAGCTCAGTTGGTAGCTCAGTTGGTAGAGCATGGTGCTTGCAACGCCAGGGTTGTGGGTTCGATTCCCACGGGGGATCAGTATTTAAAAAAAAAAAAATGTAATAAAATGTATGCACTCTACTGTAAGTCGCTCTGGATAAGAGTGTCTGCTAAATGACTAAAATGTAAATGTGTTGTGACAAGGTAGGGGTGGTACAGAGAATACAGCCCTATTTGTAAAATTCGAAGTCCATATTATGGCAAGAATAGCTCAAATATGCAAAGAGAAACAACAGTCCATCATTACTTTAACCTCTATGGGCTAGGTGGGACGCTAGCGTGCCACCCGTGGTGCACTCCATCAACAGCAGGTGCATTTCAAGAGCGGCAAATTTGAATCCAAATAAATGTCAAAATTCAAATTTTTCAAACATACAACTATTTTACACCCTTTGAAAGATAAACATCTCCTTAATCTAACCACGTTTTACGATTTCAAAAAGGTTTTACGGCGAAAGCATACATTTAGAGTATGTTAGGACAGTACATTTACAAGAGTTGTGTGTAATGTTTTGTCAATTCGAAGACAGGGTAACCAAAACCATAAAACCAGCTAAAATGATGCACTAACCTTTTACAATCTCCATCAGATGACACTCCTAGGACATTATGTTAGACAATGCATGCATTTTTAGTTCTATCAAGTTCATATTTATATCCAAAAACAGCGTTTTACTATGGCATTGATGTTGAGGAAATCGTTTCCCTCCAATAACCGGCAGTCAAGTCAGCGTCACAAATTAAATAATTAAAATTAGAAAACATTGGTAAAATATTATATTGTCATTTAAAGAATTATAGATTTACATCTCTTGAACGCAATCAACTTGCCAGATTTAAAAATAACCTTACTGGGAAATCACACTTTGCAATAATCTGAGCACTGCGCCCAGAAAAATACGCGTTGCGATACAGACTAGACGTCATGTTGGGAAGATCTAAAATCGAAAATACTATGTAAATAATCCATTACCTTTGATTCTCTTCATCAGATGTCACTTCCAGGTATCACAGGTCCATAACGAATGTAGTTTTGTTCAAAAAAGCTCATCATTTGAATCCTACAGACGAAGAACCATATATGTGACATTTTTCAAAAAAAAGAGATATACATGAAAAATCGTTATTGGACACCCTTTTTCTATAGTGAACCGGTTTCACAAGCTTTCCACGCGCTAATTAACAATATTTTTAAATTTAAAGATAGGCTCTCGTGGAATAACCGTTTATGTGCACCACTCAGAATGGACGGACAAGCGCACAACTTTTCTGTTGCTGATGAAAATCGCCGAAATGTGGGAAAGAAACGTAAAACTAAACTAAAAGAATGGAAAGACAGGCAAAGGAAGATCTTACGGGATGCGAGAAAACCCTATACAAATCGTAAGGGTCAAGAAAAAACTGGAAAAAGCTGTCCAAAAGAGGTATGTGGAAGAACCGTATATCAAACAATCTAGCTAGCTAGCTATTGAGTACAGTAACTAACATGTATGTTCTGGGTTGTCTAATTTGTAACTATAGAGAAAACATATTAGCTAAAGTTCGTTGGCTACTAACTTATACATTATCGTTACAAATGTTATTGCTAGATTATAGAAGAAACATAGCTAGCTACTTTTTCTCCATCCACCGGATGATTCGACATGGCTACAGTAGCTAGCTAGTTATATGTAACGTTACACTGTATCCTGCAGGGAAGAGCGTGTTCCACTACGTGCAGAAAGGATTGTGGAAAGTTGACTGATGAGCGCAAGCTGCATCTGTTCAACACTTTCTACACTGTCCCATACGAGAAACAACAAGCGTTGATTCTCTCCGGCTTAGAACAGGTTAGAAATAGGACAAAACTCCTATTATTATTATAATAGCTATATTGAACACTTGCATAGTTTAACTTTGACAGTAATGATACGTACATTAACGTTAACTCTAAAAGTGCAGTGTTACACAATGGTGCAACACAAACTCATTCTGTGTATAGGTTGGGAGTGTGTGAAAGATGGAGGTCCTGATCAAGCAATACCCTGAATGTGCTACAGTATATTAAATTCTGAATTTATCATTGTCAATTTTTATTGCAGCATGAGGTGAAACGGAGACGTAAACCTGAGGATACAAAGGAGAACAAACGACGGAAACAAACCTTCAAATACCATGTACAGCAAGCAGGCCAGAGATTGAATGTGTGCAAGGTCACTTTCATGTCTGTGTTCCAGCTAACCAACAGCCGTCTTCAGGCAAGTGAAAATATGAATTAATGTCTATATGAATATCAATTACAAACATATTGTATTCTTTGTACTCGTTTTTTTAGAACCTGCTAATTGAAATGTAATTGTTTTGGTCAGGTTGTTCAGGAAAAGTTAGGAGTTCAAGCTGAGGCAGGTGAGGTTGCAGGGTCTCCAGATCAGGCTACTGAGGCTAGGTCTCCTTTAGAAGATGGAAGAGGGAAGCATAGCAATAGGTAATGCGCTATGGATTCCAGCCTGGATTATTTCACTATAGCAGTGCTCTAAACAATCTTCTAAACATTAACATAGAGTATCGAATGGATGAATAGCGAATTCTGAAACAAAAATATAAAAATGTTTATTACTTTTAAACAAAATGATGGTAATTAAGCTGTCCAACTACAACCTGAGCATTGAGGACTGAGTGCCGATTACCTTCCCCCTCCCACCGGACGGCACTGGCCTAATTCTCGCCGCCCTACAGGACCCCCCGGCCACAAACGGCAATGGCGTGACCGGGATTTGTACCCCGGTTATAGCGACACAGTTGCACTCTAAGGCAGGTCCCTAGACCATTGAGAGAATACAAGTTCAACAACATCTTGTTGTCTCCTTACAGGCCACATCGGATACATGCTACAGTGAAAGAGGGCATCAAGGAGCACATTTTATCTTTCCCAAGAACCCAGAACCACTACTCTCGGATGAAGGGGGATGTACACAGAGAATACCTCAGCCCTGATCTGAATTTGTTGCGAATGTACCGACTCTACAAAGAGAAGAATACCACATCATCTGCAAAATTCTGGGTTTATAGGGACATTTTCAAACAGCAGAGTCTCAATTTCGGCCAACCCAGGAGTGACACCTGTGGCAAATGTGACGCATTCTTCACTAAGATGTCAGCAGCAACATCTGAAGAGGAGAAGAGGAAGATTGCAGTTGAAAGTGAGTTGCACCATCGAAAAGCCGAAAAGGCCTACACACAGCTTCAAAGTGACACTGAGTGGGCTAAAGCCAATGCTGACTGCCATGTCATTTCTGTGGATCTACAGGGGGTGATGTACACCCCTAATCTGACCCACTCCAATGTCTACTACCAGCGGCAGCTGTCAAATTTTAACCTTTGCATCCAGGAACTTGGAAAAGAAGATCCTGCATACATGTGTGTTTGGCATGAGGGGATTGCACACCGAGGTTCCATTGAGGTAGCAAGCTGCATATTGAAGTGGGTGAAGACAAAATTCACGCCACTCCCCAAACCAGAGGTGCGCAAGTTGATCATCTTCAGTGACAGATGCTGTGGGCAGAATAACAACTGGCGGATGCTCAATCTGATGTCGATGCTCATCTCTATGGGTTACTTTACCCAAGTTGAACAGAAGTTCATGGTCTCTGGTCATTCTTTTCTTCCTTGTGATCGATCTTTTGCCACCATTGAGAAGAGGCGCAAGGTGTCAGTCCTTCATACACCTGATGATGTTTCAAAGATGATACTTGAAGCACAACCAGCAAAACCATTCAAGGTGATGAGGATGCAATGTGAAGACTTCAGGCACCTTCCAGATTCTGTCCTCAAGCGACCAGCTGGACTACAGATCACCTCAGTGAGGTGGTTAAAAGTCACAGGTATTGGGAAAGGAATCGATCGCAAACATTGGCTCATTGTAAGATCCGATGACAGTATATCACAGGTATTGCACAGAGAATAGTTTACTAACATTCATCATCAACATGCAACATGTTGTTCTAACAATAAAATATCCTAGTGCTTGACTGTGAAAGTTGTTTATTGATGTCAGGAACTTAAAATGTTTCTGTTGTAATTTCAGTTGAGGATCCTTGGAATCTGTACGCCAGACAGAGCCACAGTCTATTTGAGGGATGGAAATCGTGGCTGATCTCCAAACCAAAACAAGGAGCTACACCTCAACCTCCCTATTTTGCAAGCCACTACCCTAGAGCATATGAGAGTCCTCTGCCCATCAAAAAAAACAAGTACCAAGATCTGATGACCATGCTCAACTACTTGCCAGCTGCTGCACGCTCTTTTTATAAATCACTGCAGAGTGAATAATTTGATGTTAAACCAAGCTACATAATTAACCGTTTTTTCTGTGAGTTTATGATCCCCTGAACCTGTATAGTATGTTGAATCTGAATACATTTCAGAAAACATGTCACCCCTATTGTAGGAATTTTCTATGTGAATCAATTTGTGTATGATTTCAACCAGCACAATATATTGAATTAATTTAATTTTAAGATGTTGTTCCTAGTGTAGAAAATGTTATGTACAACGTGTTCTGTTGAGAATGATTTTGTGTGTGATCATTTGAACCTTTTTTAAATCTGAATTAATTAAAAACAAACAAGTCATCACATACAGTATGTGAGTATTCATTTGATCTTGATTCCCTTTTGTTATTCATTACAATACACAGTACGTCTCTCTGTCACCACATTTAGCATCAACTCTAAGCAGTTAATACTTATTTACTGCTGTCACCTCAGTACAGGACATTTCTTGCCTTTAGCATGGGTTTAACGCAATTCAAAACTTAATTGCTGATCATAGTGTTAAACGCAAAGAGAATGGGTTTCTGAACGTTTTGTAATATTGACCTTAGGGACCTGCATATTGGCACATGACATTGATCCATATTTGATATGTAGAAGTTGTGCTTCTTTTGATTGAATTCTATTTTTGTAGTTATTCTATGGTATGTTCACATTGAGGGCTTCATTTTAAATGAGACTAAGATTTCATGACTCAACTTTTAAGAAAAGTCATCAGTGCTAAAGTTGATAGACCACCTTTAAATGAACCTCCATTAAATGAATTAACTACATATTGCATTTAAGTTATTTACATGAAGGGCATCTGCACTTGAAAGTACTTAAAACATCATATCAGGTGTTAAAAAAGGACATCTTACAAGTGTCATGCAAAATGTCACATATACTGTTCTTCCACAAACTGAAATCATCACTGGAGATATACTGTTCTTCCACATTCTAAAAATTAAAACGGCAATAAAAAAAGTATTTTTTGAAATAACAAAAAAATATCAATTGTTGTTGGAAGATATGAGTATGGTGAATTATTTGTCAACCATAAAACACCTAATGTGGTACACACAATTAATAATATAAAAATAACTGATTATCTTAAAATGGAAAAATTGTCACATATATGGTTCTTCGTCTGTAGTATTCATTTATGTCCAAAAATCTCCGTCTTGTTAGCACATGATCTAAGCCAGCCGGACTTCTCGTCATGAACGAGGGGAAAAAATATATTTACGTTCGTTCAAACATGTCAAACGTTGTATAGCATAAATCATTAGGGCCTTTTTTAACCAGAACATGAATAATATTCAAGGTGGACGAATGCATACTCTTTTATAACGTATTGGAACGAGGGTACCCAACATGAACTCGCGCGCCAGGTGTCTAATGGGACATCATCGTTCCATGGCTCTTGTTCGGTCAGATCTCCCTCCAGAAGACTCAAAACACTTTGTAAAGGCTGGTGACATCTAGTGGAAGCAATAGGAAGTGCCAAAATATTCCTCAGCCCCTGTGTTTTTCAATGGGATAGGTTTAAAGGTAATACAACACATCAGGTATCCACTTCCTGTCAGAAAATGTCTCAGGGTTTTGCCATGAAGATCAGTCAATGCAGAACATTTCAAGAAAGTTTCTTCAAGTGCAGTCGCAAAAAACATCAAGCGCTATGCTGAAACTGGCTCTCATGAGGACTGCCACAGGAAAGGAAGACCCAGAGTTACCTCTGCTGCAGAGGATATGTTCATTAGAGTTACCAGCCTCAAAAATTGCAGTCCAAATAAATGCTTCACAGAGTTCAAGTAACAGACACATCTCAACATCAACTGTTCAGAGGAGACTGTGTGAATCAGGCCTTCATGGTTGAAGTGCTGCAAAGGAACCACTACTAAAGGACACCAATAAGAAGAAGAGATTTGCTTGTGCCAAGAAACATGAGCAATGCACATTAGACCGGTGGAAATCTGTCCTTTGGTCAGATGAGAATTTGAGATTTTTGGTTCCATCCGCAGTGTCTTTGTGAGACGCAGAGTAGGTGAACGGATGATCTCCGTATGTGTGGTTCCCACAGTGAAGCATGGAGGAGGAAGTGTGATGGTGTGAGGGTGCTTTGCTGGTGATACTGTCAGTGATTTATTTAGAATTCAAGGCACACTAAACCAGCATGGCTACCACAGCATTCTGCAGCGATACGCCATCCCATCTGGTTTGCGCTTAGCGGGACTATTCACTTGTTTTTCAACAGGACAAGGACTCAACACACCTCCAGGCTGTGTAAGGGCTATTTGACCAAGGAGAGTGATGGAGTGCTGCATCAGATGACTTGACCTCCACAATCACCCAACCCCAACCTAATTGAGATGGTTTGGGATGAGTTGGACCGCAGAGTGAAGGAAAAGCAGCCAACAAGTGCTCAGCATATGTGGGAACTGTCACGATCGTCATAAGGAGTGGACCAAGGCGCAGCGTGTGTTGAGTTCCACATCTTTTATTTTCAGTCAAACTTCGAGAAAAAACAATAAACCAACAACGAAACGTGAAAGCAGTGATGCAACATGCACAACACAAAAACAATATCCCACAACCCAGGTGGGAACAATGGAGAACTTAAGTATGATCCCCAATTAGAGACAACGACAATCAGCTGCCTCTAATTGGGAACCATACAACAAACATAGATATAGGAAAACTAGAACACCCCCCTAGTCACACCCTGACCTACAACACCATAGAGAACCCAGAGGGCTCTCTATGGTCAGGGCGTGACAGGAACTCCTTCAAGACTGTTGGAAAAGCATTCCAGGTGAAGCTGGTTGAGAGAATGCCAAGAGTGTGCAAAGCTGTCATCAAAGCAAATGGAGGTTACCTTGAAGAATCTAAAATCTAAAATATATTTTGATTTGTTTAACACTTTTTTGGTTACTACATGATTCTGTGTGTGTTATTTCATAGTTTTGATGTCTTCACTATTATTCTACAATGTAGAAAATAGTAAAAAAATAAAGGAAAATCCTTGAATGAGTAGTTGTGTCCAAATTTCTGACTGGTAGGGTCAAGAAAGACCTTAAAGTGTTAAGGTCAAGAAAGACTTCATGCAAAAGTATAAGCTTCTGAATGGATGATATTTAAAGACAAATCCTGGAATTAAAAGTTTCTCTGGTCTAAAAACCTACAGTATTGGTGAAATATGGCTTTATGGTCAAAGAGACTGTTGTTAGATGCTCCTGTGTATGGATGAAACACTGTAGCACACACACACGCACACACACGCATGCGGCTGTATGAGAACAGGTTTATATGAGGTTAATAACTGTGTAATTGATGTGATTAATTGTGGTGTAATGTAGCACAGCGTTGCTTTTCTGATCACGCCCCCCCCCACACACACCCCCAGGACAGCGCGTCATGCAACTCCAACACAATTACAGACTGCATCCAATCAACTAATGTGTGTGTGTGTGTGTGTGTGTGTGTGTGTGTGTGTGTGTGTGTGTGTGTGTGTGTGTGTGTGTGTGTGTGTGTGTGTGTGTGTGCGCGCGTGTGTTGGCCTCCTCACTCTTAATTAAATCTACATTTCTTGGCTTGGTGACACACACACACACACACTAACCAATGAGGATTTGATTAGGAATGAGCTTGGGAGACTGAGCAGAGCAGGAGGCCAGACCAGTCAATGACCAGCCACATTGAATTACTTAGACAACAGCATCTTAGGCAACAGCATCCGACAGGCAGCCAATGACCAGCCACGTTGAATTACTTAGACAACAGCATCCGATAGGCAGCCAATGACCAGCCACATTGAATTACCTAGACAACAGCATCTCAGACAACAGCATCCTACAGGCAGCCAATGACCAACCACATTGAATTACCGAGACAACAGCATTGAGGAAGCAGTCAAAGACACTCAACACCACAGCACAAAAACACTATAGCTTCATGTCAAAACACCACAGGAACACTAGAGACAGGTCCTGCTTTGGATTAATTGACTCAGTCCTTCAGCCTTACCTGTCTACAGTCCTTCAGCCTTACCTGTCTACAGTCCTTCAGCCTTACCTGTATACAGTCCTTCAGCTTTACCTGTCTACAGTCCTTCAGCCTTACTTTTCTACAGTCCTTCAGCCTTACCTTTCTACAGTCCTTCAGCCTTACCTGTCTACAGTCCTTCAGCCTTACTTTTCTACAGTCCTTCAGCCTTACCTGTCTACAGTCCTTCAGCCTTACCTTTCTACAGTCCTTCAGCTTTACCTGTCTACAGTCCTTCAGCCTTACTTTTCTACAGTCCTTCAGCCTTACCTTTCTACAGTCCTTCAGCCTTACCTGTCTACAGTCCTTCAGCCTTACTTTTCTACAGTCCTTCAGCCTTACCTGTCTACAGTCCTTCAGCCTTACCTTTCTACAGTCCTTCAGCTTTACCTGTCTACAGTCCTTCAGCCTTACTTTTCTACAGTCCTTCAGCCTTACCTTTCTACAGTCCTTCAGCCTTACCTGTCTACAGTCCTTCAGCCTTACCTGTCTACAGTCCTTCAGCCTTACCTGTCTACAGTCCTTCAGCCTTACCTGTCTACAGTTCTTCAGCCTTACCTGTATACAGTCATTCAGCCTTACCTGTCTACAGTCCTTCAGCCTTACCTGTCTACAGTCCTTCAGCCTAACCTTTCTACAGTCCTTCAGCCTTACTTTTCTACAGTCCTTCAGCCTTACCTTTCTACAGTCCTTCAGCCTTACCTGTCTACAATCCTTCAGCCTTACCTGTCTACAGTCCTTCAGCCTTACTTTTCTACAGTCCTTCAGCCTTACCTTTCTACAGTCCTTCAGCCTTACCTGTCTACAGTCCTTCAGCCTTACCTTTCTACAGTCCTTCAGCTTTACCTGTCTACAGTCCTTCAGCCTTACTTTTCTACAGTCCTTCAGCCTTACCTGTATACAGTCCTTCAGCCTTACCTTTCTACAGTCCTTCAGCCTTACCTGTCTACAGTCCTTCAGCCTTACCTGTCTACAGTCCTTCAGCCTTACTTTTCTACAGTCCTTCAGCCTTACCTGTCTACAGTCCTTCAGCCTTACCTGTCTACAGTCCTTCAGCCTTACCTGTCTACAATCTTTCAGCCTTACCTTTCTACAGTCCTTCAGCCTTACCTTTCTACAGTCCTTCAGCCTTACCTGTCTACAGTCCTTCAGCCTTACCTTTCTACAGTCCTTCAGCCTTACCTGTCTACAGTCCTTCAGCCTTACCTTTCTACAGTCCTTCAGCCTTACCTTTCTACAGTCCTTCAGCCTTACCTGTCTACAGTCCTTCAGCCTTACCTTTCTACAGTCCTTCAGCCTTACCTTTCTACAGTCCTTCAGCCTTACCTGTCTACAGTCCTTCAGCCTATACCTTTCCACAGTCCTTCAGCCTTACCTGTCAACAGTCCTTCAGCCTTACCTTTCTACAATTCTTCAGCCTTACCTGTCTACAGTCCTTCAGCATTACCTTTCTACAGTCCTTCAGCCTTACCTTTCTACAGTCCTTCAGCCTTACCTGTCTACAGTCCTTCAGCATTACCTTTCTACAGTCCTTCAGCCTTACCTGTCTACAGTCCTTCAGCCTTACCTGTCTACAATCCTTCAGCTATACCTGTCTACAATCCTTCAGCCTTACCTTTCTACAGTCCTTCAGCCTTACCTTTCTACAGTCCTTCAGCCGTACCTTTCTACAGTCCTTCAGCCTATACCTTTCTACAGTCCTTCAGCCTTACCTGTCTACAGTCCTTCAGCCTTACCTGTCTACAGTCCTTCAGCCTTACCTGTCTACAGTCCTTCAGCCTTACCTGTCTACAGTCCTTCAGCCTTACCTGTCTACAGTCCTTCAGCCTATACCTTTCCACAGTCCTTCAGCCTTACCTGTCTACAGTCCTTCAGCCTTACCTTTCTACAGTCCTTCAGCCTTACCTGTCTACAGTCCTTCAGCCTTACCTGTCTACAGTCCTTCAGCCTTACCTTTCTACAGTCCTTCAGCCTTACCTTTCTACAGTCCTTCAGCCTTACCTGTCTACAATCCTTCAGCCTTACCTGTCTACAGTCCTTCAGCCTTACTTTTCTACAGTCCTTCAGCCTTACCTGTCTACAGTCCTTCAGCCTTACTTTTCTACAGTCCTTCAGCCTTACCTTTCTACAGTCCTTCAGCCTTACCTGTCTACAGTCCTTCAGCCTTACCTTTCTACAGTCCTTCAGCTTTACCTGTCTACAGTCCTTCAGCCTTACTTTTCTACAGTCCTTCAGCCTTACCTGTATACAGTCTTTCAGCCTTACCTTTCTACAGTCCTTCAGCCTTACCTGTCTACAGTCCTTCAGCCTTACCTGTCTACAGTCCTTCAGCCTTACTTTTCTACAGTCCTTCAGCCTTACCTGTCTACAGTCCTTCAGCCTTACCTGTCTACAGTCCTTCAGCCTTACCTGTCTACAATCTTTCAGCCTTACCTTTCTACAGTCCTTCAGCCTTACCTTTCTACAGTCCTTCAGCCTTACCTGTCTACAGTCCTTCAGCCTTACCTTTCTACAGTCCTTCAGCCTTACCTGTCTACAGTCCTTCAGCCTTACCTTTCTACAGTCCTTCAGCCTTACCTTTCTACAGTCCTTCAGCCTTACCTGTCTACAGTCCTTCAGCCTTACCTTTCTACAGTCCTTCAGCCTTACCTTTCTACAGTCCTTCAGCCTTACCTGTCTACAGTCCTTCAGCCTATACCTTTCCACAGTCCTTCAGCCTTACCTGTCAACAGTCCTTCAGCCTTACCTTTCTACAATTCTTCAGCCTTACCTGTCTACAGTCCTTCAGCATTACCTTTCTACAGTCCTTCAGCCTTACCTTTCTACAGTCCTTCAGCCTTACCTGTCTACAGTCCTTCAGCATTACCTTTCTACAGTCCTTCAGCCTTACCTGTCTACAGTCCTTCAGCCTTACCTGTCTACAATCCTTCAGCTATACCTGTCTACAATCCTTCAGCCTTACCTTTCTACAGTCCTTCAGCCTTACCTTTCTACAGTCCTTCAGCCTATACCTTTCTACAGTCCTTCAGCCTTACCTGTCTACAGTCCTTCAGCCTTACCTGTCTACAGTCCTTCAGCCTTACCTGTCTACAGTCCTTCAGCCTTACCTGTCTACAGTCCTTCAGCCTTACCTGTCTACAGTCCTTCAGCCTATACCTTTCCACAGTCCTTCAGCCTTACCTGTCTACAGTCCTTCAGCCTTACCTTTCTACAGTCCTTCAGCCTATACCTTTCCACAGTCCTTCAGCCTTACCTGTCTACAGTCCTTCAGCCTTACCTGTCTACAGTCCTTCAGCCTTACCTTTCTACAGTCCTTCAGCATTACCTTTCTACAGTCCTTCAGCCTTACCTTTCTACAATTTTTCAGCCGGTCTAATAGTCCCTGTCCGTCTGTCTAATAGTCCCTGTCCGTCTGTCTAATAGACCCTGTCCGTCTGTCTAATAGTCCCTGTCCGTCTGTCTAATAGACCCTGTCCATCTGTCTAACAGTCCTGTCCATCTGTGTAACAGTCCCTGTCCGTCTGTTTAACAGTCCCTGTCCGTCTGTCTTATAGTCCCTGTCCGTCTGTCTAATAGTCCCTGTCCGTCTGTCTAACAGTCCCTGTCCGTCTGTCTAACAGTCCCTGTCCGTCTGTCTAATAGTCCCTGTCCGTCTGTCTAATAGTCCCTGTCCGTCTGTCTAACAGTCCTGTCCGTCTGTCTAACAGTCCTGTCCGGCTGTCTAATAGTCCCTGTCTAATAGTCCCTGTCCGTCTGTCTAATAGTCCCTGTCCGTCTGTCTAATAGTCCCTGTCCGTCTGTCTAATAGACCCTGTCTAACAGTCCTGTCCGTCTGTCTAACAGTCCCTGTCCGTCTGTCTAATAGACCCTGTCCGTCTCTCTAATAGTCCCTGTCCGTCTGTCTAACAGTCCTGTCCGTCTGTCTAATAGTCCCTGTCCATGTTTCTAACAGTCCCTGTCCGTCTGTCTAATAGTCCCTATGCTGTGTCTCTCCCTTTCTCCTCTCCTTCTAGTCTGTCTGTCTGTCTGTCTGTCTGTCTGTCTGTCTGTCTGTCTGTCTGTCTGTCTGTCTTCTTGACTTCTTGACTTCTACTATCGTCTGTCTGTCTGTCTGTCTTCTTGACTTCTACTATCCTCTGTCTGTCTGTCTGTCTGTCTGTCTGTCTCTCTGTCTGTCTGTCTGTCTGTCTGTCTGTCTGTCTGTCTGTCTGTCTGTCTGTCTGTCTGTCTGTCTGTCTGTCTGTCTGTCTGTCTGTCTGTCTTCTTGACTTCTACTATCCTCTGTCTGTCTGTCTGTCTGTTTGTCTGTCTTCTTGACTTCTACTATCCTCTGTCTGTCTGTCTGTCTGTCTGTCTGTCTTCTTGGCTTCTACTATCCTCTGTCTGTCTGTCTGTTTGTCTGTCTTCTTGACTCCTACTATCCTCTGTCTGTCTGTCTGTCTGTCTGTCTGTCTGTCTGTCTGTCTGTCTGTCTGTCTGTCTGTCTGTCTGTCTGTCTGTCTGTCTGTCTGTCTGTCTGTCTGTCTGTCTGTCTGTCTGTTGTCTGTCTGTCTGTCTGTCTGTCTGTCTGTCTGTCTGTCTGTCTGTCTGTCTGTCTTCTTGACTTCTACTATCCTCTGTCTGTCTGTGTTTGTCTGTCTCTCTGCCTGCCTGTCTGCCTGCCTGTCTGTCTGCCTGTCTGTCTCCTTGCCCTCTACTATCCTCTGCCTGCCAGCCTGCCTGCCTGCCTGCCTGCCTGTCTGCCTGTCTGTCTGTCTGTCTGTCTGTCTCCTTGCCCTCTACTATCCTCTGCCTGCCTGCCTGCCTGTCTTCTTTACCTCTACTATCCTCTGTTTCTGTCATTCTACTCCTGTTCTCTTTCTCTCCTGTCTCTCCTCTATCTCTTTCTAGAACTCTGCTCGCTCTATGTCATTCTCTCTCTACCCAGTTCTCTCTGTTCTCTCCTCCCTCCTTCTCCATCTTTCCCTCCATCTCTCTACCTCTACCCCTCCCTCCCTCCAGAACCAGGGGATCGTCAGTACTACCTAGGGACATGATGTGTGTAATATACAAGATCTTAATTAGCTAGCTAGCATAGAGAAAAGTGTAGGGTTTGGCAGGGAACAGGGAACACAGCACAGCCCTCAGAGGAGCAGCAACAGTCCGCCCGGCCCCTGGTCGGCAACAAGCCAACCAATTAATGTGACCCTGTGCACACATAGACATGAATACTGTCTGTCTACTGGACTGCCTCCTGTAGGGAACCTAGGCTACCTCTGGAGGTCCTGTCCACTGTTAAGTTTATAGACAGCCAGGATCAACCAAACATTAGTCTCTTCCCACACGCCACACTACATGCCCCTGTGTCTACATCAATCCTCCAGTGTACCTGGAGTGGTTCCCATCGTTGGAATGTTTCAGGCTAACAGGTCCTTGGTTAGGCAAAGTAAGGCCTCAGACACTTACTCTGTAGGACACTATATGTGTGGATCAAAACATTGATCACATTTGACATTTGAGTCATTTAGCAGATGCTCTTATCCAGAGTGAAATACATTCAGAGCAATACAGTTAGCCAATAAAATTATACGTTTTGAACATAAGTTAACCAATAAAATTATATGTTTGAACATCAGTTAATAGCCAATAAAATTATAAGTTTTGAACATCAGTTAACTAATAAAGTTTTGAGTTTTGAACATCAGTTAACTAATAAAATTATAAGTTTTGAACATCAGTTAACTAATAAAGTTTTGAGTTTTGAACATCAGTTAACTAATAAAATTATAAGTTTTGAACATCAGTTAACCAATACAATTATACGTCTTGAACATCAGTTAACCAATAAAATTATATGTTTGAACATCAGTTAATAGCCAATAAAATTATAAGTTTTGAACATCAGTTAACTAATAAAGTTTTGAGTTTTGAACATCAGTTAACTAATAAAGTTTTGAGTTTTGAACATCAGTTAACTAATAAAATTATAAGTTTTGAACATCAGTTAACCAATACAATTATACGTCTTGAACATCAGTTAACCAATAAAATTATACGTTTTGAACATCAGTGTCACGTCCTGACCAGAAAAGGGGTCATTTTGTTATTGTAGTTGGTCAGGACGTGGCAGGGGTGTGTTTGTTTTGTGTTTTTCGGGGGGTTTTGGGTTATGATCTATGTTAATATATTTCTATGTTTGTTCTAGTTCTTATATTTCTATGTTTAGTTTATTGAGCTGACCTTCAATTGGAGGCAGCTGTTCCTCATTGCCTCTAATTGAAGGTCCTATTTAGTAGGGGTGTTTTTTCCATGGGTTTTGTGGGTAGTTGTTCCGTGTATAGCTGTGAGCCTTACAGAACTTGTGGTGGATGAATCAGAAATAGTTGGGTAACATAGATGATTAAGATGTTTTATTAGTATAATATGCTTATGTGAGATACTTGTCATTAGAAAGTGTGCTTTGGACTCTGGTATGTTTCAGTTGCACGTTTCCCTTAGCTGGGGCTCAGTCACTTGGGGCCAAGAGAGGAGAGAGGTCAGACTTGTCTTTTATATGTGAAAGTGTCTTTACCTATTCTTAAACCATGTGAAGGGATGGCGTGATTAATGGGGAACCAATGACTTGTCTCCACAATGTCTGTGAGCAAGTCACTCCCTCCTTTTCCTTGTGGGGAGGTTTATGGCAGTGTCTGGGAACATTGTATGTCCTCTCTTAGATCTCGCACTTATCCTGTGATAGTATATGGCCAAGAGGCTCACTCCCCCCAGTGAGCCTGTCCAGGAGTGGGGTCAAGAGGGGGTTTGCTTGAGATGGGAGAATCTAGAGTTGACAATTGATATATGCCATTGGATGAAATGGTGTTTTTGTTCTATGAAGTACCAGGGACGAGATTAGAACCTCGTCATTAGGGATCAAACTGAACAATAATTTATAGCAAATGCTATCTAGATACTCCTCTCTAAAGTAAACAGTCTTTCTTTGTGAACCGTTCCTAACTATCTGTGGTTTGTCATGTCAAAAGGGGGTGGATCTTGCTATAAAGATCTCAGTAGCCATTGTGTAATCACCTTATTCAATGGTTCATTTGAGAGTACATTATTGAAGGTCAAGTGCTTTTGCCAAAGTATCTTAAGTATTAAAGATGTAGTTTAACTCAGACTGGTGTGTTTGTAACTCTCCTCATTTGGTAATGCAGAAATTAGCCACCACAAACTGTTTTTCGTTGTTGTTTTTGTATAGGTGTTTTGTTTAGTTTTTTTTCTTCTAATAAAGAAGATGAGTATTCATATACCCGCTGCTTTTTGGTCCACCTTTTACGACGCACCTGACAATCAGTTAACCTGTTGGGTCTAGGGGGCAGCATTTGCACGTCTGGATAAAAAAAATGTACCCGATTTAATCTGGTTACTAATCCTACCCAGTAACTAGAATATGCATATACTTATTATATATGGATAGAAAACACTCTAAAGTTTCCAAAACTGTTTGAATGGTGTCTGTGAGTATAACAGAACTCATTTGGCAGGCAAAACCCTGAGACATTTTCTGACAGGAAGTGGATACCTGATGTGTTGTATTGACTTTAAACCTATCCCATTGAAAAACACAGGGGTTTAGGAATATTTTGGCACTTCCTATTGCTTCCACTAGATGTCACCAGCCTTTACAAAGTGTTTTGAGTCTTCTGGAGGGAGATCTGACCGAACAAGAGCCATGGAACGGTGATGTCCCATTAGACACCTGGCGCGCTACTTCATGTTGGGTACCCTCGTTCCAATACGTTATAAAAGACTATGCATTCGTCCACCTTGAATATTATTCATGTTCTGGTTAAAAAAGGCCCTAATGATTTATGCTATACAACGTTTGACATGTTTGAACGAACGGAAATATATTTTTTCCCCTCGTTCATGACGAGAAGTCCGGCTGGCTTACATCATGTGCTAACGAGACGGAGATTTTTGGACATAAATGATGAGCTTTTTTGAACAAAACTACATTCGTTATGGACCTGTGATACCTGGAAGTGACATCTGATGAAGAGAATCAAAGGTAATGGATTATTTACATAGTATTTTCGATTTTAGATCTCCCCAACATGACGTCTAGTCTGTATCGCAACGCGTATTTTTCTGGGCACAGTGCTCAGATTATTGCAAAGTGTGATTTCCCAGTAAGGTTATTTTTAAATCTGGCAAGTTGATTGCGTTCAAAAGATGTAAATCTATAATTCTTTAAATGACAATATAATATTTTACCAATGTTTTCTAATTTTAATTATTTAATTTGTGACGCTGACTTGACTGCCGGTTATTGGAGGGAAACGATTTCCTCAACATCAATGCCATAGTAAAACGCTGTTTTTGTATATAAATATCAACTTGATAGAACTAAAAATGCATGCATTGTCTAACATAATGTCCTAGGAGTGTCATCTGATGGAGATTGTAAAAGGTTAGTGCATCATTTTAGCTGGTTTTATGGTTTTGGTGACCCTGTCTTTGACTTGACAAAACATTACACACAACTCTTGTAAATGTACTGTCCTAACATACTCTAAATTTATGCTTTCGCCGTAAAACCTTTTTGAAATCGTAAAACGTGGTTAGATTAAGGAGATGTTTATCTTTCAAATGGTGTAACATAGTTGTATTTTTGAAAAATTTGAATTTTGACATTTATTTGGAT